>NC_140254.1:15227735-15685235 GCF_949987555.1 Borostomias antarcticus
CATGGCCTGGGTACTGATGTGTGCTGACCGGGCGTCTCACAAGACCCCATTCACCCGCCCCTCCCTTCGTTCTGTCACGTGTGTTCCGCTTGACGAGAGGGCACGCCGGTGTGATGTCGGCCCGCAGGTGTCCCGTGCGGCGACCCCCCGTCCTTCCCCAACACGCGTCTCCAGGGCCACACGGGGTTCGAGATGGGCGACGAGCTGCTGTATGCGTGCGCGCCGGGCTACGTGATGCCCAGCGGCCACGCCGTCTTCAGCCTGCTGTGCGACAGCTGTGGGGAGTGGTACGGACTTGTACAGCTCTGCGTCAAAGGTAAATGTGCGTGTGTGTGTGTGTGAACCCTCGCATGTATTTCAAAGCATTGACCTTTGACCTAGGAAGCAGAAGAAGAGGTCAGCCTCTGCACTTCCCTGTTGTTCAGACCCTGCATACCTGAGAACAGAGGTGACCAGAGCTTCATTTCTGACCGACTGGAAAACAGTGTCCCAGTTGTAAGTGGGGATTTTTTTTTTTTAAATGTCTGCCATGACACCTCCGTGTGAGATGCCATTGGCCCAACTGCCTGGAGAACAACCCAGCCAGCCAATGGGTGGGGGATGGAGGGGGGGCTGCCGACCAATGACAGAGGCACAAACAGGATGTTCAACAGATTAACAGAATACTATATGCCTCTGGGCCCGTTTGTGTGTGTTTGTCTATCTGCGTCTAAGTGTGTGTGTGTGTGTGTGTGTGTGTGTGTTAGTGTGTGTATTTGCATACATGTTCGCATGTGTGCCACATGCAATGTGACTGTCCCCCGGTGTTCTTTTATTTAATCATACGCACTTGCCTCTCTCTCTCTCTCTCTCTCTCTCTCTCTCCCTCTCTCTCTCTCGCTCTCTCTCTCTCCCTCTCTCTCTCTCTCTCTCTCTCTCTCTCTCTCTGTCTCTGCAGAGGGAACAGAAACTCACATCGACTACGAGGACAAGTTCCCCGACGACCACCACCTGTCCTACGCTGACTCCGCAGACCGTTCAGAGGAGGAGGAGGAGGAGCGGCCCGAGGAGCCGCACGGGAAGGTGGATCATGAAGTGCAGGAGGTGGCTTATGTAGAGGAGGAGGAGGAGGAGGAGGGGGGAGAGGAAGAAGAGCACCGGGGCCAGGAACAGCAGGAGGCCAGCTTCAGCGTGGAGGAAGGGGAGGAGACGGGCGAAGAGACCGTGGAGGAGGAGGGGGAGGAAGAAGAGGAGGAGGAGGGAGGAGAGGCGGAGATGGGACAGCAGGAGGAGGAGGAGGAGGAGAAGGAAGGAGGAGACAGAGGAGGAGAGGAGCTGTCTGTGGGAGAGGAGGAGGTGGCGGAGGAAGAGGTGGACGAAAGGCCGACAGGAGGAGAGGAGGAGGAGGAGGAGGAGAAGGAGGGGGAGATGGAGGATTCTAGCGATCATCCCGGGGAGGAGCAGCCGGGGGAGGCGACGGACGCGGAGGAGGTGACAGAGGCGACAGAGGCGCCGGTGTCCCTGCTCTCCCAGAAGCACCTGTTCTGGTTCCCCTCCGAGGCCTTCCAGGAGGCGGGACAGCCCGACCCCACCCAGCCGCCGGTCGTGCAGGCCACGCCCTCCGAGGGAGACAACCGCGTCCGTGCGTCGTCAGGCAGCGAATCAGAGGAGAGCAAAGAAAACGACAGCCGGGAAGGTCACTACGAACACCCCGACGACCACGATGAGGGCCGGCCTGACCACGAGGACCACGACCAAGATGATCACGATGACCACGAGCATATTGACCACCACGGCCACGACAATGACCACGTCGACGTCCACGAGGACCACGATGACCACGAAAAACATCACGACCAAGATAAGCACGGAGACGACCACGCGAAGGTCAGCCGCTACGATGATGACGACAACCACGACGACCATTACGACATGGGCGAACACGAAGACGACCGTGTTCTCTACGGCAGGCCAGGCGAGCACATCATCCACGAGGACGGGCGCGACAGTCAGGAACACGAACGCGACGACCACACCGATGACTCAAAGGAACACTCTGAACCCGACAGCCGCCCGGATGACCGTGACCACTATGATGACCACGAATCCGATGAGAAAGATGATCGCGACCACGACCACGGCCAAGACCACGACCACGACTACGACCACGACCAAGACCACGACCACGACCACGACCACGACCACGACCACGACCACGACCACGACCACGACCACGACCAAGACCACGACCACGACCAAGACCAAGACCACGACCACGACCACGACCACGACCACGACCAAGACCAAGACCAAGACCAAGACCAAGACCAAGACCAAGACCACGACCAAGACCAAGACCAAGACCAAGACCAAGACAACGACCACGACCAAGACCACGACCAAGACCACAACCACGACCAAGACCGTGACGCCCACGATGACCACGACGCCCACGACGACCACGACAGTTATGAAGACCTCAATGACGACCATGACAGCCACGCGGTCCACCCAGGCGTCATGACGACGGACGAGCCTCAGAACGTGACCCAGGAGGGGGCGGGGCAAGAGGCCGCGGTCACCACGGACGAGTCGTGGCTGGACGGCTACCCTGTCGCTCCGGAGGAGACGGAGAAAGTGGGTGGCGGCTCCACGGAGGAGGAGGAGGGGGAGGAGCAGGAGGAGCAGAAGGAGGACGGGCTTGTCGTCGGGGCGACGGACAGGCCCAACGAGGTGGAGATGAGCCAGGGCCCCCTGTCCCCCACTCAGGGGCCGGAGGAGGAGGACGTCTGGCTGGGACACACCCCCTCGGTCACGCCCTCCCGCCCTGGCACGGACGCCTACGCCGTCGCGCCCGGCAAGGCGGCCCCGCCCGTCCCCACGGACTCCCAGGAGACCGCCGTCGAGCACGTGGACCCCTTCACGGAACACGGGCCGGCGGCGCATGATGATGACGTCACGGGGGCTGGCGGAGTGGAGGAGGAGCACGCGGGCCGCGACCTGACTCGACCGGACGGGGAGAGGGCCAAGGAGGGGGAGAAGGGGGAGACGGCGTGCAAGGGCGAGGACTGCCCTCCCCCTCCTCCCCCCACCTCGGGCCGGGGCCCGACGGTGGCGGCCATCGTGGTGGCGGTGTGTGCCGTGGCCGTGGCCGCCGTGGCCGGCGCGTGGTGCTACCGGCGGAGACAGCAGAAGAGCTCGATGTACGAGATGAACGGCAAGGGTCAGAACCAGAGCAGACAGGGCCAGCAGATAGAGATGCAGCAGAAGGTCTAAGAGAGAGAGAGATGGGGGGGAAAGAGAGAGAGAGAGAGAGAGAGAGAGAGAGAGAGGAGGAGGAGGAGATACTGACGGGCTGCAGAGACAGTGTGGGAGAGAGGCTGAGAAGCGAGGGGGGGGGGGGGGGACTGTGGGCGACTGAGTTTTGGGGGGGGGGGGGGGGTGAGCTGAACGACTTTTGGCCCTGTGCAGAGAGGCTCGTCTTTGGACAGGGCCTTGGGCTGTGAAGACAAAAGCAGGGATTGAGGAGGAGGGAGAGGTGAGCAGCTATGCTAACGCTAGCAGGAGCTCACTTCTGACGAGGGGACTTCTTCCGTCAAAGCCCAGGGACATTGTGGTACAGATTACTTTGTGTTATTACTGTGTTATTACTGTGTTCCTGTGTGATTATTGTGTTGTTTTGATGTCGACTGCTCTCTTTGAGTGACAATTTAGCTGTGTTGTTTTGATGGCTCATTGTGTTTGTATGTTTTGTTTTGTATTCTTGATCATTTGTGATGTAAATGATTAGCATTTTTCTCATGACAATAGTACTGAATTCACACTCTCCAGTACTGCATGTTTGGGGGATAGCTTCAGAGCAACGACCCAGCACCCATCAGTCCAACTGAGACCAGCACCAGTCAGTCCAACACCAGAGAGAGAGAGAGAGAGAGAGAGAGAGAGAGAGAGAGACAGGAGGCATTTTGAGACTTACTGTCTGGTATGATGGTCTAATATGTTGGTTTTGACAGAGTCTGCTGGTGAGAGATTTAGACAGGGAGTTCAGACTACAGATTCAGCCCTTAGAGAAAGAGAGAAAGAGAAAGAGAGAGAAAGAGAAAGTGTGTGTGTGTGTGTGTGTGTGTGTGTGTGTGTGTGTGTGTGTGTGTGTGTGTGTGTGTGTGTGTGTGTGTGTGTGTGTGTGTGTGTGTGTGTGTGTGTGTGTGTGAAAGAGAGTTTATATGTGTGGATGCATATAGGCAGGAGTGAGTGTGTGCATGTGTGCGTGTGTGGGTGTACTGTATGTGTGTGTTTGTGTGTGTGCATGTGTGTGTGTGTGTGTGTCTCACTTCAGTGTGATCTGCCGGTGTGCAGTGTGACGTGTTTGAAGGTTTCTAGTGAGGAGACCAGAGTTTGCGCTGACCGACGCCAACGGCACTCACAGAGAGGAGAGATCAAAGGGAATACAATACATACATACAATACATACATACATACATACATACATACAATACATACATACATACATACATACATACATACATACATACATACAATACATACATACATACATACATACATACATACAATACATACATACATACATACATACATACATACATACATACATACATACATACATACATAAATACATACATACATACAGATTAATACAGTTATCACCATTATTCATTTCATGAAATTCTATATAATTGTTTGATAATTGATTGTTTCCTTTCCATGTTGTCCATTCTGAGGCTGTCATACTGGGTACTGTATATTCTACTTTGTTAAACGTTCTGATTTAGAGATCAGTAGAACTGTAGAAAATTCAGAACACTGAGAATCTCATAAATGTACTTTAACGGACGTACTTTGTATAGACTCTAGTACACGTGCCACTCTGAAGAGAATAAGAATACATTTACGGAAATGTTGTCCCTATAAGTAAGTCTTCTAATACTGATCAAATCAATGCAATGAATATGGCAGCGCAGGAGTTGACTGTAAACTCGCAGATACTACATACTGACACCACGTTGTCTTTTTCATTTGTTTATCTTAGTGACAAAGGTTACAGACATTCTTGTACCATCCACTGTTCTGCTTAATGTTGTAAAAGGTTCCAGTATTCAGTGTCTCATGGCTGTTTATGGATCTTAAACCGTGTTTTGGTGCAAGGTTTGATGTGGGGCCAGATTGTATGTGTGGGGGGGGGGGGGGTAAGGGCACCAGACCTGGGTCAAACACTGTTTGTAAACGCTATCAAATGCTTGGGGTGCGTTTGATTTAGGCCACCCAGCACAATGAAACCGAAGGTGTCCACAGTGAAAATCTCTCAAGAGGACCTGCGCCTCAAACACATCTAGTTATCTGATCTTTGTATTTAACCCATGTTTGGAAGGTCTCTTTAGTTTCTAGGGGAGTGTATGTTTATGTAAATAAGAATGTTTTACTATATTAACCTGCTTTATGTACTGTCCCATAGGAGAGGGGGGACCCAAAAGGAACACACACCACACACTTTATCTTCAAGTCAGTACAGGGTCAGCTGATGCATCACATCAGTGTCTTACACACACTCTCACCCAGGTAGCCATGAGTTAGACGCCACTTGCTGATGGCATTTAGGACACCGTATGACGCCACTTCTTGTATACGACTTTTACATACAGTAGAACTCTGTTCAATCCAGTTGCCATTCCAGCTCTGTACTGTTCTGCACCTGACATAGTGGAGCGCAACTCGTCACACTGCTCCTACTCTCAACCACAAAAGGATTGTATTCACAGGGCTCTATTTTGCTGGGACAAAATTAGTCAAATCTGTCTACCGTAATACACATAATACTCTGTTGTGGAATTATCATATTGATCTCCTAAAGGATCTTTTGATTGTTTCCCTAAAGATGAGAATCATATTGTTCACTGATATTTCAGACTTTTTTTGCGGTGCTGCCCCCCCTATTCTAGGTAGGTTTATTCTATGTATGTTTTTGTGAGAGTGTACTGTTTTTTTTATTCACTCTGCACCAGCAAAATAGGGCCTTTAATCATGTCAGTGTGTCTGAGTCTGAATGAGATGAAGCGGGCCAAGACAGTGATGTATCTGGCAAGACTACTCATGACTCATGTCTAGACCATTGAAGTCAAAAAAGGAGAACATGTTAGCTAGAATTGGATATTTGTCCAAATGGCTTTCATGTAGCCGTTATTTTGCTTCTATGACATTATCATTGTCTTGTCAGGCTTTATCTCATTCCAGACATGGTGTGTGTGTGCGCTGTCAGGATGATGTGTGTATGTCAGTTGTACAGGTCATAATAAAGTCATAAATCTGTGACTCTGTGTGAAGTTTAACTACAAAACTGAATGATGATGTTTTGCCATTCTGCTTGGCTGTGTGTAGGAGTGAAAGTATGTGTGTGTGTGTGTGTGTGTGTGTGTGTGTGTGTGTGTGTGTGTGTGTGTGACCGTGTCACATCTGAGGGTGTCTCTGACCTATGATCTCTCACACAATCAGAATTGACCAAAACCCTTTCTGAACTCTGACCCAAAGCATTCCCTGAGATGCCCCCCCCCCCCATCCCCCCATCCCCACAATTCCCACCCTGACTCCGCCTCTAAACCACATTCTGCCGGTCTGGGACGCGGTCAGACGACACGATGTGAGAGTGAGAGAGATTGAGACAAGGAAGAGAGAGAGGGAGGGGAAGATGGAGAGAAAGTAGAAGTTAAGAGACGGAAGGGGAGAGATAGTGTAGGAATGATGGAGATGTAGAGAGAGAGAGAGAGAGAGAGGAAGGGAGCGAGCAGAGAGAGAATGTTCCCCTGTGGGTTTTTCTCGCTGGGGTGTGATAAGCTGCACTGAGACTCCATGTTCAAACATTATTAAACGACTCAGTGTTTTCTCTGGCTGCCGTCCTTTGCTGAGCACTCGCCCAGACCTGATCTGATTTCATCAAGACAAGCCCCCACCCTCTCTCTCTCTCCCTCCATCCACCACACTGGTCTGTCCCCCTCCCTCTACTCCTGTCCTCTCCCCTCTAACCCCCCCTTTCGGCCAGTAGTCCACTTTCATATGGCCCGAATCCCGATCCACCTAGATCATCTCCTCCCTCCATCTTTTAGCCCCTCCCACACTCCCTCCACACACCAATGGCAGTATCCCATAATCCCATGCAACTATATATACAGTCAGCAGCTTCTTTATAAACAGAACTACCTTTGTGGTTCTAAGCCGGGAATGCTTGTAGAATTAAATGTGGCACCTCAAATAACCTCTGTAATCCACAAAACACAATCTGACGTTCTGAAATATTTTATTATTAAAACAATGCCACTCATTCAGAGAGGAATACAGGATGATAAAACTGCCGTTCTCAAATCATCCCTATACCAAAGCATTGTTTTTTTGCAACATACTCTAGTGGTCAGATTGCTCAGACAGTGGTCTCACTGGCCCTCACAGGCTCTTTACTTCTTCATGACTCTTCTGGGCCCGGTCCCACTTACAGTATACTTGCCGATTTAACAGGAATCGATGTTAAAATATGTCATTTTTACAATTATAGATTCATATATTTCTTCATTCTTTCCAGTCAATTGTTTAATCTAAATTCAGGAAACATGATTAAACCAGAATTTCACCAATTATCTCAACTGGGTTTGTTGTATTTGTGCTTTTGTACTGTGTACTGACATGTTTCATTTTGACCGCTTAGTATATGAACACACTGGGACAACCTGACCCACACACATCCTACTGATCCACAATTACTGTTCTAAAAAAAATCAATTTTATTCCATACTTTTTATTGTAAAATAACAATAAGATAATGTCAGTGAACAGTTTGATTTCAGAAACATGAACAATCCACAGAGGGGGAGTGAGCACACATACCAGTGAAAGAGTGAGCATTATCATCATCACTTGTGCACCACTATGTACATACCTCTGCAGTGTACATGTTAGTGCACATGGTTAAGAAGTATAAAAAACATTTCGGATTTAGAACTGAATGTAAAAAATTGAACTAATGGTGACCAATCAGAGCCTCTAGAACTATCAAATAAATACAACCCGAGGGGAGGGGCCAGAGGCCCAGGGCATTCTGGGCGTCTTCCTGCCGTCCGCTTAATCTTCTGTGGTTTCATTTTCAGTCTTTCTGTTTTTTTTGGTGTCCAGCGTATGTTACTATTCAGAATCCAGGAACTCATCCAGGAACTCCTCCTGGATCACCTCTCCCTATTAACACACACACACACACACACACACACATACACACATACACACATACACACATACACACATACACACATACACACATACACACATACACACACAGGTTCAGATCTGGTTGTAAGACTATGTCATCCACTGGGACTTGGTTGGTGCTAGTGTACTATGCTACACTCAGGTTCTGGCACTGCATCTAGATGAGGACATGCTGTAATTAGTCAGCGTTATACTGCCACCCTCTGGATGTCTCTGACACTGCAGTCTAATGAACACTAGGCCACATTGTCCTGCAGGAGACTCAGTCGTGTGATGTTTTTTTTCCCGTAGTTTAGTGAAACTGCCTTTCTGGGAACCACAGTCCACAAACAACTTAAACTCAAACATGACTCATTTAATAAGAATCCCTACAGGAATAGAACCAGTTCATAATCTTGGAGTGATCAGTGACCCCGATCTTTGTGTGTGTGTTTCTAATGTAACTTAGACATGATCTGAGATCATGGTCAAGGTGCATGATCAAAAATGTACTCACCCACAAGGGCCCACACACACGCATACACACGCATGCACGCACTCACGTATGCATATACATAAACACACGCACACACACGCTCACACTGGTCCCGCTTACCTCATCGTCACTCTGCAGGTGCTGTCTGGAAAACTCCAGCATCTCTAACTGCATGGTGGTCTGGTTGTAATAATGCAGAGCCTCCTGTAACACACACACACACACACACACACACACACACGCATCTTAAGTACCATAAACAAGTCAAAGAAAAGCCAAAGTAGAAGTGTGTGTGTGTGTGTGTGTGTGTGTGTGTGTGTGTGTGTGTGTGTGTGTGTGTGTGTGTGTGTGTGTGTGTGTGTGTGTGTGTCTGTGTGTCTGTGTGTCTCACCGCTCTGGGGAGGAAGTCCTCATCGTTGAGGTCCCACTTCTCTCTGTGGAACTGGTAGTAGGCCACGTTGTTCTTCATCACCTCGTCACTGGGATCAAACAGCATGTAGCTGGCCACACAGGGCACGGCGTTCTTCAGGTCATTCACTGTGGCGACACCACACTGTTAGCATAACGGTAGGGGTGTAACGATACACTAATCTCACAATAAGATACACGATATTGGGTTGACGATAACAATACGATACAATACACTCAGGTCAGGTGTGAAGCGTTGCAGTAGCGCTGCTGTTCACACCAATAGTGTATTTCTCCACATTTCTACTCCAATACACTGTGAATTTAGAGCTTAATTGTTGTAATATCATGGACAGGCCTAGAGACAAAAGACGTGTTTGTTACCAGCGTTGTGTAGCCAGCGTTCACTGATGTACAATAAACATATCACAATATTGTTTTCACCTTGACGATATGTATTGTGACGTTTCTGTATCGCGATATATTGTGGCACGATATATTGTTACACCTCTACATAACAGCTAACTACATCTTGTAATAGGAGGCTCGCGTTGTAATTAAAGTGTAGTAACAATACGGTACTCACGTTTGTAATAGGCAAACTGCAGGTAGTGGTACATGGTAGCAACAAACTTCTCCACAACGAAACCTCCAACCACAGGAGTCAGATCACTCTCACACTTCACCTTCCGCTCCAGAACCTCAGAGTAGTGATCTGAAGTGGTGGGGGGGTGGAGAGAGAGAGAGAGAGAGAGAGAGAGAGAGAGAGAGAGAGAGAGAGAGAGAGAGAGAGAGAGAGAGGAGATGTAGGGGAGATAGCGAAAAGGAACCATGATGACAATAATTGGATGGATGGATGGATGGATGGATGGATGGATGGATGGATGGATGGATGGATGGATGGATGGATGGATGGATGGATGGATGGATGGATGGATGGATGGATGGATGGATGGATGGATGGATGGATGGATGGATGGATGGATGGATGGATGGATGGATGGATGGATGGATGGATGGATGGATGGATGGACGGACGGATGGACGGATGGACGGATGGACGGATGGGTGGACCCGCAACGTAGGTTGCGGAAAGGAGGCAGAGGCAGACAGAGGTATATAGAGAGATCAACTCACCTGCGATGGAGGGGTAGAAGTCTTTGAAGTCTTTGATCTCCCTGGAGCCCTCGGAGGCGGCCAGACACTCGTCATAGACCTTGAAGAAGTCTCTCAGCGCCAGCTCCATGTCCGACACCGACGTGCGGAAGTTATCCCCGTTGTACGCCCGCACTGAACGCACAAACAGTGTCTGGAACGCAAACACAAGACAAGCTTCACACACACAATATGGTACTATATCAGGCAATGCTGAACAGTTAATATTGTCATTATACAGGCAACATTTAGCCTGGTATCAGTCAGGATGTCAACTTGTTATACTCTGTTGAGATGTTCAGTCTGACGTTGCTTCCAACCGATTTCCATGGGGGAGGGAGAGTGGATTTTCCTAGAGACCAACGACGTATCCATCTGAATCTAACATTATTGCTGATGCACAGACATAGACAATGTTGACAACATAGAGTGAAGTGAATAGTGTAATCGTAGTAGGCTACTTTGTTATTTTGTTACTAATACTACCAACTACTACCAATCGTCCTCCTCTCAAGTAACATGGGAGGCGCCTTGTCCCAACACACAGCTTGACAAGCTCAACAGCAGATTGACAATGGCGTTAGTCCCACCCTTGGCACCGATTGGTTAATAGTTAGAACCCACAATGCTCATTGGTTGATTATTTTTTACTCAGAGAAACAGCTGTTTCATGTATCAACACCAGACCAAGAATCAGTCAACTTTGGCGGGGTGGGTGGATTTGAATGTCTGGACCCAGGCTAGGCAACATTACTAAGTAGGACTACCGCTATATGCACTGTCTGCAACATTGATATTGTCTGTACTGATATGGCTGATATAGACAGGACAGAATGCCTGCCATGTACAGTAGTAGGCCTGATGATCAGTGATGTACTTCAGCCTCTCTATGTAGGGATCTGAGGCTATCCACACCTGGAAAAGGTTGTGTACAGTATTCCCACATACAGTATTGTCCTTGAGAGGGAATTAGCAAGGCTAAGAAAGGGGCCCAACGGGGGAAGCCTTGGGAATCTTGAAGATTCATCATTTCAAATCTTTAGAGCTAGCCTGTCTCCAGCCACTGAAACGCACGCCCACTTTTTCGAATTGCGACTCAGGGTCTGGAATGGCTCTTGCCCAGAGTGATTTCTTGAATGGAATTCCAACCAGGCCAATCATCATCCTTTGAATGTGATGACGGAACTAATCACCGAGGACTCGTTCGGCAACGCCCATCTTGGGAAACTGAAGACAGCCTGTTCAGACTGAATAATGAAGTGAAATGCAATGGCAATTGAGTCTGACTGTCAGGCTACAGTTTTAGTACTATTTTTAGAGGGGTAGTTTGAAAACATACATTCCATTCTAAAAACTGCTTCAAATTGTCTTGGCTGAACCCAGCTTAAGATGGAGCACCAGGAGGCCCCCAGCATGTGTAGCACTGAAGTAATCCTGCTATCTCTGGAGCCTCATACACCATTCTCCTCAACGCGTACACACTCAATACACCCAATACACATATCTGCCCAATTTCAAAGCACTTTTGTGTAGTTGTTTATTTCCTGATCACAGGTTGTATAAATGTCCATAAGGGACGTGTCATTAGATTATAGAAGTTAAAAAGTCTTTCTCTTGTTGAGTAAAATAATTTACTATGTCTCAGGTCAATTTTCAAAATAAATCTAAGTTCAACATAGTTCTAAGTTCAGAATAGTTCAAAGTTCAAAATAAATTCTGAGTCCAAAATGAAAACAAGTTGAGGCACGCAGAAGTCCAATGCGATGACTTTATTGCTTTTTCAGAAACAAAATAGCAGTAAAGCCGGTGCTTCCCGGGAAAGAGACACACCCTTGTCTTTGTGTTACCCCTTAAATAGTCTGCTACCATCCCCCCTCTTTCTTGACCACAACCCACTTTCCAAACCTCATCCCTACTTTGGCACAAATCCAATGGTGTCTAATATGCCGACTCAGCACCAATCTATGCCCAAATATGTCCCTTTAGTACGCCATTATTTCCGGCAAAGGGGGGGAAATAGGGAGAAAGTTGGGAACCCTATCGGTACATGGGCAATCGTAGACTGTTTTTGTAGACAAGACTGCAGTGCCAGCATTAATTAATTCAATCTTTTGACAGATCAGGGGGGAAAGAGGAGAAAATTGGGAATTGAACAGGAAGAAATCGGGATATCTAAGCGGTCAGGGAGAGCGTACACTATTCCAGCCGCCATAAAACTGCTAGCCTCAGCAGCCTTAATCTGCTGACCTAAGTAGGAGAACTCAACTTTCAACAGATCAGTTCCCTATGGCTACATCTAGTGGTCGTATCTGATATTGCTGTTGAGCAGTTTATTATTGGTTCCATCTGGTACTACTCTTGAGCAGATATCTGTTACAGCATTTAATGTTGTGGCTGTCTAAAACTATTTATACCATAAGATGATTATGATTACAATATTATGTGATATAATAAGATGATTAATGATGCGGGGGAGCTAAAATCAAACTAAATCACAACACTCTCTTCTAAAAACGAAGACTCAGACAACCAATCTGGTCGAGAGTTGAGCGACTTCACTGGTTATTCAAGCCTCCTCTGATTCATTCTCAGAGTAAGCACAGAAATCTGCAGCACCGACAGTCATGCTAGTGTGCTCTGCTACTAGCATGCACGATTTTGCTGGTGGCCACATCTACGCAAAAGGGTAAGAATATACCTCTCTAACAGCTACCGGGCTCGTTTTATTTCCTGCTGCACAAGTGGAGAACTACAGTATCAGGTAACTAAGTATTAACTAAATGTACAGCCTGTATGATTGACAGAGGCCTCTGAATGTCCATGATGCCTATAGAGTTCCAGGTTCCACTTTAAAGTAATGAAGTGCATCTCATAAAGGCTTTGTTGGGCTGAGGACCTTTCACCCCGCTGTGTATGATGACTAACCGCCTCTCTCCATGACTGTCCCCCTCAGGGACGGCGTGTGTGTGTGCCCTGATGCCAGCGCTCTGCAGGGAGGACCATAGGAAAGGAGGACCCCCTCCTACCCACCCCGCACGGCCGCCCATGACCTCATTAGACCTGACTAAGACCACTGGGTTACCAGGACCGCCATGCCGTGGATGTGGGACCACTCGTTTATATTTGTGCACTATTTGCATAACGTCCACACTCTGTGCCTTACTGCCTTTTTTTTTTGGCAGGGGGGGGGGGGGGTCTTCTTTCTGTGTGTGTGTAATTGGTAATGGTAAATTGACTGCACTTATTTAGTGCTTTTATCCAAATCCATATCCTCTCATTCACCCACACATTCACACACCAATGGTGGCAGCTGCCATGCAAGGAGCTAGCCTGCTCATTGGGAGCAATTTGGGGTTCAGTGTCTTTGCCCAAGGACACTTCGATATGTGGACAGGAGGCGCCGGGATTTGAACCGCCGACCCTACGATCACTGGACAACCCGCTCTACCTCTTGAGCCACAACCGTGTGTGTGTGTGTGTGTGTAGACTACCTCATAGGACTTGGTCTCCAGGTCTTTCAGGTGTTCATCGGCCCCTGGCAGGCTCTGGTAGTAAGCCATGTTCCTCTGCATCATCTCATCATCAGGGTGCTTCAGCAAGAAGGTGTGGGCAGCAGACACGGCCTTGGCCAGGTTATCGGACTGGGTGAGAGAAAACACACACACTAATTTTATCAGAGAAACAGCACATCGCCCTCTTTTTCAGGAACATACCCTCCAAAGAACAAACCCCAGTGAATCTGTCTTGTCTTGTGGCGCCTGGCATGTATGGGCTAGTAGTAGACGCACAGCTCCCACAACTTTTGGGGGGTCTAACGCCAACTTAACTCGTCGAGAAGTAAAGATTCCTTGTCAATATTTCAATCTCCTAAGAAAAATCATTGAGGGTGCGGTCAGTGTTGAGCTATACCGTGATTTCTCTTCGAAAACGCCCTACTCACTTTGAAGTAAGCAAACTGTAGGTATTTATATGGCTCTCGTCGCTCGAACTCGTCCACGGTGTCCCGGCTGGGCATGGTTTGCCTGAATGCGGGGAGCCCCTGTTTACAACGCTTCAAACATTGTGCCCGCTTCATCACGTTACCGAACACCCGCAGCTCCGTGAACTCCACAAACTTCTCCTCGTTATCCAGCCGCACTGTGCTGCAGTTAAGGTTACAGAAGGCCTCGCTGTCTCGGAGCAGCCGGTACAACCGAAGAGAGACCTCCAGGTAGTCCACGGTCTCCTTCCACTTCTCTCCTGTATACTGGTCCAGTGCATATTTATATGCCGAGTCTAACGGCATGAGCTCTTGCCTCGGAAAACTTCTGAAGCTATATTTTTCGTACTGTGAGTAGACAACGGTAAGGAAAAATGTAAATAAAAATAGAGAAACGAGGGGAGAAGTTCTGGAGGGTGCCATCTTTACTTTCTGTAACGATGGGACAGCCCGACTGCTCTACGTCTCCGCTATTCCTGTGTGCGTGGGATTGGGACCGCCTCACCCCCACCACGTATCCGGACACGAACCCACCAGCCTCCTCCCCCTCCCCGGCCACACAGTACAGTACAGAAGAGGCGAAGGGGTCGGGAACCACTGGAGCTGCTCCTCCCTTTAAATCACTGCTGTTCTAGAGACATTCCCGGCAAAAGCTGAAGGCCTATTAGCCTACTTGAATGGACCCGAATGTGAAGTCCCCCCCCACCCAGATCGGTACTATAAATAGCCGGGGTAATGTAACCTAGGCCTGCTCTGGATGGTCTAGGTCCACATTCAGAGAAATTGTGAATAATTATACTTTTCGATCTATGTAGGCCTAGTTTAATTTATATATCAGATGAATTATATAAAAAAAAGTTTTATAATAGTGTCAAACTCGTTTTATAATAGTGTCTGTGCTTTAACCACTAATTAGAATGACCCCCTGGGCGGGGCAGATCGAACCCCCCGCCCATCTGCCACGTAGAGACATTCCGAAACGGGAAAACTCGAGTCTCCCCCCGAACTGAAGTCTCAGTGCGAATCCCTCATATGCGCCCCACAAGACCCGCGCGGAACTGTGTGCACACATGATACATACGCATACTAAAGCTAGCCTAAATTCTAGGTGGTAGCTTAGCCAATAGGACGTTTGGCTGAAAGGGCATAGAGTTTTCCCAGCGTTACGCCGGGGTCTTGTGGGGTCTCTGGAATTTCCAGTTGTGTAGGCTATGAAGCCATAGGCTACGTTACCACGTTTACACATCTGCGACGCGTAACTGCGCCTGCGCCATACGTGGTGCGCAAATTCGACCATTCAATCCAGTGTGGGACCAGAAGAGGACGAGCCCAAGAACTACCAGACTAAGACAAGCAACCCAGACAGAGAGAGCTAAAACTAAAGTCACCGTTATAGTCAGCTGCTGACACATTTTTTTGGAGAACCGAATGAAGATGAACCAGTGCGTGCAAGCGATGATTTATCTGGCTGTTCTGGTGGCGTTCGCCGCCTGTAAAGCTCCCCCGGTTCCGTTAGATGACATCGTCATTGAGAAAACTTTCGTACCAGAGCAGTGCGTACGAGCGGTGAAAGTAGGGGACTTTGTCAGGTATCACTACAATGGCATGTTCCCAGACGGCAAAAAGTTTGACTCCAGGTGGGTAAATCACTTTTCCTTTCCTCTTGCAGAGTGCGGTTAGCTGTGGGTTAAAGTGTTTTATGGGTCGGCCCACAAGCCACGCAGGCAGACAGGCCCCGCTACAAGTAACGGACTAAGTAGTCTAACGTTACTGTAGAAGATAAGAAGATAATCTCACTCAGGAGTTCTCTACTTTGATGCTGTCTGACCATAACACTTTTGCATTGGGGGACAATTTTATCCCACTTGTTTGCAATGCGCATAGCGCATGTCATCCATCATGCACAGGTATAGGTGTGAGTGCGTGCGTGCGTGCGTGCGTGCGACGAAAGACTAACCAGAAGTTCATTCATTCACGCGCTGCTGGACCTATGTGCGTGGCAGTAGTAGTGGGCCTAGAACTATCCTAGTAGCAACCACCTCTCCAACCGAACCAGTAGTGACTGAGTGAGGTGAATGAAAGCCTCACCGAGTTGATGATAAGAGTGAAACCTGCATTCCATCAAGAGTTTTTTCATAATCATTTGCAACCTTATGAAACGGTTTCATAGATAGATACTTTCACTTGCATTTCAGTAGTGAAATTACAGCAAGGTTGGAAAAAAGCACTAGGTACAGTAGTAGCATAATAACGAAGAAGAACAGGGACTATATACTGTACATCCACATGTACAGCATGTGTACGGTATAGAATATTAAAAAAATATGTACATACATACATCCAGTCTGTATAAATATATATGTCTAGGAGTACACATACATACATACATACATACATACATACATACATACATACATACATACATACATACATACAGGCTAGATATATTACATACATACATACATACATACATACATACATACATACATACATACATACATACATACATACATACATAAATACATACATACATACATACATACATACATACAGGCTAGATATATTACATACATACACACATGCACACCGCCACAACACACATCTGTATTCAATTGAATTAATGGGGATGTTTGTGCGTATTTGTTGCAGCTATGACCGTGGCAGCACCTATAACGTGTTTGTGGGCAAGAAGCAGCTGATTGAAGGGATGGACAAGGCCCTAGTGGGGATGTGTGTGAACGAGAGACGGCTCGTCAAGATCCCCCCAAATCTGGCCTATGGAAAGGAAGGCCATGGTAAGTCTGTGCGTGTGTGAGAGACAGAGAAGTCTGCGTAGACAGGAAGTACTAGATAGCAGAGGATGTCCCCCTGACAGGGACATGTGAGAGACATAGTCTCACACATGTCTCTCTAGTTCATAGTTATTCATAAGTATTCGTAAGCACACAGAGCACCAAGTCTATACAGATACAGCAGCTGTTTCAACACACACACACACACACACACACACACGCCCACACACACACACACACACACTCACACACACACAAACAGTAAAAGATAAAGTAGAGACACTATCATCAGATTGACGATGACTGCAGAAGTAAATTCCATGTCGTCTAGTCTTTGTATGCGTTCTGTGTGTGAGCAGTGAGATTCCTGTGTAGTGTGTCTAATTAGCCTCATGAGTAGGGTTGGGCATCGAGACCATCCTGATCTCGCGAGCTCACGTTGTTATTCGCAAGACAGTCTGGATACTCTCGATAGAGAACATTTTGAGTGTTGGTTCTGAGGAATTTGAAATACAAGCAGCTACGCTGGGCGGGCTTATGACAGCAAGGAGTGGTTGAAGTTACCGCGTGATAGACCTTTTCAGATTTTTTTTCAGATGGTTCATCCAATCACCTGTCAAGTAGTTTTGAAAGTGCTTGCCCTTTTCCAAACACTTTCCAACGGAGAGTTCTCAGATCGTTATGCGAAGCAAACTAGTAGCCTAGCAGCCTACAGAGAGACAGTTTGAGTGTGGACTGAGATCACTGTGACATCACAGGCCAGGAAGTGGGCTGGAGCTACAAAAGATGCATCCAGACGGCCAGCTGTTTGCAATCTCCAATGGGAGAAAGTCAGACTGCAGCGCTGTACTGAGCATGTGCGGACTGGCTGTGGCTGGAGATTTTTTTTGATTGGCTCGGGCAAAGCCCAGGAAGCATTTGTTGTGTGTGGTGTGTGTGTGTTTCTGTTTGCCTGTAAAGAGGTTACCGGTAGGTTCTCTTGCATGATTACTGTTCTGATTTGGAATTCCAAGGCCTGCTTGGCATGTAGTGGCTAGTGTGTGTGTGTGGGGGGGGGGGGGGGGGGGGTTCGGTTGTGTGTTTGAGTGGATGGCTTATGTAGACAAGTTTAAGCAAGCGTCTGTCTCAGGATTATGGTGGAGGGAAACAGTAAGAAGGAAAAAAAGAAAGAAAGAAAGAGAAAAAGAGAGAAGAAGAAAAGATGGGAGGGAGGGAGGGAGGGAGAGAGTGTGATGGATGCCAGAGAACTGCCAGCTCAGCAGTAAGGATTTGATCACAACCACTCTAAACGTTACACCTCTCCTCCTTCTACCCGTACCCGTTCAGCTCTGATCATTATAAGGCAGGGTCCATCTTATTACAGCCTTAGTATTACAGCTGTCCATCATCATGATAGACAGACTGAGAAAGAACAATAGACAGAAATAGATTTAAAAAAAAAAAGAGAATAATAATCAATAATAATAATAATAATAATAATTTATTTTTCATGTATTTATTAAGTGGATACAGAATGACAGACAGATTTAGAAAGAGTGAACGTCTCAAAGTCCTCGGCCTCCTTCCCCCAGGTGACGTCATCCCTCCTGATTCCATCCTCCATTTTGATGTTCTGCTGTTGGACGTGTGGAACGCCGAGGACGGGGTTCAGTCTAAGACCTACTACGCCCCACAGGACTGCTCCAGAAAAGTCGAGGTGTCGGACTACGTTCGCTACCACTACAACGGAACCCTGCTGGATGGGACTCTCTTCGACTCCAGGTGAGACACACACACACACACAAACGCACATACTTACGCACATACTATATGTACAGACACAAAAAGTAACACAAATTAACTAACATCACTGCTGGTAGTACTTGGCCTTTAGTCCCTTTCCCAACAACTCTGCTGGCATGTCAAAGCAGGGAAAACACAGCTGTAATTGATCAAATTAATTATAGTCCCGTTGTATTTAATGTCACAGCCATTTTAGTGAACGAGCATGCACAATATCAGGGCCTTGGCCCACCTAAATCCTAAATGCAACAGGGCCATAATTAAAGCAATACATAGCTTTTTCTCGGAACTGCACCCCCACAAGCTCTGCGAGTAAGTGCACTGTCGTAACGTTATCAGATTGTCTTTTTCTTTTTCTGGCTTCCTCCTTGATGTTTTGCTTCGGTTTTCTCACCTCCGCCATGATATCATTGAGCTAAAAATGATATCCATAGACACCAGAATAGTGAGCTACTACTGTGTTGTTTAAGCACAACATTGCGCATGCGCACTTCGACTGAATGCTGCGTCCCGGGGGCGTGAGTTTTAAAAGGTAATAAATGTCAATGTATTATCTTTCTGAGTAGACTGTTTGGACGATTCAGCTTACTTTTAGTAAATCTAATTGGAGAATTAGCACCAGACATGTTTGTAAAGGTCCAAATATCGCGATGTATTGCTTTAATGTAATTAATTAGTAATTACACCTGTGTTTGCCCTCCTTTGACATGTTAAAAGGGCTGCTGTGAAATGGGCCTATATTTCAGAGCATTCATCCGTGAACCGACCCTTTTTGGGTGAACAACGTTGAATCTGAATGACGGCGAAGTTCAAGACCTGCTCTGGTCCCGCCTCATTTTTCCACCCCAAAAGTGGGGTGTCTGCATCAGTGTGCAAGCGTGTACTTCCTATTTACTACAATTTGACGTATGACTGCTCTCATGTATTAACTGCCCCTCACAAACAACATACTTCTTTCATCTTCCCCCTCTTTCCAGCCACACCCGTCTGCGCACCTATGACACGTACGTAGGCATTGGCTGGCTCATCGCTGGTATGGACCAGGGGCTGCTGGGAATGTGTGTGGGAGAGAAGCGCATCATCACCATGCCCCCGTCGCTAGGATACGGCGAGAACGGAGATGGTGAGTGAAGGCCTCTGGGTAGTGGAGTTTTCTCCCATGGTGGCCCTGCAGAAGCTATGCGGCCTGTAGGCTTCAGTTGCAGCCTTGCCTAGAACGATCCAGCCAATCCAGACCACTGGACCCAAGAGGGGCTGTACTTTCACAGCCAGACCACAGGGGGGCAGTGGTGTCCTATTCATCAGGGGCAATAAAGATAAGAAATACCACATCTAGAGTTGATACTACAGTCCTCTTCTGATTCCTCCCTCTTCCCCCCATCTATCTCCGTCCATCTCTCCATTTCTCTCTCCCTCCCTGCAGGAAGTGACATCCCAGGCCAGGCGTCGCTGGTGTTTGATGTGGTTCTGTTGGACCTCCACAACCCCAAAGACAGCATCACTATAAGCAATCAGGAGGTGCCGGAGCCCTGCCCCAGGAAAACCGTGGAGGGCGACTTTGTTCGCTACCACTACAACGGATCACTGCTGGACGGAACCTTCTTTGACTCCAGGTCTGTGTGTGTGTATGTGTGTGTGTGTATGTACGTACGTATTAGGACTGTCAATTTAACACATTAATTAGATTAATTAATTAATCATGCATTATCGCGTTTATAAAAATTAACACAAATTAATCGCATTCATTGATTTCGTCCAGCTGTAGGTGGCACAGTTTTCTTGTAATTGCCTAATTTAACATTATTGAAGTGATAAACTTAATTTGGACCTGAATGACCCCTTAGGCTGCAGCGCGACGTAGCCTACGAGGTCATTCAGCGGCAAAAGCATCATTGCCTTCAAACAAACTCGAGGAGGCAGATAATCAGACTTTGCTTTGCCCTCTAAATGGAAAGTTTACTTTAAAAAAACTACCAGATGGCACAGTTAATAAGAGCGTGGTCATGTGCAATATCTGCGAGAATGAATTACCATGGGAGCAGTTCTAGCCTAACTTATCATTTCAGGGCTGAACATCAGCCCCAGTAGCCTACTAGCGGGCTTCACCAACCCACACTCACTGAGAGCAGGCTCTAAATGAGCAACTTCTATTTTTCTAATTGACAAACTCCATCGCAAAGTGGATTGCTGTGGACTGCAGGCCACTTTCAATGGTAGAGGACAAGGGCTTAATGGAGGCGTTTCAAATGGCTTCCTCCGAGGCAACTTACAAGCCGCTTTCAAGAGGCACCGTAGTTACAAAAGTCCACCAGCTGTATGACACGGAAAAGACCACAAGAATAGAAGTACTGGCGCGAGACAAATACTTTGCTCTGACCGGGGATCACTGGACGTCAGTTAGTAATCACAGTCACAAAGCCACAATTATGTAATGTCTTTGAATTGAAATATCTTCATTTGGGGGCTTTTGCCAGCAAATAATTATGTGATCAATTTGCAATTAATTAAATTAATTTAATTATAGATCATGTAATTAATCCCTTTTTCCTTTTGGAGGTTTGCTCTGGTCCTCGTACTTGTTATTCCTAAATTGCACTCAAGGTGGCAGCATCGCCCCACAAAAACAAACTACCTCCTTAATTTCACCACTGTGCATTATTTGTGAGGCATGTCCTTAGAGCATGAAAGTGTGTATGTGTTTCTGATGATGTGGTTTCTCTCCCAAAGCTACTCCCGGAACCGCACGTATGACACGTATGTTGGACGGGGTTACGTGATTGCCGGCATGGACGAGGGTCTGATTGGGGTCTGCATCGGGGAGAGACGCACAATCACCATCCCCCCACACCTCGGCTATGGAGAGGAGGGCACAGGTGTGTGTGTGTGTGTGTGTGTGTGTGTGTGTGTGTGTGTGTGTGTGTTTGTGTGTGTGTGCGCACGCCTCTCAACTTCACCCCTCTCATCCTGCCTTCTTTCCACCATATCCTATAGATTATTTTGATACTATTATTTCTAATATACCCATTTTCCTACTGTAGAAGAAATTAATCTAACCGTCCTTAATAATCAATAAGGAGAACTTGTGCAGATCAGTAGTATTTAAAAAAATAAAATAAAATTACGTGCATGGAGTACAGTGAGAGCAAAGTTTCTCTCACTGTGACTGGAGCAGTCAGAGATATATATAATACTAATAACCACTGACATACTTTGTTTCTGAACCTGAGTAATCTCTGGTGTGGTCAGAATGATGTGCCTCTCTGTATCTGTGTGTTTCTGGATCAGAGACTCGGCAGGGCCTTGTCGTGGTACTAGTATGTCCATCACAGCTCTCCCACAGTTCACCTCACACACAGGAGGCCGGTGCAAGAGACAAAGATAGTTGCCTAGACCTGTCCACCTGATCCAGCCAATCCAGACCACTGGGCTGCACTTTCACAACCAGACCACAGGGGGGCAGTGGTGTCCTATTCATCAGGGGCAATAAAGATAGAAATACCACATCTAGAGTTGATACTACAGCCCTCTTCTGGTCCCTCCCTCCTCCCCCCAACTCTCTCCCTCTGACTCTCCATTTCTCTCTCCCTCTAAATTCTACAAACTCCAGTTGCAACATAACCCACATCCACAGATCAATGAGTCCTTCACAAGAGGCCACAGTGTCCTCATCAAGTACATAGAAGGATTCAGTACTAGAGGGCACAGACATGACAGATATAACTAATTTCTAACTGCAATGTAATGTTGAGTAAAATACTAATCTACAGTTGTTGATGAGTTGTCAAAGTTCTCGATCAGCAGTCAAATAATTCTAAGTCCAAACAAAGAGGCACTGGAAACACGCAGAGTCCGATGCAACAGGTTTTATTGCTCATTCAGCAGAATACATTAACAAACGGGTGAGATAAGAAAACACACTGCTCTGCTGTCTGTGCAGCTCTTTTTATACTCTCATATATACTCCTTATATACTCTCATATATACTCTCATATATACTCCTTATATACTCTCATATATACTCCTTATATACTCTCATATATACTCCTTATATACTCTCATATATACTCTCATATATACTCCTTATATACTCACATATATACTCCTTATATGCTCTCATATATACTCCTTATATACTCTCATATATACTCTCATATATACTCCTTATATACTCTCATATATACTCCTTATATACTCTCATATATACTCCTTATATACTCTCATATATACTCCTTATATACTCTCATATATACTCCTTATATACTCTCATATATACTCCTTATATACTCTCATATATACTCTCATATATACTCTCATATACTCCTTATATACTCTCATATATACTCCTTATATACTCTCATATATACTCCTTATATACTCTCATATATACTCCTTATATACTCTCATATATACTCCTTATATACTCTCATATATACTCCTTATATACACTCATATATACTTATATACTCTCATATATACTCCTTATATACTCTCATATATACTCCTTATATACTCTCATATATACTCCTTATATACTCCTTATATACTCTCATATATACTCCTTATACAGTATACTCTCATAGCAATCCCTGCCCTTCTATCTTAACCACAACCCATTTTTTAAAACACTAAAACTAAAACAAACTAAATTGGCTTGAATCTAATGGTGTCTAAAAATTCCCCTAGTGGACGGAAAGACCCCTAACTTATCACTCTTGACAGCATTAGGTTTGGATGGGACTTTCCAGTATTTTTTTTTAAAACAGTAAAACTCCAATGTGCACTTTTTATTTGGCAACCAAATTGCTGAGCAGGGGAATATGATCTGAGAACATGGAGGATGATGATCACACATGGAGGATGATGATCACACATGGAGGATGATGATCACACATGGAGGATGATGATCAAACACGAGGGATGATGAACAGTGTGAATAAACAGACATGGAGATGTGTGTCTAGTGTTTAAACATTCCTGCTGCTTCATCAGCATTCCCTCTGCTACATCAGCCTTTTCTGTCTAGAGTATATCATACCATTTAATTAAATGATTACAATAAAAATGATCAGGATAGAGAGGCTTAATCAAAAATAAATCACAACAGTAACCATAGGCAAAAACGATATACTTAAAAAGCAAGAAAAAGCATATCACTTCAAGCATAAGCAATAACATTGATTAAACTTCCACACCACCCTCCTCCTTCTCCTCTCCCTCTCTCTCTATCAGGTTCTAAGATCCCAGGCTCGGCAGTGCTGGTGTTCGACGTTCACATCATCGACTTCCACAACCCGTCCGACAAAGTGGAGGTGAACGTCACCTACAAGCCTGAGGTCTGTGGCACGCTCAGTAAGAAAGGGGACTACGTCAGATACCACTACAACGCCACACTCATGGACGGATCACCCGTGGACTCTACGTGAGTACACAAACACACACTCACATAGAGCTGCAGTTTTGATACGCTGATGATAATTCATGCAGACGGAAGAGTTGCTGTTAAGAGACTTAGTGACAAACCATCAAACGACACTTCGTCCCGGGCTGGTTGCAATCAAACGGTTATATGGTAAATGGTAAATGGACTGCACTTATATAGCGCTTTTCCACCTTAGTGGCACTCAAAGCGCTTTACAATGGCCTCTCATTCACCCATTCACACACACATTCACACACCAATGGCGGTAGCTGTCATGCAAGGTGCTAACCTGCTCATTGGGAGCAATTTGGGGTTAGGTGTCTTGCTCAAGGACACTTTGACATGTGGACAGTTGGAGCTGGGATTCGAACCACTGACCCTTCGATCATTGAACGACCCGCTCTACCAACTGAGCTACAGCCGCACTTGCAGGAAGGCACTTGCATTGATTACATTTATCAATACATCTTTATTGTGCCCACAACAATACACACACACACACACACACACACACACATACATACACACACACACACACACACACACACATGCACACACACATACACACGCACTCGCACACACACTCACATACATACACACACACGCACTCGCACACACACTCACATACATACTGTACATACACACACACTGTGTAAGAATTACTCAATGTAGGAACCTTGAAATCACCACACCGTCCCTCAGAAGTGAGAATTTGTTAAGTTTTAATTCGTTCAGGCCTGAAGAATGGCGGATTCAAATACAGAAAGACACAGCAAGTCAATCAGTAGAGAATGCACAAAGATGAGCTTCTCACGCTGCCTTAAGTACAGGTTTGTTCTCTGACGCAAAAGAACTTGATACATGGATGAATTTGCGATGTTTGTGTCAGTTCGTTGACACAATGTAAACTTTTAGGTACCTCATAATTTTAGGGGCCTCAAGCCGTCTCCTGATCACCTGCCCCTTGACCTTGCCATCCACTGTCTAGTGCAATGCATCATGTGTCTGTCTATCTCTCTGGACACACAGAGGCGCAGCCCGCATTCCTTTCTCATACTCTACCAAAGAAGGGATTACAGGCCTGAAGTTTACATACATGCATTTACTGAGTATATTGTAATTATAAATTATATTACAACACACAAACACACACACGTTTATCCTCCCTCTCTCTCTTTCTACAGGTACAACTACGGGAAGACGTATAACATAGTCCTGGGGGCCAATCAAGTGGTTCCTGGAATGGAGGAGGGGCTGAAGGAGATGTGTGTAGGAGAGAAGAGACATGTGGTCATCCCTCCCCACCTAGGTTATGGAGAGAGGGGAGTGGGTGAGTACAGTACACACACACTCACTCACTCACACACACACACACACACACACACACACACATACACACCCCAACATTTACTTAGTCTTGGACTACTGTCGTGATTTAATTTGATTTAGCCCTAATTAGACCCAACCCTTTGTTCTAATTAAGATGTTATTACACATGTTTTGAATAAAAGAGTTTAAGCTGAACGAGAATGTTCTGATGCAAACAGACAAGGCAAACAGACAAGAATGTGCAGATGTTCTGATACAAAGATGCAAACAGACAAGGCAAACAGACAAGAATGTGCCGAGTGATCAGCAGAAAAGTAGAATCTGCACTAAGGAGTAAAAGGCGAATGTACTAGAGATTAAGCAACAGGTGTCTTATCTAAAGAATGACTAAAGCGAGAGGAAAATGTTGTTGCTCCCTCTATGAAAGATAAAGTTGACACATGCTAAGATTATGTGCTATTTAATTAAGTCTTATCTACTGAAGACTTTGAAGGGTTGTTTTGACAACCAGGTGCACATGACGTACATTGTTTTTAAAAAATTGGCCTGGTTCAAGGACGAAGCTAATGGTGAATCAAACTGTGAACCACCACCAGGGGAAAGCACTTACAATACAGTTTTAAGACACCATTAGAATTACACGGGAACTCGTACCACTAGGGGGAAGCACTTGCAATGTATATGTTAATACACCATTAGAATCATGCCAACTTAGGGGTGTGTTTTAAAAAATGGGTTGTAGTCAAGCTAGAAGGGCGGGGATAGCCCGGAAAAGGTATATAAGGAGCTGTATCAGTCAGTTTGAGTGTGTGTCTTCTCGAGAACCCACCGGTCTTGTTGCCTGTACTGCTGAACAAGCAATAAAGCCTGTTGCATCGGACTCTGAGTGTTTCCAGTGCCTCATTGATTGACTTCAACTACTGAACAAAGAACTTTGAAGATTTTAATTACCTAACGAAGGCGTAACGACACGTCACTACGTAGTATTTAAATGGATATCATGTTGTCTGTGACAGTGATTTGAAGATCATTTTGGCAAACGAGTTGGTCGAGTCGTGAATATTATTCTAATAAACTTTAAGAAAGATTTAGCCTCGCTTCTTAGTAAAGCATTTTATTCAAAAAACTCTGCAGAGGGAGGACAGTTTACAAGCAAGACAACAACAAGCATTCTCTCAAATGTGACTCAGTAGGGTCAGACACACAAACTCTTACCCAAACCAGAACAGGGAGTAGCAGGCCAGAAAGATAGTGGCCGACCCCCCTCCGACCCTGGTCACAACCCATCCATCCATCCATCCACCCATCCACCCATCCATCGTTTCACCTATCCATCCATCCATCCATCCATTTATCCATCCATCCATCCATCCATCCATCCACCCATCCATACATTTATCCATCCATCCATCCATCCATCCATCCATCCATCCATCCAGCTGTGCAGCCATAACTCTTAACAGGGCCGTGGATGAGCATCTTAATGACAAGAGTCATACTACTGTAGTTTCAAGAGAAATAGAGAGACACTAATATCTAACTAAAGAGGTATAGACAACGTACAAGTGTGTATTAATGTGTGTGTGTGTGTGTGTGTGTGTGTGTAGATGGGGAAGTGCCTGGCAGTGCCGTGCTGGTGTTTGACATCGAGATGATGGAGATGGAGGAGGGCCTCCCCGACGGCTACATGTTCATCTGGAACGATGAGGTATCAGCTGACCTCTTCACTGAGATGGACATGGACAAGGACCAGAAAGTGGAGCCATCCGAGGTAGGCATGTGGTCCACCTGTGGTCACTCCAACATCATTTAGAAGAGAGAGAGAGAGAGAGAGAGAAAGAAAGAGAGAGAGATGGAGAGAGAGTGTGTGTGGGAGAGACTGAGACCACAAAACCCAGACTCAGACTCCAGCAATGCTTTTTCATGCAGTGTGTGTAGCACAATCTTCCTTCATGTTCTCTTTTGTCATGGTCTCTGAGCTCACAGGCGGCCCCTTGGCTGTTGTAAATCTCTTTTCAGAGTCTGGAACTGATAGGCTTTCCAATACTCCAACACATTCTTGTCTGTATACATCAGAGTTTCTTGTTTAAACTACACTTTATCACTTAATGAAATGTTTAATAACATCATAATCAAGACAGAGGGACTAAATCAAATAAATCACAACACATATAGAAAATGCACTGTTCCCAATAGTTTATTAAATAGAAAATGCACTGTTCCCAATAGTTTATTAAATAGAAAATGCACTATTCCCCATAGTTTATTAAATAGAAAATGTCGTGTCAAAGGTCAAATATGAGTACAAGTGTTATTAATGATTTATATGACTGTCATGAGGGTGTTTCTCAGTCCTTGGAAAAGGGGAAGTATGCACCAGTCTCGCCAGGCACAGGACATAAGTCAAATAACTGTCACACTTGAACAGCCCAAAACTGGTTTCACATCCCTATCTGGCGAGACCAGACACACACCACTCATCGAGACTGTCACAAAACATGGGAGTGAACATGGGACCGTACATCTGGGAATACATACAATAGACCAAGAATACATACAGAGTTCATGCTGAGTACATGTTGGGAGTACAGGCATACAGTCGTTTTGGGAATACACATGTGGTGATGTAAGGTCACTCTGAGTGTCAGGGTCTTCCCTATTGTATAAGCATACAAAATGTACAAAAACACAATTTCCCATTACACAGTCCATTTTCTATATTCTCCAGTGTGCAGACTCTACTCTTTTTCTCATTCGCTACTTCGGTTTGTCCTGCACTTGGTCTGCATAATGGACGTGCAAGCTCTTTTTACTTACTCTGTTTTCTGTTTCTGCTTTACACCTTTCCTCCTCTCTTTCATATTTACTCATCTACTGGAACTGAATAACTCAATAATAACTCTCTCTCTTTCTCTTCCTCCTCTGTAGTTCACTGACTACATCCTGCGTCAGGTGACCGAGGGTAAAGGTCGCCTGGCCCCAGGCTTTGACCCCTATCGCATCATCGATAACATGTTCTCCAACCAGGACCGTAATGGAGATGGCAAGATCACTGAAGAGGAGTTCAAACTGAAGGCAGACGAAGTCGCCCATGACGAGCTATGAGGGGCACGGTCTCAGACAGGGGTGGGCCGGGGCAGCGTGGAGAGGAGATATGAGGAGGCGTGTGTGTGGGAAGGGGGGTGGGGGGGGTCGTATGACATGATATGGGTGGGGGGAGGGGTCAAAGAGTTTTTTTCCTTACACTCCTAATGAGAAAACAAAGGCAAGCGATAGAAATGAGACTATTTCAATGTTAAGTTGACTCTTTCCGGGCATTGGCATGTGTGATAGTCCTCTTCGGCTATCAGTTTGTCAGTAGTGGAGGAGAAGATGCACTGTAAAATATGATGCCCTGTTAACTTAGAAACATATGTACCATCTGACTTAATTTTTTGTTGTTGTTCTGAAACGCATTTCAAACGAGTTTACTGAACTTAGTTATGTGTCCCTGCAAAAAATATTCTCACAAATATAAGTTCCTTTATTTAATTTTCCTAAGGCAACGGGTTTCCTCACTTTTTTAAGTAAAGTAATGCAACACAGATAACGGAGGTGGGAAGTGAGAAAAGTGACAGAGGCAGGAAGTGAAAAAAGAGAGCAACATTAGGGCACTGGGACAAAGTCTTCTCCACACTCTTACAAAAGGAGTCTGAGTTTGAAGTGTTTCTTGTGGCGATGATGTTGATGATGATGTTGATGTTTACCTCCTCTGGCATCACTGAGTGCTTGTGTCCTTATTATTTTTGAGTGATTTAGTTTCGATGAGTTGTGTCTTTACGAGTTGTCTCTCAATTAAGTGCCTGTCTGTGACCTGAACTTTCTACTTCAATCAGACACTCCTCAAATCTTCAGTCCCTTTGTGGAAGCGTGAAACTGTAACTTAACAATGTGCTCTCCATTTGAAGGTCTGTTTTTTGCAATTAGTTTATTCATGAGAAGATTCAGGTCTAAAATAATTTCTCTTCATCACACTCTTCCGATATTTTTTGTTGTCCACTCTTGGTGGAAAAATCTCCACCTGATTACCCTGGTAAAGGTGAGACTTAATGGTCTTAAAACAATACACAGGTCTTAATATTTGCAAGCAGAGAAACACCAGAGAAGGCTCACCAGTGAAACCTCTCCTGCACAGCTCCCAGCTCAGCACCGTCCTTCTGTATAGGGGACAGCGCGACAAGAACGTACAGTAGATAACAGGGTTGAAGGTTGGTTTTCCTGGTGTATATGGGACATGCTCAGAGCACTCTGCAGCTACCTACATGCAGACCGTAGACCTATTATGTGCCTGTACTTAGAAATAGTCATATTTGTGTTAGCCTCACAATAAGGGCGAGGCCCTGTACATCCCCACAGCAATGTAGCAATATTCCTCATCTAAATATTTCCATCAATAACATTTCTGTAACATTACACCAATCACATGGCATGCACCATCCTTCTATCTGAAATGTTACTGCCACTATCAGGTATTTCTCTTTTTTATGTTTGTGTGTTGGTTTTCTCCTGATTATTGCTTTGGCTCCTATCAGGTTCTCAGTGTGTGTGCGCGCGTGTGTGTGTGGTGTGTGGAAGAGAGAGAATGTTACAGTTGAGACAGTTGAGTTTATTTGATATCTTATGCCTCTATTTCATGAGAGATGGATGTTGTTGGTGATCCTGTAATGTGTTGAATAAATGCCTGTTCCAACATTTGACTGTGGGAGATGTTTTTGATTCTGCATGTGGGCCACCTTAAGAATGTATTAATTAACCTTCAGAATGCATCCTGCATATATTCTCCTTCATTCTCTACATCAGTTGTTCTTCACTGTCAATTAAACAAAAACATCTTCTCTTACATATTTCGAGGCATATTGCCAACTTTTGTTCTCTGATGAGTAGAGGCAACAGGCACACCAGCGTGCTCTTTTTACTTTGACTGGGAATCAAATCCCATGAGGATCCCCCCACACACTTACATCTCTGTATTGATTTATTAAAAAGAGACCTTTCTCAAGGTTGTCTGTGGGTTCCCCCTTCCTGCCTCAAATTTATTGCATTCTGTCTGCTGCATAGACCACTATTTCACTTACACACAGCTCACATCTACACAAGCACTCCATCTACACAAACACTCCTACCACCGTTCCTGGGCACACATGCCTCCATCAACTCCATACAGCAAAAACACAATTCTTACAAATACATAGTGGCATACAGATACAGTCTTGGTTAGCAGTATATCTATGCTAGGCTACATGTGAAAGCTACTTCATCTTTTTAATTATGTGAGCAGGGACGTCTCTGAGCTGTTGCTGGGACGGAGATAATGATGCAGGTGAATGACACTATTATCTGACTACTCATTTCACCCAACAGGCTGGATCTGCTCCTGCATTGTATGTACACTGACATTCAAGGGCTTGACATGGAAGATTTGGGTCACAAAGACCTAACTGAACTGACATTACGTTTTTGTGACATTCACCTTTGTCAGTAGTATACCACACTCTTACTTATAACCACTCCAGGCACCATTATAAAATGCATCTTCAGGTATTTTCTTGGACTGTGCCCAGGTATTTCAGTGGTATCAGTCGCAACGGTCCTTCAGAGCAACAAGTGTCTGGAGTTCAGGTCTTCTCTGTGAGGAGGACAACCGCTGGAAATCTTTGCCGTTGGTGAAGGGCTGGGAGACTCTCAGCCGAATCTTCTGCTTAGGAGTGTTGGTCGATGCTCGAGCAGGGGAGACATCTCTCCGACTTAACGGTCGCACAGTCTTTTATACCCATGAACAGTGAATCATTCTCCAGCCCTCACTACGTAGCCATTTTGTTCCATCCCAGCATGTCGTCATGGAAAGTCCCCACATGAACCCAAGAAGAGACACTCCCACATCGGAAACATGCCTCTAAAAAGTCCCAGAATTCAACAGTCAACCTTTAGCGTGGTCGACATTTCCTCATCAACCAAACCAGTTAGTACCCGTAGAACGTTCTGTCCTGCAAAAGGGCAAAGGCGCTCTCACAAGAGATTCACGCACTTAGCCTGATGTTATTGTGAGTATACCAGTGAAGTGCAACAACCTGTTTCCTCACCACCGCCACATCCTGCTTCCCCAACTCAATCTTTCACAACGAGCCTTTCTGAGGATCAAATTGTGAAACAAACACACAAACAGCCATACCAAACATACTGTAACTGATTCTTATGGCTTTGTTCTTTACCTCTATCATTTCATTACTTTCAAACAAATCATTTACTTAAAACTAAACATGATAACATTTCTCTCAAATCTTAAATGTATAGTTTATGTATATGTGTGTGTGTATATATATATTTTCTCTTGGGTGTGAATGCCTGTGTGAGTGAGGTGTGTTCTTTAGGGGTGTTTGAATGTAGGTGTGAGTGTACATGTCTGTATTTAAGAGTACTGTAAGCGTGTAGCAAAGCACAATATGATCAGCATGTATTGACAGATCAGGTTTGCATTCAAAAGGGTACTTATTCGAAAGGATCTGCCATCATCCCCTTCAAGGCGTTAAGACATTCTCTTTCATTCTCTACATCAGTTGTTCTTCACTGTCAATTAAACAAAAACATCTTCTCTTACATATTTCGAGGCATATTGCCAACTTTTGTTCTCTGATGAGTAGAGGCAACAGGCACACCAACGTGCTCTTTTTACTGGTGCTGGGAATCAAATCCCATGAAGATCCCCCCACACATCTCTGTATTGATTTATTAAAAAGTCAACGATTTGGTCACAGAGACCTTTCTCGAGGTTGTCTGTGGGTTCCCCTCCTGCCTCAAATTTATTGCATTATGTCTGCTGCATAGACCACTATTTCTTGGTCCTATCTGGTTTGTACTTTCCTTGATCCTGTGCTTACACACAGCTCACATCTACACACAGCTCACATCTACACACAGCTCACATCTACACACAGCTCACATCTACACAAGCACTCCAAAGTTTGTAGGCACACATGCCTCCATCAACTCCATACAGCACGTGTGACGTTTGGAAAACAAAAGTGCTGAGCAGATGATTGGTGCAGGTGTCTTTGCTCAGATAAGAAGTGCCCGACCACAAAAGCAACAACAGGAAAAAGGTACCATATATGGGCAGCCCCGCTTTAAGAAATGAAACTTATCTTCATGAAACAATCTCTGGAACAATGCTCTTTCATCAGCCTGGGAACAGGGGACAACTGAAAATCCCACAGAACAACCCTAAGTACAGAAGTATGAACTTAGAACACTGTTAATAGGAATAAAGAATAAAGTATTATAAAGTATAAAGCATAATGTCATAAACACAATTTCCCTCACAATAGACACACAGCCGTACCAGAGAAACCAGAGAAACTGCTGACTGTGTAAGATACAAAATGTAAACTAGAAATGGTGTTCAGAGCGCACAGAACTCTGCCCATTAATGTTTGGGTTAGGGTTAGGGTTAGGACATGTTTGGTATTGCTGCATTCATTAGGTCGACAGGCAGCTTTATGCCAGTCCAACCCCTGTGTCTCTGTGACCTTCCTATTTTGAGATATGGCTTTTCCAATTATTTGCTCCTGAGCCTAAGTCCCAAAAAAAGAATGGAGGTGAATGACCGGCCATGTTTGGGCAGCTCGTGGACCTGCCCCGTAATTTGGATTCACAAACAGATGGATGGACAAACAAACTAACACACACCACCAAAAACATTACATGATGCAGGTGAGTGAGAGGCCTATTGGGTTCAAGTCAGGACACTGAGGGCTTCAAGAACGAAGCTCAGTGCCTCTTCTAGATAATTGTATGCCAAGTTTCGTTTCTAGAGAATAGGGTGTCAACAACCGGATACTGGTTTTAGAGAGTTTTCCGACACACAAACAGGCAAACAGAATGTGGGTAAATGAAGGAAACATCTGGATTAATGCATTGTTTGAATTTCTGATAAGGGAATAAAATCTGGTGAGAACAGATAAACCCTTTTGACATGAATTGTATTAGTAGTAAAAAATAGGACATTATGATGTCAGAATATATGTGAGATGATTAATGGAAAGCACCTTTTCATATAAACAATTGTTCCTTTGCTTTTAGCGCAGTTCATGCTAGACGATTGGTGTGTGAACTCATCACAACTGCAGTGTGATTCTGATGCCAGTGATTCAATAAAAGTGTTGAAACTTGCATCAACGGATTTGATTCTCCTTTCTTACGACCAGATACAATTTACCACACCATTCTAGGCGCAATTATAAAATGCATTCAAAACTTCCACTGTACATGGCCTTTTGAGCTACTGCCAATAATGAAATGTTTACCTGGTACAAACACATCTGACTCTGGGGAAATCTCCATATTCTTGGGGTTCCCCTTCCAAATGAAAAAAAACAACATTTTTTTTGTTGCTGTCAGAGAGATGAGCCTCTACAGAACATCAGTGGGCCAGCTGCCAGCATATTAAATTGTCTGAAGCACAAGGGGGATGGTCAGCAAAGGGGGTGGGATTGTCAACATGAGGTAAACATGACTGAAAGGTCGCTGGTTCAAAACACTTGACAATCATTGTGTACCATTGTGTCCTTGAGCAAAGTGCTTAACCCCAACATTAACAATATTTTTTAAGTCAATTTGGACACAATTGCAGAAATGCAAACTAGAAATGGTGCTCAGAGAGCACAGACCTCCCTCTGCCCCTGAATGCATTTTGTGGCTCTGTGCATGCCAAAATGTAATGGGTTCTAAATTGGACCATGCACCACCCCTTCACCAAGTTTCATGAAAACCAGTCTGGTTGTTTTTGTGTGTTGGCTGTAAGCCGACACACCAAGAAGAGGGAATCCTATTTGTCGCTCCCTTCCTCTTTCTTCTTGTTGTTGACCTGCAATTCTATTGTTGCTAGCACAAGAGGCAGAACATCAAAATCAAAATAATTCCCAGGTCAGCGGTGGCTGGGTGGATAGTGCGCTGCCTATCACCGCGAAGGTTGTGAGTTCAATCCTTGGTGTGGACATACAAAGGTACCATGACACATCACTGCATCTGTCACTGGATGTTGTAGAAGTTATGTAACAAGCGTGGGTCATATTTATTAATTATAGACCCTTTTACAGCCTAGTCCGCACAAGTATGTGCGCGCATTCTTGAAACAGTAGCAGAGGAAGACAGACGAAATCGCTGCGCGTGCGTGCGTGCTTCGTTGGTCCTGGCTTACCTGGTTCTAGGACCCAGCAGACTCCACTGACCCCTACGTGCGTAGTTTCTCTCCCTATCTGCATGTGTGTACGGAGTGTGCGGGCGGGGGGGGGGGGGGTTGGGGAGAATTGGGAGTAATAACAATGTCGGAGAAGACCCTGTGCAAGACCCCACTGCACGCTACTGACAGACAGTCCTCATTACAATAGGAGTAGGACACTTCAAATCCTATAGTAATTAATTTTTGTATAGGATGTGATGCACCAGTTGCTCTACACCTATGTGGTTTATTTTCAGTGATTAGACTGACTGTTGACTGGCACAGCTTTAGGTAGTGATGGAGAAATGAGCTTAATGTATTGATGCTTTTTTGTGCGTGTCTGTAAGCCAGCGCACCTAGTATAGCGTTCGTCCGGTTATCACTCCCTCCCTCCCTCCGTTACTGCGGACAATGTTGGCCTGCATTTCTCTGTTGGCACCACAAGAGGCAGTAGTCCCAGCACACCAAAATCAAGAAGGACACCAGAATCAACCCGCCGATCTCCACTGCACAAGTAGAGTAGTGATGAGAGCATTGGACTCCCACCCTGGAGACTGGGGTTGAAGACCCGGTGGGGGTGACTTTATGGGACTATACCCCAAACCTCCACATGTTCATCCTTTCACTCCAACCTTTACCCCTTGCCTTATAGATCAGATCCTGTCCCAACCCCAACCCATATTCTAACCCCAACCCACACTAGGGACTGGAAGGAGGACACCAAAACCCACCCGCCGATCTCCACTGCACAAGTAGAGTAGTGGTGAGAGCATTGGACTCCCACCCAGGAGACCGGGGTTCCTGGTGGGGATGACTTTATATTATCATCAGTGTAACTACTTTAGCCACTGACCGCTACCATTAATGTTATGGAAGCTGCTGCTTGTTGTTGTGAGCTCATGAGCTTACTGGCTATCCCGCTCTTATTGTGCTGGATTAGCATTGGGAGCATTGAAACTGATGTGTCCAGGTGACAAGACCCATCTTTATTTATCAAACATTACCGTCCTACCAGTCCTGCACAGAAACAAGCCAGCCAACACACATAAGCCAGGCTGGACCTGGCCTGGTTGCGTAATTCTTGTCCAATATATGAATGGAGGCGAATGGCCATCCGGGCCGTGTTTGGGCGGCTCATGGACCCGCCCTGTGATTCGCTGGGGCGGAGGTTAAAATGACTGGAGGTGAATGAATGGCTGTATTTGGCCAGCTCTGTGGCACCTCCCCTCAGGACACAGCTGGTGGGGGGCAAATCGGTGCACTCTGGGCCCTCCCCCCACACCAGGGTTTCCGTTAGAGAAAATCGGTACCGGTCAATGTGTCCGGGAAGATTAGACTTTTCCGGACAAACTGGAGAAATTCCGGTCATTATATTATAATATGATATTAGGCCTATTATAGGTGTTTGTCGCGGTGATTGGCCGTTGTGTATCTTATATATGCCATTTATTGTCTTATTTCACATCCGTATGATTAAATGTGTGATAGGCTGTCATGATTCCATGCGCTAGGCCTATATGTAATTGCACAGCCACAAAAATAGTCAGCTTTGAATTGCGACTGTAGGCTAGAACATGAATGTTTATTTCAATTGCATGAATCGGATTTGAGGATGTAGGCTAATTGGTTTGGGATTCGCGACAGTAATATGTGTTTACTAATTTCTCTTTCCAGTTTTAGCCTACCCTTTTTATCAATAAAACAGCGTCATTATAACCATGGACATTGCAGTAGGCTATGAGGATGAGGAGGACATAACTGTTGAGAAACAACTGATAGGCGGGCTGGGCTAAATAAAGAAATGCCACAATGCATGTCTAGATATATAACATTTGTATTTAAAAGTGCGACATGTAGGCTTCTCGTAACATTTTAATTTAAGGCCTACGGCTGCGCTGATTGGAATTCATAGGCTAGGCCTATAGCCTAATTTCGGCCTTTTATCAGATAGGCTAAAATAGAACAAAACTCTTTGAAAATAAATATAGCCTCCTTAAATAAAGTGTGAGAACTTACAACCTGCATAGGCTAATTTCCATTTGATATTAATGGGCCTATGCATTTTCGCCTCAAGCTCCGTACCTCGATCGGGCTCCCTCTCGCTTGCTATGGTGGCCCGCTAGCCTATAGGCAGATTTATCTTACGGCTATTTTTTCATCGCATATGCAGTAGCCTAAACATTAACGGAACAAAATGAATAGGCCTATTCGTTTTTTTATATTCAAAAGGAATCATAATATATGGAAATTTAATTTTAGCCTATTGTACGCCTAATACAATTAGGGGGAATTATTGTGTCCGGACATTATGACCGGAGAGATTTTAATATATCGGACTTCAACAGATTTTTCCGAACAAAAACCGGTAATTACCGGCTAACGGAAACCCTGCCCCACACACCTCAGTCCAAACCCTGTGCATCTAGCACTGCCGCACAGGGAGATCTGAGTCTCCTGTGAAAGTCTCTAACAAATTCCTAACAACCACTGGCTGAGCTAGGGGGCCACATGGCCCTCCATTGGTCAGTGCTCTGTCCCCCAATCAACATGTCTGCAAGGGGTCTTTGTTTGATCCAGCTTCACATACTCTGAAAACCTTGAAAAGTGCCTGCCAGAGTCACTAGGTCTGGGTCAGTCTTTTGAAATGGTCTGAGAGGCAATCTTTATGACACCTTTGTTTGTGAGGTGTCTTGCATGTCACATTGCAGCATGAAACATTACAGGTAATTAAGATGTAAATGTAACTCTGGGCTGGTGGGCTGTATAGAAAAATGTTGCATTTGGAATCCATAGTGTTTTTTTTTCTCTAATGTAATACTAGAAATGCTGCTCAGTGTGCATTTTGTGGCTCTGTGCACGCAAATGTACGTGCGAGCAGGACATGTTCTGGATGTGAAGTGGGGGACAACTAAGTCTGTGTCAGGACATGAGGGTTTCACAGGGTTCTCTAGTCAGTCATTTGGCCTTAGGCAATTTTAGGATTAAAATCAAATCAAACTTTATTTGTATAGCACATTTCATAGAGGCAACGCAATGGGCTTTACAGAGAGCAAAGTGGGGGTTGACTTAGATCCTACCCCTACCTTTTCCAGAGGGAAGCAAAACACCAGTTCACTCAGGGGGCCAAAAGAGGTGAGCTGTAAAAAATCTTCCCTAACCTCTCTCAAAGAGACGATCAAGCAAGCACCTGGAAAAGTCAAAATCTAATAGCTAGGAACATTATACAGGGTGAACCTTCAGGACTGTCTCCAGTCCACGGACCGGGGCCTGTTCACAGAGGACCACAAGAGGACGTGGACGGTCTCTGCTACTGCATGGCACACTACGTCCGGCTCTGCAAGGAATGCATCATATCCACTAAAAAGGTACACTGCTTCCCTAACAACAAACTATGGATTAATAAGGACATTAAAGCCCTGCTTAACAGGAAAAAGAAGGCCTTTATCATGGCAAAGGACAGAGAGGAGGCCAGGTCAGTCTAGAAGGAACTGAAGAGGGAGTTGTGGAGGGCCAAAAAGAGCTACAGAGGGAGGCTGGAGAGCAAACTTTACCTGAACAGCACCAAGGAAGTGTGGTTGGGAATGAAGAGAATCACAAGGCTGGGTACTTCAGGCCCAGCTGTGGAGGGGGGTTCTTTAACAGGTTCGACACAGCCCCCACCCTGTGAGGCTAGAAGGCAGCCCAACACCTCCGCCCCTGCCCCCCTCCTCCCCTATGAGGCTATCAGGCAGCTCATCACCCTCGTCTCTGCCCCCATCCCCTCCCCCTACCGCCACCAGACCACTCATCACCGAGAGTGAGATAAGGGGCCAACTCCAAAGGCTACAAATCAAAAAGGCCTCTGGTCCTGATGGAATCAGCCCCAGGGTGCTCAAGGAGTGTGCGGAGCAGATAGCGGGCATTCTCCAACACCTATTTAACCTCTCCCTGAGGCTGAAAAAGGTACCACTGCTGTGGAAGACCCCCTGCATCGTTCCAGTGCCCAAGGAGGCACATCCCAGCGTCCTCAATGACTACATGCCAGTGGCACTGACATCCCATTCCATTAAGATATTCAAGAGACTGGTTCTGCAGCACTTGAGGCCAATGGTGAGCGACTTCCTGGATCTCCTGAGGTTTGCGTACCAGGCCCGAATCAGTGTGGACGACGCCATGATCTACTTACTCCACAGAGCCAGGTTGTTCAGTGAGAGTCATGTTCTTTGACTTCTCCAGTGCTTTCAACAGCATCCTCCGCCTCCAGCTCACGGAGAAGCTCCCAGCCATGCAAGTAGACCATGACTCGGTGGCCTGGATCACTGACTACCTCACTGGCAGGTCACAGTATGTCCGCCTGCAGGGCTGCCTGTCCGACGTGGTGATTAGCAACACGGTTGCCCCTCAAGGAACAGTCCTGTCTCCTTTCCTGTTCACTCTCTACACCTCAGACTTCAGCCACAATTCTGGTGTGTGCCACCAGAAGTTCTCTGATGACTCTATTGTGGGCTGCATTGGGGCAGACGAAGAGGAGTACAGGGATGTGGTCAGGGGATTTGTCTGAGGAGAACAAGCTCCAACTCAACATCAGCAAGACTAAGCAACTGGTGGTGGACTTCAGAAAGAACAGGAGGCCTCCGACCCCCATCACCATCCAGGGGGAGGAGGTTGAGATGGTGGACTCATACAAGTTCCTGGGAATGCAGATGAACAACAAACTGGACTGCTGACAACACTGAGGCCCTCTACAGGAAAGGACAGAGCATCTTTCTCCGGTCACTTGCATGTGTGGAGTCAATAAACTGTTTATACTTTTAATACTGTGTTTGTAGTTTTGTGAACATCTTCTCCTGACACGTAGGCATAGAGAGACGTATCTTGACAATGTATACTCCTTGACTTATATACTTGTATAGTATAGTTATATATTTATACAGACTGATTGTATGCAGGTACATATATATCTTGTACATACATATTGTGTCCTCCTTAACTTATATAGTTGTATAGTATAGTTATTTATAGTCATACAGACTGAATGTATGCGGATACATATAAATCTTATTCTATTCTATACTGCACAGTTACTGCATATGGTGGCACTTAGCCCGATATCCCTTTTTATACAGTACTTGTATCCAGTACCCTTATCTAGTGTCTTCTTATTTTTACTTTGTATAGTTTTCTCTTCTTTCCAACCTTTCTTTCTCAATGCTGAAATGCCTAATTGCCCCCTGGGGGGATTGATCAATAAAGTCTGATCTTATCTTAATAAATATTTCGTAATAAAAAACATGACTATCAGTAGATAAATAGGTGCAGAGATGTTACCTACGTGGTAGGCTATTATGTGTTTGAGCTTTCCCTGTAATGCATGATAGGACATATCTTATAATCCCCCACCATCATAAAGACATGCAACTTATGAATGTGAATGAATGTTGGTGTTGGTCGGAGGGGCCGTAGGCGCTGATTGGCAGCCACGCTTCTGTCAGTCCCAGGGCAGCTGTGGCTACAGATGTAGCTTACCACCACCGGTATGACTGTGTCTGAGTGAATATTGGACTCTGTAAAGCGCTCTGGGTATCATGAAGGGCACTATATAAATCCAACTTGATTGTTGGAGGACGGGTGACTTGATTGGGACAGCTGGGGACACATAGCGGGATGGAACTGGATACGATGATAGCAGCGGGCCTCTCCAGACCCCGAGATTGACGTTGAAAGGCGATCTCCAGCAGCGACATCTGTTTTTGAGATATTCTAAGGCTTGGACACACACTGACACACACGCTCCTTCCCACTCTGTGTCGTCAGCTGTCCCTATCCAGCCAACCCTACCCCTTTATTACCTATGGCTCTCTGCTTTCTTCCACCTGTGCCTTGCGGCATTCTCTATCAATCAATCAATCAATTAATTAAAGCTTTATTTGTATATCGCATTTCAAACCAGAGGCAACACAATGCGCTTTACAGAGAACAAGGGAGGTGGGTATACGACGCACCCCTACATATTCCAGAGGGAAGAAAAAACCCCGGGGGCCACATAAGTGAGCTGTAAAAATTCTTCCCTGACCCCTCTCTCCTGGAGTATGTTTGTCTACTAGCTAAGAACATTTATAAAGCAATACATTACATTAAATTACATTTTCAGAGTAAGAGAGGCTAAAAAACATCATAGGGGATACATGGCAAATACTGGTGTGTGTTTGCTATGGCCCAGGCCTAAAGCCTGATGAAAATGTATAGAGCTGGCTGTATCAAGAAATGTTAATCTGAATATGTGTAAGCCTGGTTATAGGGAGAGGACGTGTCTCCACCGGACAGATTTACATGTTACCTAGGTCAAGGGTGACATGCTCACATGTGGTGTACAAACACCGACTGTTTTAGATACTGGGGCGTCAGGCGCCTCATCCTATCTTTGCTTCAAGGCCGTCTTTCGAGAAGAGAGAGACAGCTTTGTGTAGAAGGAAGGAGGGGGGTGTGGGACACCCCCCCCCTTCTCCAAGTGTTAAAACCACTATTCAGTTGTATGTGCTTTGATTTGGGTTCAGCCAGCATCCAGAGTGGTCACCTGTACATTAGGCATGCCATCGTCTTTTGTATGTTATACCTTCTGGAATAAACCGCTATGCTTATACTCAAATCCCGTGTTGGAGAGATTCATTTGGAACACCTGAGAAAAGGAGACACTGGACTGTGTGGTATATCTAGAGATTGGGGGTCCGTCTTTTATTGGAAACGAGAAAACACAACGCAGAGCTAATCAAGGACAATAATAAAAGACAAAGAGATTCAACAAGCCGGAAGTGGGCTGGTGTATGTCTGTGTGTATGTGTGTGTGTGCTCAGTGTTTCCTGTGGAACTGATCTCTTGGTGTGGTGGTGTGTGAAAAAAAGAGTCTGATTTCAAAACCAAAGCGGGGGATCGGAGACCGCCCTTCTTCCTCCCTTGTGCCTCTCTCCTGTCCCCTCTCAACAACCTCTCTCTCCTCTTCTCTCTAACCTGTGCCTCCACTCTGTGCCTGTGCCACAGTCCTGTCCTCTCCTACTACAATCCCTGCCTCTGCCTAAAAAAAACAATTAACTGAAGAGTAGGCCTATAAAGATGGCCTAACTTATCTCGTAAGGCTGGTAAAGTCCTAGAGCTTAAAATGTAATTAATGACATGTAACTGGACGGGATAAAACAGTAAACCCACACAGGCACTTAATAAATCATATGGTATATAGACATATTTTAATCAGATGTATTGTAGGTTACCATTATAACAGCAGCTGTAGATTTTTTTTTAAAGGTAAGCTAGTCTTTAAACATGCCTAAATAATTTGTTGCTTTTTCAGTTATTTTGATTGGCACTTTTTAGGTGGCTGGAGGAACATTAATGCAAGCTAGTGTTAGTTCATCCAGCCAAAAAGACGGTCGCACCATCAGGCAGCGCTGCACCTGACTTGCACGAAAGTTGCAAAACCTACTCGCGCTTGTGGTGTATGTCTCCTTGACAACGCTCGCTTGAAGGGCTGACTGACTGACTGACAGCAGCGCGTAGCTCAGATGGAGCAGGCTCCACTTCGGCTCAAACTGTATATTCAGATAACGTTACGTAACGTTAGCAACACAAGGCCAATTTATCATATTAATTTTTTACTTGTCCGATCAGACGACTGCATGAGGCTTCTTCCTCTTGTCCACACAGAGTTTACTGGTCCCTGGGAAGCGGGCAAAACTGTTAGCCTACAGGTAGCGAGCCTTGTTCCTGGTTCCCCCCGATGTGAATCATGGCTAGCCAGCAATAACCTAGCCTACCTGACTGGTCTCATCATTCTCCTCTCTTTTCCTCTTCAAAAATCGTCGTATGCCCATCTGGAAACTTGTATTGATATATATGGTTATAGGATCCGCTACTTGTCATCAGGGAATTATAAAACCAAAGGCTTTGCCAACGTGCTTGAGATGGGCAGGAGCTGTTGGTACGTTTAACTGTAGCTATAACGGCACTTTATTACTAACATAAATGTATTTTAGACAGTAGGCTAGGCATTTTGAGGAGTAGGCCTAGGTGCCAGCACCAGTGTTTGGCCCAATTCAAACACTGCTTAACACTATGGTTATATTTGAGCAGCAATAGCCTGCCTATCTTTCGTTGTAACCTCATGCCGCTCACTGAAGAAAAAATCCCTTCACGCGCCGAGTCTTCCGATCACCTCAGAGAGGAGCAGCATGGAGCGGCACAGAGCGCGCGGCATATAGGCTCTTAGTCTTATTGAAAATAAATAGTCCTAATGTTGGCATGGCAGTGGTTTTGAAAGCGCATTTAGGCAGAAATATTTAGAAAGTTTAAGATGTTTAATTTAAGACTTTTATATATACAGTATAGCCTAATTTGTATTATTGTTTTTTGTATCAAATGTTTGGTGTGGCGGCAAGGATCTTGCCGTGGCGGTGCGCCACAGCAAAACCTTACCAGCGGAAACGCTGTGTGTGTTAACTAAATGCTATAACATCCACAGCAGACACAGAGGTATCTATCGGACTCAGGGAGGTCTGCTGGTGACAGTGGGGCATCCACTGGATCTATGAGTCTGTTCTGCTAAGTGCTTACTGTGCTTCATTATATGATTCACTTAAATATCATATTAGAGACTACAGGGATAGCTAACACATAATGGCCTACCATATAGGCAACTTCTTTGTAACTATTTGTGCACTCTCCTAGTAATGTCTCTCTTATGAAGTATTTACCCCATCTGTATGTTCTTAGCCAATAGACAAACATTTTCCAGGAGCTTGCTCGATCGTTTTGTTGAGAGAGGTCAGGGAATAATTTTTACAGCTCACTTTTCTGGCCCCCGGGTGAAACTGTTTTTTTTTTTTTAATTCCCTCTGGAATATTTAGGGTGGTGGGACCTATGCCCACCCTCCCATTGCTCTCTGTAAAGTGCATTGTGTTGCCTATGTGTATGAAATGCGCTATACAAATAAAGTTTGATTTGATTTGATTTGACAAACATTGACCATGGGAATGCAGGGGAGGTGATTGTAGTATATTTTTCTGGTTCTAGTAAGATTTAAGGCCCAGATTCATCCATGCAAGTTTCAACACTTACTAACATTTTAATATATGAATAGGCGTTTTCCATTAATTCAATGATCTCACGTACACTCTGACCTTATCATGTCCTGTTTTACACTACTACATGTCAAAAAGGTTTATCAGTTTCCACCAAATTTTATTACCTTATCAAAATTAGAGTAATACAGTTAAACCAGATGTTTCCTTCAGGTACACAAGATTTTTTCTGCATGTTTGTGTGTCAGTGTGTGTGCTGTAGAATACTATCTGCATGTTTGTGTGTAACTCTCTAAACCAGTACCCGATTATTTTGATATTCTATTCTCTATGGTATGAAACTTGCCATGGCTGCACCCTGGGCTGATGTAACAGTTGGTTGGGGGGGGGGGCGCATTATAAATAAAAATAACATAACATACTATCTTCTCTGCATTCTGCCCATATTCTAACCCCAACCAGCACTAGGGACTGGAAGAAGGACACCAAAACCAAATTGCCGATCTCCCCTGCACTAGTAGAGTAGTGGTGAGCATAGGACTCCCATCCCAGAGATCGGGGTTCAAGGCCCCGGTGGGGATAACTTTATGGGACTATACCCCAAACCTCCACATGTTCATCCTTTCACAATCTGTTTATCCCTTACCTTTGTCCAGAAACAGAAGTTGAAGCAATTGCAGCAAAATAGCTAACGTTACAGGAATCATCAGTGTAACTGCTTTAGCCACTGACCGCTACCATTAATGTTATGGAAGCTGCTGCTAGTTGTTGTGAGCTCATGAGCTTACTGGCTATCCCGCTCTTATTGTGCTGGATTAGCATTGGGAGCATTGAAACTGATGTGTCCAGGCGACAAGACCTATCTTAATTGATCAGACATTATTTCATGTAATTTCAATTCACAGCTATTTCAGTGGCATGACTAGCTTCCATTCTGCCTGTCCTGAACAGAAACAAGCCAGCCACACACATAAGCCAGGCTGGACCTGGCCTGGTTTGTTTGTTGTTTACGCCCAATATTGTCTTATGTTTCTATGCACGTAAAACAAAATCATATCTGATTCATGAAAAACAAATCAGATAAACACTGTATTAGGAAAAGTTACATTTTCTTAGCCTGGATCCTGTGGTATTAGTCTACATATAAATCATAAGCTACCTGCACATCTGGGCTGAGATTTTGCCCCTTGAGTTTCAGCTTTCACTATGTGTTCTTTTTCATTTGAGTGTTGAAGCAAACCGGAAAAAAACAGTATTATCCATCACATAGCCCTCCCAGAGGCATGGACACAGGGCCTTTTTACCCCCCAGAGGAATGAACACTGGACTTACTTTCTACTTTTGTAACTTATGTCTTCTGTTATTGTCTGTAATGGCTGATTGAAAAAATTACACAAGTACACAAGTATGTTCAGTCATACATGACCACCTCTAATAAAAACAATAGACAGTTCAAACATATATGTTATACATGTGGTATATATGATCAAATATATTATATGATCAAGACAAATATATTTAAAAAGGAGAGAACGGGAGCTGGGTGTCTCATAATGTATAGCCAAATGTGAGCTGACCTGATCGATCGGTAAAACTCCAAGACCATTGGACTCTGCTTGCTTGTGTGAGACACACTTCTTTATTATTCATGTTACGCCTAAAAACTCAGATATTGCACACAACTGGACAGAATATCCCACACCAGACTCCCTTGAATAAAAGGAGCGAGGATTGCGAGGTCTGGCTTTCGATTCTAGTTCCTTCGATTTTTTCTAGATTGGCCACGATTCCTTGGGTTGTTTCCACTTAGCCGTTTCTCAAAAGCCATTGGTGGATAAGTTATGAGCCCCCACCCCTCTGAACTAATCGACCAATGGGTGTGGATAAGGGGAGTACAAAGAATACGAGACATCGATGGATATCGTAGAGTTCAAGCCGAGGAAATTTACATCCTCATCAAGAAAGGAACCATACAGTAGTAATTTAGCGGGTAGACGTTATTTTCACCGTGGATCTGTCGATAGCTCGGCTATGTGACCACGTTCTTTGTTTTGGATGGTCGAGATTCACATTATTGACGATGATATACAAGGTTAATTTAGCTGGCTAGACTAAACGGAGTTTGTTTTGCAAGCTATCTTACGACATGGCCCATAACGTTAAAATATCCGCGCCGGAGAACACTTCCGCTCTGCACCAGACCGAAGTACGAGTACATAATACTAAAAGTAAACCGAACGGAATCGCCTGTCAGGTGAGCTGGGTGGTTGATTATTTGGTACTCGGCGCGATTTCAATCTCGTTTTACAAAGTAAATAATAGCTAACAGACAGTTTTTTTTTTGCCACAGAAGATTGTGACTTGGTTTCCTCTGATTTAGGTCTGTGTTGTGAGGTTTGCCACGCTCGCCTCTTTCAAGCAGCATGTGCGCGCGGAAGCGCACCGACAGGTAAGCCCGCGCCTCTCTCCACGTTTGGCGTCTGATAATATATGCCCGTCAGCTGTTCAACGCAAGGGTATCGTTTGTCACGTGAGCACGAGTAGCTTCATCTTGTTTTCTGGAATTATTTCGGTCTTTTTCCCTAAAAAAAACGACCTAACCGAAACACTTATCTTTCCTACCCTTCATTTACAGAGAATGGCAGAAGTCTTCCAGACAGGTAGTGTGTTGGAATGTGTGACCAGTTTCTTATTAGTTTTTTTTTCTTTCAAGATTCCTTTATTTGTCACATGTAGGCTAATGTACGATGTACATATACTGCTGACTCTCCTCTTTTTATTGTTTTACTAAATCCTCTAACACCACCTCACCCGCTGACTTCCCCTTTTCTCGCCCTGTTCCAGATTTGCATCAAGGTCCAGGTGAGTTGTCTCATTTGTTTACCTCCATGGCCCTGTTCAGTTTCTCTCCTCAAGCAGCAGCTGTAATCTGGCTCAGTCATGACTGAAATGGAACTGGTCCTGTCTGTCTGACCCATCTTCTCTCTTCCTCTGGGCTCTGTAGTTCACTTCCCGGGCATCATTCTCATGGATAATAACCAGGCTGAGTCCCTTTTCAAACACCCTGTGATAGGTTAGTGTGTCACAGGGACTGTCTCTGTGTTTTAGTACTTTTTTGGCGTGTGTGGTGCATAAGCATGTGTGTGTGTCTGTATGTGTGTGAGTTATCAATGTCTAATGCATTCATATAATCTTATTGTGTGTGTGCGCGTGCGCATGCTTGCTCGTCTCTCCCCAGGGCTCGATTTGATGACCTTATGTATGTCAGGGCCAAGTTTCAAATTCTACCTGTGCCACGTGTGTGAGGAAACTTGTTCAGATGGACGGCTTATAGATCACCTGGCCTCTTCTGATCACTACATCAACTATTATGTAAGTTTGTGGGAATATATTCCACTCCAGTCCAAACCAGATGTTGTCAGAAGTAGTGTGTGTGTGTGTGTGTGTAGAAGTCAGAAGTTGTGTGTGTGTGTGTGTGTGTGGTAGAGCTACACAGATCCCGATGAGTTGAGTTTCTCCTGGTTGCCCAGCACCACTATGAGGAGCAGTCTTCATCTCCAGGCTCTCAAGATGGTTGAAACAAAGGGATCGGGGGTACTCCAGGTATGTGTGTGCTTGTGTTTCCTCTTACACCAACTCTATATTAATTCCATGGACACAGCAGTTTTCTTAACTAGTTAGTTAGAATTATTTGTCTCCTCCTCATGTCATTCTGTGTGCAGGTGTTGGACATGCCCAAGAGTGTGTATATGGCTTGCAAAGGAAGCACCTACACCAAAGGTATAGTACATAAAGTGCAATGGTACAGTCGGCACCGCTTCGTATCTTTTCACAATATTCTAATATTCAGGCTATCCTAATATCCTGCCGACTACCCTCCCACCAGCTAATGTTACTAACTAATCCGCTACTCTCGCCAGTGATGCAGGTTCTCCCTCGGACGGACCTACTGGCAGAGCCAATCCAAGGTCAGTGACAGCACCGCCCTTGTTCCTCATTGGTCAGAGAGTCTGATGTAATGATGTGTTGTAGAATGCTTTCTCTGTTTATTGGCAGGTCTGATTAGACCAGAGCATCTGGCGTCTCTGTATTTCTCTCTCTTTTACTCACCCGTCTCTCTCTCCCCCCCTCCCTTCCTTCTTGTCAGATTGCAGGCCAGAGCGGAGGACTCTACGAGTGTACCGGAAAGACCCCAACAGGAAAAACCCGTTGCTGGGTCAGTATACACGGTTTTCCTGCCAAGAAACGACCTAATGTTGTTGAATGTGTCAGCGCTCAGGTTCTGCATCTCACAAACAGAGCAGATACACTTAGCTTTATATGTGTAAGCAGGGGTTAACTTGGGATTTGTTATGTGGGGGGGGCCCTGTTTTAGCGGAGTTAACAAATATCAAGCCTTTATGATCTACCTGTCTTTGAAATTAAAGTATTTTTGATTCTTGTTTAAAGTCGCACAGAAACGGACGTTTGAGATCATCTAACTTCCCTAGTTTGACGTATTTCCGACGCAAACAAGCTATGAGGGTGGGACATAATGTTTAGAGGAATTTGATTGGAACATTGACGAGTGGACAGGTTTTAAGAACTTTAGACAGATTCGATAGAAGGATAGCGTTGATTGACGGGTGGATGTCGTGAGATTATTGGCCTAAAATCTAAGGTACCTGTTGTCGTCATTGCACGTGACCTACCGTTTTCCAGGAAGTAAGTAATTATATACTTTGATATAAGATTACAACAAAAGTAGAATTTTGTAATTTTTTGGGCATACATCGTTGAATAGGTGAACACTATGACCAATTATCTGAGCCAAAATGGGACAGAATGCATTTTTCATTTCAGTGCGACTTTCAATACAATTCACAACACTTCGCTTCTCAATCCTGTGCATCACTATAGCTACTGCTGGGTTGGGCGACTCAATCCTAGAATTTATAAAAACGCTATAAAGTTATCAAACTCAACCTACAGTACAATGATCAGATTACCTAAAGCTAATTAACTAGCTAAAATAATAGCTTCTACTTTCGTTAAGCACATACAGTAGGCTATGTCTTCTATATAGACAGTTGCCTACTGTATATCTTCTTATCCTGGTTTTCATAGTGTGAGGCCCCTCCCCTGGAGGGTGCCAGAGTGTTTCAAGGAAGGGGCAGAGAAACCCAAACCTGAGTGCCAGATTGTTTGCTCATGAGGCTAGAGAAATTAAAGTGTAATAGGGTTTTATGTTTTTGAATGAAATGTGATTTTTTTGAGAGAAAAAAATAAATAATGAGAGATGTGTGTAAAATTTAAGGACATTGCAGGCTGTAAATTCAATATGTGTTAATGTAGCCTCCCCACCGTACTAGTTCTAACCTTGCCGTGGCAATGGACAACAAAACAAAGCATCGAAAATATGATGAGCGTACTTGCATCAACTCGGTGTTGTTAGCGAAAACAATGTTTAATCTGAATATCAAACGAACTCCAAGGTATACTCACGCATTAAATAATCTGACGGCTCCCTATCCCATGAGCATTGTTACACCTCTTCTAATCTGACAACTGACTGAGAAGCGGAGTGAAAGACCCAGGCCAGTGAAAGTGATGATGAAACGTCATTTAAAAAAACAGGGGTTGGGGTACAGGCCCCTCACTGATGAACCCCAGCCCAATTTAACCCCTGTGTGTAAGAGATGAGCGACCTTTGAACCCAGTGACCTCTCACCTCCAACCTCCTGACCCTGCAGGCCTGCAGCACCTGGTGGAGTTCACCTGTGAGGGGCCATGTGAGAGGCGTGCCTACCTATGTACGCTCTGTCGCCTCCGTGTCCCTGACAACCATGTCATCAAACACATGGTCAGCTTCGACCACCTCTACTGGTACTTTGTAAGTATCTGTGTGTGTGTATTTTTGAGTGTCTTTACAGACCTGGTACATGAACAGACGGGTACACAACTCAGGGGTGATTACTTTCTTTGTGTTGGTTTTTGTGTGTGTGTAGAAAGCATGGCACCCATCCACCCTATTGAAGAAGGATGATTATAAAGACTACACCTACACCTGCAAATTTGGCTCCATGATGCGTGATTTAGCCAAGCAAGCACAAGATATCAGCGGAGAAGCCAACACAGAGATAAAGGTGGCCATTGAGCCGTATGTATTTTTCTCGCCTTGTTTGCGGTTTTGCCTTGTGTGTGACATCTGGTTCAGTGTTGGATAATGTGTGTGCTTTGTCTTTACAGCAAGTGGTGTTGGAGCCAGCTATGTTCACATCACTGGTCTTCTCAAGCTATGCGTGCGGTAAGTGGAGAGGGACATGCAAAACACACATGCGCGCGCACACACACACACACACACACACACAAAGACTCATCGTCTCTACAGTAATTGTTTGGTCTTTTATAGTGTTTGAGAAGCTGGAGTCCATGAGGAAAAAACGCAAGGAGAGCAGCTTATTGACCATCCCCAAACCAGGGGACAAACTCGGTATGTATTAGCACTGAGTGTGCTATGATAATGGATGACTACCTCTGCAACTGTCAGCGTGTCCGCCTCACAAGCAGAAGAGCTTGTTGAAAGTCGGTTTGAATCCCACTCTGGGCAAGCACTTAACATGGGTCTAACTGTTGAACACAACGCAGACGAGTACGACGGTTACACCGGCATGCACCAGCAATAGCCTTTTTACAGCTGTTTCTGTATGTGGTAGTGCTGCATTGGTCTATGGTAAAAAGGGTTAGGCGGTGTCAAGAAAAACACTAATGTGCCTGTGTTGTGGGCTTAAGAAGTAGAAAAGGAGTAGGACGCGTGGAAACGTTTTCGGCTTCATGCGCTGGTTGAGCAACTTTCATTGGAATGAATGGGCGGCCATCTTTCAATGCCACATCCAGTTTTCTTTTTATAATGCATCCATGCACTGGACAAAGACGAGGCATTGTCAAGTGGTTTTGATATTAATCTTGACAGTGCATCAGAACATAAGCTGGCTAGCTAGCTAGCAATACACCACTCTTATCTTCGTGGATGTTGGACATCATGTTACGTCAGCAAGTTCTAGTTCAATGTCAACGCTAGCCGTGATGCTAATTTCCGATATGTGACTTATGCTAACAACGTTAGCGATCTACAACATCACTATTTTGGCCTAGTGGGGGTTCTTAGAATTATAGGAGAAACACTGACTGGTGATGGGTGATGTTTCAGATGAATTAAATCCTGATTGAGTGTGTGTGAGCAGGAAACAGTTTGACATTTGTCGTCTGGTTACCCTGTATGTTTGTAACTTTTATATTTGTATAAACTACAATTTTATTCTGTTTGCTGCCTTTCTTGGGCAGGTCCCCCTTGAAAAAGAGATTGTATCTCTGTCTTTTCCTGGTTGAAGTAGTAATAGTAGTAGTAGTAGTTTATTAATCCCCGTGGCCTAACCCTAACCCTGTGGCAAGAAAGGTTAATGTTGACATAATGATATAATAACTGGACCATAGTTACAGGACTAGGTACACTGTAGGCAGAACTGAGCTTGGCAGGGAAGGCAGAATGAATTATGACGTTGATAGAACAAAAGTTGGGTATCATGTACAATGAGATCCTTAACTCCCACATAGGACCCTGAGATTGACTCTCTTTCTCTACCAATGGAGCTATGATATGTGTTAGTCTGTAGGTACAGAGGCTAAAGATTGGCCCTTCTGTGTCTAATGCAGGTAGACATATACCCATGAGGGTCTCTCCAAGTGTGTCAGAAAAAAACCATTTGATTTCTCTTTGACAAGAAGCTGGTGTTATGTGCACGCTAGGGCTGGGTAATATATTGATAACTGGTATTAGTCTAAATGCAGTATTTGATACTGTATTGAGACCAAGATATTGTCTTAGATTTTTGATATCGTAATATGGCATTTAAGTTATCCTTTCCTGGTTTTTACAGGCTGAATTACAGTTAAGTGATGTGATTTAAAATGTATTGTTAAGTAAAGATGAACAGTCAAGATCATCAGATCTATAACTTAAAAAAAATGATTTGTGCTCAAATTAGTGGAAAAGAAATCATGTTTGCACACACAAGAAGGGCTACAAAATGGGATCCATAATCTTTTTTTACGGGGCGGCTGTAGCTCAGTTGGTAGAGCGGGTCGTTCAATGATCAAAGGGTCAGCGGTTCGAATCCCAGCTCCAACTGTCCACATGTCGAAGTGTCCTTGAGCAAGACACCTAACCCCAAATTGCTCCCAATCAACAGGTTAGCACCTTGCATGGCAGCTGCCGCCATTGGTGTGTGAATGTGTGTGTGAATGGGTGAATGAGAGACCATTGTAAAGCGCTTTGAGTGCCGCTAAGGTGGAAAAGCGCTATATAAGTGCTGTCCATTTACCATTTACCATTTTACTCATATATCTTTATGTGATATATCGATATCGTTCGGACAGTGGAAAATATTGTGATATGAACTTATATGGTCCACCCCTAGTGCATGGCATTTCCATATCTGGGACCACCCCTAGACAGAGGAGTGCCTGGTGGTTTCAGAAAGTAGAGCAGGGTAGCCTATGATTTATGTTCATTTTGGTTTATTAGATCAATCCCATCGCATATTATTGTATATAATTGTTTCAGTGGATTCAGTAAGGAGTGCCGGTACCTCTGTGAGGGTGTGAAAGGTTGGGTATGTCCCTTTAAAGCTGCATGAGCTGATTCGGCACTTTGGCAGCCCCTCTGCTTGTGATAAAAACTGCAGTAAACTAGCAGTACACTAGCAGTATACTAGCAATACAGTGTACTAGCGAGTACACTGAAATTTTAAATAATTCAAAGGGTCTTATGTTACCCTTGCTTAGACAGAAAACCCTGAATATTTAAATATAAAAGGTTCTCATGCAGCTTTGAGACTGTGAGCAGGTTGTCGTCTTTCGCCTGGCGCTCTGGTTAAAGAACGCACCCGGAATGAGAGACTGTCTATGAAAGTAACATGGAGACCGAGGGGTCGACTGGCACGGTCCAAGGCGGTGGACCTCGTGAGGAGCGAGTTCACTGACCACTCACAGGGACTCTGGATTGTGTGGGCATCCCTTTTGGCCCGGATTCCTAACTGGATCTTATAGAACTGTTGTAAACCCTTGAACGAGCTGCTAAGAAAGATGGAGCTGGCCGCAATGACGCGGACCAGCCTTAGGGCTACATGGATCTCACTACGACACAGGTGAGCTAACCTCTTTCTCAGCTCTCTAGGGGTTTCTGGCAAATGTGTGATTTCTGTGTTAGCGTGCTAGTTAGCGGAGATTGGGGAGTGGCTGTAAGCGAGGAATCAACCCTAGACAACCTGACCGGGCTTAATATGATCATTCTGGTATCTTGTGGACCGTCAGCTAGCTCATACCGCTACACTGGTATCATTCCTCTCTTGCCAGGGGTGAGTTCAGATGCAGGACAAATGTATCTCATAGTACCTGACTACCGAACTAACACAACCAAACTGACTCACAACCTGACTTTCTACCTCACACACTACCTTACTGACTCACTGGAGGAAGATGGATAAGAGACAGAGGCTCTGCTGAGGGGGAGGGACAACAAGAGAAAGTTGGAGGCCATTGACAAATGGGGAAGAGGAAATATAAAAGAGGAAGAAAAAAAGGAAGAAATGAGTAGATTGAATGAGAATGAGTAGATGAGTTTCCGATGAAAGGGACAGAGGGAGATATAGTTCATGGGCTCAGACACAAAATTGTACATACCGGGACCATTGGGTGGGCAAGTTCATCCCTAGATCATTACACTACATGTTACATTACATTAGTAATTTAGCAGATGCTTTAATCCAAAGCGACTGATATGATTACAGGAATTGCATTAAACGTAGGTAGTCAGTGTGCTATTACTCACCAGAAGTGTATCTCCTTTCTAAACAAGTGACTCAGCATAATCTAGTGCTAAAGCCAAAGTGCATGAATATCAAAATAAAAATACAATGGGTGCTTTAAGAGGTAGGATTGTTCCTTTCATTGACCTGTAGGCTAGTGTAGTGGAGTTTAGTTAGTCGGAGGAAGAGTCTTCAGGGGAATACAGGTCTTTATTACAGTGACTTGGTCAGCTGAGCATCTGAGGTACCAGTGGACATGCATTGTCTTATATACATTTTTCATTCTCAATAAACATGAGAAGGAAACACCCCCTCTGTCCCTTCCCACTTACAGTATTACCTAATTGGCTCACATTTGTCACGAAAGGATGACAAATTGACATATGTGACCAATGGGATTCCAGAGCAGAGGACTACTGTGACCCAGATCTTGGCCTTAAGGAGAATCATCGAGGAGGTGAAAAAGAACAACCTGAAAGCAGTACTGTGCTTAATCGATTTCAAAAAGGCCTTTGACTTGATAAACAGAGGTGCGATAATGAACATACTTAAGGCCCACATTGTCCCTCCCAATCTACTGCGGGCCATAGAGACCATGTACACGAGTACAAGAGCCAAGGTGGTGACCCCAGACGGCAACAGTGAGGAGTTTGACATCCTGGCTGGGGAGTTGCAAGGGGTCACCCTTGCCCCCTTCCTCTTCATCATAGTCTTTGACTATGCATCCAGTAAGGCAATCAGTGGACAAGAGCAGGAACTCGGCCTCGCTATAATGCCTAGGAGGTAGAGACGACACCCTGCTGTAGTCCTAATGGACCTGGACTACGTGGACGACATCAGCCTGCTCTCTGACCAAGTAGAGCAAGCACAGGGGCTCCTGTGCAGAGTGGAGACAGAGTGCCAAGGTTGGCCTTAGGCTAAATGCCAAGAAAACCGAGGTTATCACGACAACATCTTCCCGGACTATCCACCTCTAACAACAACAGGAGGCATTGCTCTAAGGGAAGTCGATGACTTCAAATACCTGGGCTCATTGGTCATCTTGTCCGAGCAAGACCTTAAAGGGAGGAAGGCGCTTGTATGGAGGGCTCTGAATGGCATGGCCAGTGTGTGGAACTCCAACCTCCTCCAACAAATCAAACTCGGCTGCTTCTCTGCAGAGGTAGTCTGTTCTCCTATGTGGCAGTGAATGCTAGACCCTGAAGCCCATCCTGCAAATCTACTCAACCGATCCACAGATCAAACTGAACAGACAATATACAGCTGCCAAAAACATTGGTGTATGAAAATATAAACCTATACATATTTACATATAGATTTTCACCATTCTAGCACCAGAAATGTAAACTGGATGTGAACTGCTACAGGGGGCCAGTGTAGGGAACAGAGAAGAGAGGTTGTGTGGGAGGACTTGAGGTGGTTGAACACCAGGTGAGCTGCAGCTTTCTGGACAAGTTCCAGAGGTTTAATGGCCAATGCTGGATCCCCAGCAAAGAGAGTTGCAGTAGTCTAGGCGGGAGATGAATAGAGCCTGGATGAGCACCTGTGCCGTTTCGTCAGTAAGGACAAGTGCTCCTCGTCTCTCCCAAACAAGACAGCTCACCTGGTGTTCAACCTCCTTTGATCATAGAAAACTCAAAACTATGGAATTGTTTAAAGACATGGACCTGTGCCGTTTCGTCCGGAGGTCCGCCAGCTCGTCCATCTGGGACCCGCTGTAGGTCCGCTAGCCTTGTGTTATATTCCGCTGGAAGTCCGCCAACTCATCCATCGGGGACCTGCTGTAGGTCCGCTAGCCTTGTGTTATCTGGGTTTATCCCTTACCTTTGTCCAGAAACGGAAGTTGAACTAATTGCAGCAAAATAGCTAACGTTACAGGAATCATCAGTGTAACTGCTTTAACCACTGACCGCTACCATTAATGTTATGGAAGCTGCTGCTAGTTGTTGTGAGCTCATAAGCTAACTGGCTATCCTGCTCTCATTGTGCTGGATTAGCATGGGAAGCATTGGAACTGATGTGTCCAGGCGACAAGACCTATCTTAATTTATCAGACATTATTTCATGTCGTTTCAATTCACAGCTATTTCAGTGGCATGACTAGCTTCCGTCCTACCAGTCCTGAACAGAAACAAGCCAGCCACGCACATAAGCCAGGCTGGGTCTGGCCTGGTTTTAGAATTTTGGTGTACTGGCTAGTACACACCTCACTGGGAACGAGTGGAGGGAGGCAAGGACTGGAGAGATGTGCTCCCTCATTTTGGTGCTCGTCACAAGCCTGGCAGCAGCTGTGGCTGGTTTTGTCTGCAATCCCTGCATAGAGGGCATTACAGTAGTCCAATCGGGAAAAGATGAGCATGAGGACAACCCTCCGTAAGTCACTGGGGGAGAGGAAGGACTTGATCTTTGCGATGGTGTGCAGTTGAAAGAAGCAGGACTGTACCACTGAGCTCACCTGTCTGGCAAACTTGAGATCAGAGTCAAATATAACCCAAGGTTTTGGTTATTTGTCCACTCTGGTTTCACCAGAGTGGACAAACTTCCCATGTTGTTGGTGATGTAACTGACTGCTGTGGTAGAGCCAAATAGGATCATTTCGCCCTTGCTTTCATTCAGCTGCAGGAAGTTTTGTGCCATTCAATCCTTGATGTCTCTCAGGCAGTCATTAAGGCGGTCCAGGCCGGTAAGGTCATCTGTCGTGAGTGGGAGATGGAGATGGGTATCGTCTGCATAACAGTGGAATTAAATGTTGTGGCGTTGGATGACTTGATTGAGGAGGAGCATATATAGGGAGAACAGGATGGGCCCAAGGATAGAACCCAGAGGAACCCCACAGGCGAGGCTGGCTTGGTGGGATGATCTGTTTGCAAGGCTCACCAAGAATGTTCTATTAGGGGGCGATCACACCTGCAAAAGACGCGTGAACGCTTGAAACGCCTGGGCCAAATATGACAATGACGAAATGGCGCTTCTCGCGTCTGACGCTAAAAGTTGAAAATAGTTCAACTTTTTTTTAAATTCAGCATCTACAAACGCGCGTCAAAACTGACGCACCTGCAAGAACGCGCGTCAGAAAAGACGCTTGAAAGACGCCCGTCGAGAAAGACGCCGGAACGCCAGTCAGACGCGCCGTATCATAGGAAATCAATGGTTTTACTAGCGTCTCGTTTCTAGCGTCTTTCCCAGGTGTGATCGCCCCCTTACTAGTGTACTACTTAGGATGTGAACCAGGTCAGTGCATTGTTAGTAATACCAACCCCCTGATGGAGGCGGTCAATCAGTATGGTGTGATCTATTGTTTCGAAAGCTGCACCAAGATCAAGAAGGACCAAGGCAGCACACCTCCCGGAGTCGTCAATGCAGAGAAAGTTGTGGGATACCTTCAAAAGGGCAGACTCAGTACTATGGCCAGCCCTGAAACCAGACTGGAACCTCTCCAGGATGTTGTTTCGATGGCTGAGGACAGCCTTTTCCAGTATCTTGGACAATTTACTGAGGAGGGTGGTGTCTAAGTTGGCTTTCTTTAGGAGAGGCTGGACAACTGCTTCAAATCAAAATGTATTTATAGAGCACGTTTAAAACGACAGCAGTCGACCAAAGTGCCGTACAAAAGTGGGTCCTAGGTGAAAACATTTCTCAACAAATCAAGGAAATAACAACAAAACAATACAGACATCAAACATGAACAAGGCTAAGGCACAGACTGGTTAAAACGCCAGGGAGAAAAGGTAGGTCTTTAGGGAGGATTTAAAAAAAAAACTCAAGGGTCTGGGAGGATCTAACATGGAGGTGCAGGCTATTCCATAGCCTGGGGGCAGCCGCTGCAAAGGCCCTGTCGCCTCTAGACTTGTCTAGTTTTAGGCACCTCCAACAGCAGTTGGTCAGCAGACCTTAAGGCTCTGGCTGAGGTGTGGCAATGCAGGAGCTCGGAGAGGTACAGAGGGGCCAGGCCGTTTAGGGCTTTAGAAACCATTAGCAAGAGTTTAAAATCGATGCGAAAGCAGACCGGGAGCCAATGAAGTGAGGCCAGGACTGGCGTGATGTGGTCATGCTTTTTCTTGCCTGTGAGGAGGCGAGCGGCAGCATTCTGGACAAGCTGTAGGCGGTTGAGGGAAGATTTATCCATGCCAACATACAGGGCGTTACAGTAGTCGAGTCTTGAAGTGATGAAGGCATGGATCACCCTCTCTAGGTCAGTAGCAGAGAGGTAGGGTTTGGTCTTAGCCAGGAGACGCAGTTGAAAAAAGCTTGTCGTTACTACAGCACTGATCTGTTTATCAAATTTAAAATCACTGTCAAAAACCATCCCAAGATTCTTCACAGAGCAACGAGGCAAGGGGAGCAGGGACAGGGTTCAGAAGGTACGATGCAGGCCTCAATGAGGAGGCTATCTCAGTGAGGGATGACAGTGTGATGGGATGAACACTGGACAAAATGGATGCACATTTCAAGGTGATGGCTAAGGGAATGGTGGAATGTTGGATATATACTTCTGATTTTGTCAATATCACTAATGGGAATGGTTTGCCGTTTCTTGCGTAAGAGGCTGGCTGTAGTATCTTTTCATTTTAAATACTGTGGAGCGTATCCGAATCACAGAGGATCCACAAGCCATTTCTTGGTTGGTTTGTTTAGCAGAATTACTCAAAAACTGACAGACCGATTTTCATGAAACTCGATGGAGGGGTGTAGCATGGGCCAAGTAAGAGCTCATTAAATTCTGGAGAGGATCTGAAACGGTCAGGGTACACGAGCCGCCCAAACACGGCCGGCCATTCACCTCAATTCATTTTTTAGATCAGGTTTACACAAAAACTACCAGACTGTATTTTCATGAAAGGGAGTGGAGAGTGGAGGGGTGTAGCATGGGTCAACTCACTCAGTAAATTCTGGAGCGGATTTGAATAATGGGGCGGGTCCACAAGCCGGCCAAACACAGCCAGGTCGGCCATTTGCCTCCATTGATTTACTAGGATTAAAGGATAAGTAAACTAAATTTCATGTTTAGCTCTATTCCTGGCTTCCCTGGCATGTATCTGACTAGTACAGGTTAAAATATTTCTGTTTTTTGCAATACAGAGTTCTGTGTCAATCTCTCTTCACGCTGTAAACCTCCGCACACCGCAGCGCGGATGAATTTCGCGGAGGTTTACAGCGTGAAGAGATGGTTGTTGTATGTAGCTGTTGTTTCGAAATGCAGAGGCGAAAGGACCTATGGTGTTTACAGGATGATTTCAGAACTTGGTAAGCATAAACCATGTAATTCCTGAACTTGAAATCCACGTATATCATACATTTTAGAGTTTCTCGAGTGTTCCCATAGCTAGCAAAGAGCCAGGGCGCGCGCGCTGACGTTATTGACACAGAACTCTGTACTGCACAAAACAGAAATATTTTAACCTGTACTAGTCAGATACATGCCAGGGAAGCCAGGAATAGGGCTAAACATGAAATTCACTGCACTTATCCTTTATGCAAAAACTACCAGCCTGCTTAAACTCAGTGGAGAGGTGTAGCATGGGCCAATTAAGAACCCATTCAATTTCGCGTGCAGAGAGTCACAAAAATGCATTCAGGGGTGGAGGTCTGTGTGCTCTGAGCACCATTTCTAGTTGAATCATGTTTTCTCTTGAGTCCATGTAAACAGGAAAAAAAATTATTAAAATCGTGAATCATCCATAACACTGAAAAAAATTGAGAGTTCATATTTTGGCCATATCACCCAGCCCTAGCTGAGGTTCTGATGAGAGAAGGACACGGAGAGAGGGGTAGAGAAAAGAAGACGGGCAAGTTACACTGAGAGAAACTTGTCATGGAAATTTCTGTTGACAAAGTGTTGTTCAGGAGAGAGTTGAATGCCAACGTTCTAAGTTTAACAAAGTTTATTACATGCAAGCAGCACAGCAGCCACATACAATACATCCAAACAGCACAATAACATACAAACACCCCCAATAACCCGCCTCGAGAAGGGGACTGTCAAATCTCAGTTGCTTCATGCACACAGGAGTCTGCAATGAGACAAATGTCTGCAGATCTGCGGTTACAGTCAACATTTATACAGTCAAAGGGAGAAACCGTGGTGTCTGAGTTACAGTAATTCCCGGCCCTCGCCCCCCCCCCTTCCCCCAGCCCAGGTAGATTCCTGTTTTGTCAACAGAGAGGGTTGGTGGTGAGGACCGTGTGAGCGAAGACGATCAAGGGCGCTTAGTTCTACAAACATAAGATAGTAGATGCACAATATTGTCTATGCAAGGAATGAGAGGCCAGTTCTAACTGGCCAAAACAATGCACAGTCTGTTAAATTACTTCGCCTGAGGTCTAATATGTTATGGGGTTCAACTAAGATCTAATAATACAGAATTTCCATTACACTTGAAGGAAAACACTGAAGATTGAAACACTGAGAAGCCACATCTGCTACAATTGGGCACCCCCTCTGATCGTAGGGTTAGTGGTTCGAATCCCAGCTCCTCCTCATGATATATCGATGTGTCCTTGGGCAAAGACACTGATCCCCAAATTGCTTCTAAAGAGTAGGCTAGAACCTTGCATGGCAGCTGCCGCCATTAGTGTGTGTGTGTGTGTGTGTAAATGGGTGAATGAGAGGCCTTCATTGTAAAGCGCTTTCGATTTATTTCATTCCATATTGCACATACTACATATATTGCACAAAAAACGAAATACAACGTAATGAAATGTTGAAACATAAGTGTCTAGTTCATCACCCTCTGTTCCATCCGTGTGTGTTTTCTCGCTGATGTTCTGCTGTGGGTCTTCAGTTCCTTCCTCAGACAAACCAAAAGTCCCTCAAGCCGTTACCACAAGCCCAGGCTCTGATGCTGTTCCTGTGGAGACTCATCCAGGCATGTCACGTCCAGACATGGCAGAGGCAAAGAAAGGTGAGAGTCAAGATAGTCTACTGATCGATGACATGGCTCAGGTATAGATGGCTTTTAGTCACAGATTTCAGATCAGATTACCTTTACAAATTCTAAGGTCAACTGACGTGTATGACGCCTTTAGTTGTTTAATTACAATCTCCAAAGTTGTTTGTTCAGTAGTTGAAGTCGAATCAATAAGGCACTAGTAACCGGATCCAATGCAACAGGCTTTATTGCTTGTACAACAGTAACAGACAATAACACCGGTGGGCTCTCGAGAGATATCGCACACGACTGACTCGTGACAGCGTCTTATATACCTTTTCATACAGTGTTATCTGATGAACAGTCTGAGAGCACCTGTCTTCCCACGCCACGATGCTCCTTGTGACTCCCCCTCCCTTATAAAACTCTCCTGATAATATTCTGCTGCCCTGGCCTGACTGACTGACAATAGACATATATAATATCATCTTGATTAGAACAAAGGGTTGAGTCTAATTAGGGCCTGATCAAATTAATACACGACACAACCATCTAGAACGATGACAGCAGTGATGATGCCACATAGACTTTCAATCAGTGGATACACCTTCACTATGCTCCTGCTGGCATAGTTTTAATGCTTTGTTTAGCTTTATCTACAATTGTATGCTTGTGTGTTAATTCAGACTTGCTTGGTCAGTGCTCAAGTGACTCGCAAAATGCTGTTTTTGTTGGTGACTCTTAGTTGTTATTGATCCTTCCGTAGGGACTCCTTGGCGAAGTATCTGCAGGCTGAGCTGTGTGGTAAGTATACATTTTAACTTCCTCTACCTGTAGTCACAGTACAGTAATTCACTATTTCACTATGGACTAGACCATGCACTATTATATCTTGAGAAACCGAAAGAAAACTAAGAAAGACTGCGTGTGATATTGGTTTCCTCGCAGGTCTGCAAAGAGGCATTTTTGTCGGTATCCCTCTACAAGGCACATGTGCGTGGGATGGCGCACAGGGAGGTCTGTCACCATCTATTTTCTGCTTTTGCAGTTCAATAAATCAGTCAATGTTGTCTCCCCAACTAATATTAAGTACTGACAAAAACATTGTATGTGTGTGTGTGTGTCACCAGAGACTGAAGCAGACTTTTGGATCAGGTACTACTTGATTATTTTCAGTGATGCTATTGATATGCAAGAGACCGATAAGTGTGTTAATCTCTCTCCCTCTCTCTCTCTCTCTCTCTGTCTCCTATGGTGCGATAGGCATTTTGTGTGGTGCTAAAGGTAGGTTTTCACTCCATTCACTTTGTTCATGTCTGTGGTGGAAATATCTCCACCTGATTGTCTAGGCAAAGGTGAGACTGAGAGACAGAAGTCTTAAGTCACACTATAGGTATCTATTGTTAATAGAGAGAGACACCAAACATGGCTCAGTGAGATCTCCACACAGTAACTTATTCCTTTACAGGGGAGGTTGACTCAGCACCTCCTCTGGGTGTGTCTGTGTCTCTCCCTCTGATAGAAACAGGCATAGCACTTCTACAGAGTCATGCTTGTACGACTACTGTTTTTCTCAGGAGGGCGAGGCCCACTACATTTCCACAGCAATGTAGCAATATTTAACGTCTAAACATTTCTTATCAATAACATTTCTATGACATTTCACTGTTCATCAATGCCTTATGTATGCAGATATGCAATATATAAGCAACGCTAAATGGCGATCTTGCATACTTTGTGTTTGTGTTAACTTAAATCTTGTCTTAACATAAGCCATTTTCAATCTTTGCATAAAGAATGAATCAGCATTTAATCTCACACCACTTCCTTTCTGTCGTTGTTAGGGTTCATTCCTTCCGTTGACTTGTACAACATCCTCAGCAACCCTAATAGGCCAATACCAGTGATTGGTAAGATTGTTTTCAATACGAATCTTCTTTCTGAAACTTTCATGTGTGCTTACACTGGCGTTATTAAGTGGTTGCAATGTTACAACACATATACAGTGTGTACGGGGGTGAAAATTAACTTTTTGGCTCATGGTGAGTCACCTGCCAAGGGGACTGTAGATGAAAAAAATCTACCGGGCAAGTATATATTTTTATCAGATAGCCTTCCGAAATCTAGTCACCAATTTTACCTGCATTTGGCCGGTGGCAGGTGTTAATTTTCAGCCCTGAGTGTGTAGATCATTCTCACTGAATCTTAAACTGTTGGTACATGGTCGTATGTAAAACACATTCCTTACCCTAACCCGGGTTCACACCATATACATCATATACATTTCTGAGAGTTTAAGAGTCTACCTAAACTTTCTGGGTTCCAGAGGGCCATGAAAAATGCTTATGCTAGCATAATATAATCTCAATGGTATAATGCAGACCCTCTACCTACATCTGGTGAACATCTTTCAATAACAAAGTACTGCCAAAATGTGAACTTTCCTGATACATTAGCTCCTAGAAAATGCACCGTCAAGATGTATAGCAACAGTTCTCTTAGTCAACAGCTCAAGAGTACAGGGCGCTCAGAAGTACAAGACATTCTTATGTGATCAGCAACATAGGCCACATGTGATAGGATTGGATAAAATGTACTATACTTACTCATGATGAATATTTTATGTTGTAAGTCATTTTGTATAAAAGCATCTGCTAAATGACTAAAATGTAAAATGGATCATTTCGGTGTTTCCAGTCTGTGTACAGTATGTTTCATTCTTGACTGGGGACTCCATTTCACAGGTATCAATCTGATGGTGATGTGCCTGAGCACTGAGGCCAAGGCCGAACCCATATTCATGTGCCATATTTGCCAAGAGAATATCCCCAGCTGCCTCATCAGGTCTCACCTGGAGTGCAGAAAACACCTCCTCAGGACGCTGGTGAGCCTTCCTAGAAACATCGTTGTCAATGGCAACAGTACCCTGCTGTCATTTATTCAGCCTTCTGTGGTGGTGGGTGTGAAGGATCAGGGGCAGCCAGCATGACTCGTGTATTTTCAGAAAAATTTTACTTCTGTATTTGTCCATTCCCTGTCGTACACGTACACGAATGTCATTGTGGACACCTCAGCACATCGTGAACACCTCTGCACAAATTTGTCCAAAACCGATGCAGTTAGTTAACCTCTGATAAGCTAGTATGTTAACACAACAGCTGTCAATCTTGTAAACACAACTTTTCAAATAAGTTGGCAAGCACGTTATATTAGCTAGCGTTGTGGGTTCCAGCTGAACCAAAGGAATACAGAATTATTGGTGGGTGAGATCTAGTCAAACACTAGTTTATGCCAGAACAATGCCCTTGGTGTACAGCCAGTCTCTGGTTTTTGGGAAGAGCACTCCCTGTTTGGTGAACTCTTAGTTCCCTGAACGATGTGTCAGTGGCTCCAACATGAACTTGCGCTGGCACCAGTTCTTTCTTTTCAAACACTTGAGACTAAGTTGTTCTCCACCAGTTGGATGATAGCAAACACCCCTTTCCCATCTTACAACATTTTACCATTATTAATTATTGGAATGCCATATAAACTTGTGTTATGCTCTCATGAAACCCAGTTGATTGCAACCAACCCGGGATGAAGTGTTGTGTTGAGGTTTCGTCAATAAAGCATGTTTCATAATAGCAACTCTTGCGTCTGCCTGACTTATCAAGTTTATTAAATCTATATCATAATTAAATCTATATCATAATAAAGCTACATCACTAGCTAGCCAGCTAAATTGCCCGGCTGGCATAATTAACCAATTTTCTCGCCAGCCTTGCTAACTACTGTATTGTGCATCATGCTAGCTAGCGTAGCCAACGTTAGGAAACTCAGACATTCGCTACAATAACAACAATGCCATTTAGCGATGTCTGTGGTGGGGAACAAACAGCTCATCCCTCATTAGCAGTGTGAAGTGGGTTCTTCAGTGACCCTGCACATTGGCCTATGAGAATAAAATTCAAGGATGCAGCACGACCAGACAGAAAATCCCCCATAATTAAAGTCATTGTATTTGATGGAATAGTGGCATTAGAATGTGCCAGTAGCCACTAATTTGGGATTTTTGGCATTCCTTTTTTTTTTTTTTTGAATTGCACTCATTAACTGGTCAATAAAGATTTTCTCCAAGGATTCTGTCAACTTGAGTCGGGTCAATCTTCACAACACTTCCCAAGTTGTTTGATCAGCCTTTACAGTAGTATGCACATTGTTTTCTGGCTCTGACATGTTTGTACTGGTACCCCAGTGTAATGGTATATTCATTTACACTGTGTGTGTGTTTGTGGCAGAAACACCAGTGCCCAGAGCGCCTGCCGTTTGGCTGGGGGCAGAACCTGTCCATGTCGCTCCTGACCTCCCTAGCCTGGAGAGAGGAGAAGGCTTCTGCAAGGGATGACATGGTGATCAAGGTAATGTAGTATATTTTATGTAGGGATGCACCAATGCATCGGCCGAACATCGGCATCGGCCGATGTTGGCCTTGTTGACTGCCATCGGCCCATCGGCAAATAAAATGACATTCACTGATGGTAGTGGCCGATGTTATGTTGCAACAATTACGTCTTTTTTTGTTGCAAAACGTAGCCTACCCAGCTGCAGATTTGGAGAAGATCCGTGACGTAACGCCGCAAACGCACGTGTAGTTTGCTTTCATGGTATGATAAATCATACCTTCATGCCGTTTCCATTCCAGCTACACTGTGAATACATTGTTTTGCTTTGCACAAAAATGTATAGCCTTATCTTAAAATATGATGCCAGAAATAGTTCACACCTAGATAAAGAGCCTACCTATTATGCAACTATGACAAATTGGCGTTTTGGAACCAAACACTTAATTTCTTTGTTTCCAGAGCACAAAAGGGGGGAATTAAAATAAAACAATCAGCCATCGACCAGATTGTTATTTTAAACATCGGCATCGGCCCAGAATTTTACAATCGGTGCATCCCTAATTTTATGCAATCCTATCACATGTAACCTATGTTGCTGATCACTTAAAGGGCAATGCTCGTTTTTGACAACCTGGACCTTATTTACGACATATTATAAGAAGTTTGACTCACCGAGATCACTTTGGTGTAGTTCGGAGGCCTGTAGAAGAAATTGAAAATCCAGCGCGAGCCAGTATATCCATGTAATGACGGTGATCGGGGCACCGAGAATGCAGTTTCTCAAAATCCATTTTCGGCCGCTAAACGGTTGTTTTCATCAATCAGTTTGAATGAATCGACAGTTGAGATTCCTCAACGCGAGGCATTGTTGTGGTTTTCAAATACGGGGTCTTTAGCCTCTGTAATATGATCTTTACACGCCTTTCCCCACTTGCTCCAGCACGCATGCGCACAGGCCAGCGCGCAGACTGGCTATTCTCCGGTTCACATTCTCTGCGCTACGATCGGATTGTTGCTGACGAATGACGACGACAATATTCTCGGCACCAACAACGATCGTAGCGCAGAGAATGTGAGCCGGAGAATAGCCAGTCTGCGCGCCATTTCTTCTACAGGCCTCCGAACTACACAAAAGTGATCTCGGTGAGTCAAACTTCTTATAATATGTCGTAAATAAGGTCCAGGTTGTCAAAAACGAGCATTGCCCTTTAAGAACGTCTTGTACTTATTACGGAATTTCTCATACAAAAAGGATCAAGAAGCCAAGACACCGTTCAACAGAGTTAAAATAATGTTGTACTCAAAAATAGTACAAGTACAACACCCGGGGCTGGATCTCCAACAACCAACACTCAGGCAGTCAGGATGAGAGAGTCTGTCTGCCCAAACACAGTTTCACACTGGAACATCTTTATTGGCACAACACTTTGTCACACAATATCATAGATACATATATCACACATCCAGGGTTTCCGTTAACCGGCAATTACCCTTTTTTGTCTGGGAGAATCTGTTGAAGTCCGACATATTTAAATCTCTCCGGTCATAATGTCCGGCGAAAATAATTCCCTCTAAGCACAATTTGAATTGTAATAACATAGGCTAAAACTACATTTCCACAGTCTGATTCCTTCTATATAAAACCCCCCCCAAAATATTCCTTTTTTATATGTAGGTTATAGGCCTCTGCGATGAACAAAACAGCCGCAATGTAGCCTGCCTAGCGGAAAACCATAGCGAGCGAGAGGGCAGTCTACCATCAAGTGTATAGCCTAACCATAATGTTATACATCTAGACTACATGCATTGTGGTATTTCTTTATATAGCCCAGCCTGACTATCAGTTGTCTCTCAATGAACAGTTATGTCCTCCTCATTGTTGGCTTTTGGCGTACTTCTGTTGCTCTGCGTTGTGTTATTTTTGTATAAGCCAACGTTGTAGCAAATCTAATATGGATTACAATGTTAATACCCTTCTTGTTGTGATAGCCATTGATGAAATCACCCAACACGGGATTGGAAGCGGCAAACAATAATTTATTGGACAGACTTAAACTCACATGTTACAGTCCCTGTCTCTCCCTGTCTATCGGCTGGCTGGAGCTGTGGGCAGAAAACGAGGCCTCAATCTTCTTCCCAGCTTGATCTAATCGGGGCTGGGCAACCACAGGCACAGAGAGTCTACCGCATCCCAAAATCAAGGTCTCAAGGTTAACTCAAGACACGAAATAGTATTCTTTTGCTCCACCCCCACACCTCCCTTAAGGTCTAGTGTAGTCAGATTGGCTCCCCAGAGGGGCCCTACTGTCACAAGATGCGTAGCCCGTCAGGCACAAGGTGCATGAGCTGTCATCCACCATCTGAAGTCTCAATCCCACTGATTGTTTGGCCAGTGGTACTTTTATGACATTCTATGAAAAGCATCGGACACCCTGGGGAGGATGGGGGCCCCCCCTGTGACTTCCCAGCGTGGCCTCTTAACCCCCGGCCCCAGCACAGAACAACTGTCTCCTTTCATCCCTACCACTGCACATTTAGACCGTCCACATGAGAACAGAAACACACAAACAGCTTTACATTGACTTTAAGACTCTGTAGACTTTTACCTATATTCTTCATCATCCTCTGAGTCCGAATAAGTAGGTTATGATTTGACAAGCAGCTCTAAATGGCTTCCCAATCAATGAGACGTGGTTATAAAAATGACGTTTTATTGATGAAAAGGGTAAAACTGGAAAACATGGAAAGAGAAAATGGAAAACTCACATTACTGTTGTTAGTCCCAAACAAATACTTAATTAAGGCGTAATGTGGAGTCATTGCATTGATCGATGCAGTCCGTTCAAATAGGCATCAGAAGATAAAGTAGTCCTATCTAAGATGACCAGCTACATCCTCAAATCCAATTCATCCCATAAACATCTTAAAGTAGCCTTCAGCCGTAATTCAAAGTAGCAAAGACGACAAAATAAAGTGAAAGGCTGCCCAGTGGCGCTTGCGCAGTCCCGGACATCTATAGGGCATGCGAATCATGAAAGCCAAAGCTTATAGATAACAAAAAGGTATCGCACACCAAGGTATTATGAGGTGCTGATCACTGGAAGAACTGGTCATAAGAAAGAAGAAAAAGTGTTGCACACTCTGGCTCCATATGCAGTTACTTTATTTTGACATTTTGGCCTGTCAGCCTGATTGTGAAGAAGGCCAACAGCCTAACATATAGCACACATCGTATCGGATGAGAAATAGACATTAAATTGCATATTTACTGTAGGCTACACAACAGCTAATCACCACGACAGACACCTATAATATTATATTATAATATAATGACCAGAATTTCTCCTGTTTGTCCGGGACATTGAAATGTTTCCGGACACATGGACCGGCACCAATATTTTCTAACAGAAATGCTGCACAAATCATTAAACAATCACATGTAGCCTATGTTGCTGATCACATACCTGTAAGAACATCTTGTACTTTTGAATGTCCTGTACTCTTAAACTGTTGAATAAGAGAACTGTTGCTATACACCTGGAGGGTGCATTTTCTATGAGCTAATGTATCAAACATTTCTTTGTCTGATACAAACAGGTTATTTTTGTTCTGCACATATTGGCAGTACTTTGTTATTGAAAGCTGTTCACCAGCCTAGATAGAGGGTCTGCATTATACCTTTGAGGTGATATTATGCTAGCATAATCATTTTTCCATGGCCCTCTGGAACCCAGAAAGTGTAGATAGACTCTTAAACTGACAGAATTGCATATGATGGCATACCAGAAGGTTTAGGTAGACTCATCAAGTGGTCAGAATTGGGTATCAGAAGAATTGGCCTCATGTTCAGAGATGTCTATATAAGCAGCTCATGCAAATTCCCTAGTCAGTCCAGACCAGTTTCACCCGTTGGTTTTGTGTGGACTCATCATTCTGCAGAGTGATTAGATGCTTTGATTCAATAAAGAGTGTTGAACGGCATCAATGGATCCAGACATTCTTCCTTTCTCCTCAACTACCAAATTACACTACAGTAACACGCACAGAAAAATCTGGAAAGTGAGGGGAGATGCTATGTATTGTCTCTCTCTCATTCTGGCCTTCTAACCTCTCTCCCTCTCGTTCTCTCTCAGGTGCTAGATGTTCCAGCCGTCCATTTCTCTTTCATAACTACTGGCGTCATTTCCTATTACCATGGTAAGACTTATAGACTGACCACTAGCCAACAAGAGTGTCCAACCTGTGTTCTGTTTCTGACTCTGTGTTCTGGTTCTGACTCGGTGTTCTGGTCCCTCCCCTCTCCACGATGCTGGTCCTGTTTCAACGGCCTCTCCAGTCCTGAAAGAACTGCAGCACTTTGCGCATTACCTTAAAGGTCAGCTGTCAAGTTGTCGTCTTCACCCTAATATTTAAACTTTCTCTCTGGTGTCCTTCAGAGGAGCTGTGGGGGCCTAACTGTGTGTGTGTGTGTTTCCTGTAGATGGGTTCCATGCAAGTCAAGAACTGTGGGAAAGCAAGTATCCTCTGCTTGGTGAGCACAGCTGGACACTCAAAACACAGCATACTGTACAGGGAAGAGGGTGCGTGTAAAAAAAGGGAACAAACAAAAAAGTGTATCTCTGTCCTTTCCCTTTTTGTGTCCCATCTTTATTCCTTTCCCAGGCCTGCAGTGTCTGGTTCAATATAGGGTTGTCAGAAAATCCCCAGAGGATCCAGGACATGGCTTCCTATGCCTGCTTTGTAAGAGGAAGTTAACGGTCTGGACCATTGGCGGCCATGCTTTCAGCTATGAGCACGTCACCGCCTTTCTTGTGAGCCTACAAACATATACACACACATGAACAATACAAACACTTTGCAAGATTGCTTCAACGGGGTGGTTATATCAGTGAGATCCTTCTGACTGCGTGTGTGTGTGCGCGTGTGTGTGTGTGTGTTTGTAGAAGTGTATCAATCCCAACTCACTGAAAGACATGGAGGATTCTGGTACCCAGAAGGATCAAGAAAGGTTGCTTGAGCTTGCGATACAGGCACAGAAAACACACCCGCCTGGCCGTGTACAGGTAGGACACATTATTACTCCAAAGCCTGAATCTGAATCAAAGCCACCACTGTTTTTGGATGAATGTTAACTTCTGAGGGCATTGTAATATATTTCTGCCTGCCCTGGCCTTCTGTCTCCAAAATGAAGAAGATTTGATTAAAGTTATTAATGGGATATTTTTTTTATGCAATAATAAATGTAATGGATTGAGTTGTGACATACAAGTATAAGAGATTTGTGCTGGAGCATCGAATTACAGCACTAGGCCACACAGGAGAAATGACCAGTACTTAATTGGGAACAGATGTTTTGGGGGCTCCTTTACAATGTGTTTTTCAGAGTCTAGAATAACCCTCTGTCACCCCCTTTTCTTAAACATATAATAATTTGGCCACTGGCCAACAGTATGGTTGGATAGATTTTACTGCAGTATATTAGTATAGAGTATATGATAGGTTAGTATATGGAGCAATATGGTACTTATAAAGTATAAATTCGAGAATCGGACAAAGGACTGTTGAATGCTTTCTGCCTTCCCTGGTGCACTTGGCTAGACCTAGGGACTTTCTTTGGATACTTGCATGCTTTTTGGAATGATCATTGGTGGTCTGTATGCTGTTTGAAGACTATATAAAAGATTTTTGGAAATAAGTTAACAGTTTGAAGGTCCAGACCTCACCAGAGAATTCTGTTTTTGATTAGGCTAAAATCCTCATCAAAAACTGTGTTTTGTCTTTCAGGAATGTTTGGCCGTTCCCATCAAAAACTCTGCCTATAACACTGGTCAGTGCATGCCTGCGTTTGTGTTTTGAGTGCTCTTGTCTTGTGTGCTGTGCATGACAAGCTGTGTATGACAAGCTTTGTATCATGGTGAAGTCTTGTGTATTTCTGTTGCAGTTCTGTGGAACCTGAAGAGATTGTACTCTAACGTGCAGCCATTTGTCAGCAAACTGGGTGAGAGCTGGTTTTTACTAAATTAGTTATAACCGGCTAAAGTAGTAAAATAAATAAATATTTGTGCCAGATCAGAAAATGAATTCGCCAATCAACGTTCTATGAGGAAATTTAAACAGCTACGGTGGACAGGTTTGCGGTTGAAGTTAGCGCCTGATCGACGGTGATGGATGGTTCATGATCCAATCACCTGCCCCAGTATTTTTGAAAGTGCATGCCCTTTTCCAAACAGTTTCCAATGGAGAGTTCCCAGCTGGTTATGTGAAGCAAACAATTTGAATTGATTTGATTTTTATTTGGAAATTAAAAGCACAACATCTTAAGGGAAAGTATACAAAGAAAACCCCAAACTTGCAAGCATTACTAAAAACACATTTCCACAGTGGAAATTACAAGCATTACTAAAAACACTTATTTCCACCATTAATACAGACACGCCACCCCAGAAATACGCCTTTACCTTTGCTTTAAAAATCTAGTGCATCAGGTTAGGAACTGCTGGAATATCATGGAATTTTAAAAAGTATATATTTAAAGACCAGTCAGGGGATTTCCAAATTTTTTGGGCCAATTCTTGGAATATCAGGGAATTTTGTTTTTAGCATTTTTTAAATTTAATTGCAATTTATAAAAAATATAATATTTTCCATGCAGTATTTTTCTTTATCGGGTTATCTCACACATTTCCCGTATTGTGAGTGGTTGTTATGGTTACTTGATTTTCAGCGCTCATTTATCCCCTACCCACTCAACAGTTTTTCCATTCATTATAGGTCATGGAAATTCTTGAAAGTCAGGGAATTTGACTTTGACTTGAGTGGGAACCCTGTATGTGAGTGAAGGTGATATGAGAGTGAGAAATGTTGTCTCTTTCAGTTCCATCAGCCCAGACCTTGGCTGATCCACAGCCAACTCCTGCAGAAGAGAAGGGAAGAGAGACCTCAAAAGAGACTGACAAAGAACACGGAGGAGAGACTGACGGAGAGACCAGCAGAGTGACCAAGGAGACTGTAAAAGACTGTGGGCGAGAGAACAGTGACACCAGCCAAGGCAGTGGCACAATGACCCAGGAAGAGACTGTCAAAGAACCTCCCCATGGGATCATTACCGAGCCAGGTATAGAATCCAACAGAGAAACAGGAAGAGAGACAGGGAAAGAGATAAAAAGAGAGACAGGGAGAGAGACAGGAAAAGATGCAGGAAAACAGATGGGGGGAGATGCTGGAAAAAAAACAGGTACAGAGACAGGAAGAGAGGCAGGAAAAGAGAAGGGAAGAGAGGCAGGAAAAGAGATGGGAAGAGAGGCAGGAAAAGAGACGGGAAGAGAGGCAGGAAAAGAGACGGGGAGAGAGACAGGAAAAGATGCAGGAAAAGAGACAGGAAGAGAGACCGGGAGAGAGACAGGAGGAGAGACAGGAAGAGAGACAGGAAGAGAGATGGGTAAAGAGACAAGAGAGATAGGGAAAGAGACAGGGAAAGAGAGCGGAAGAGAAGCAGGGAAAGAGACAGGAAGAGAGACAGGGAAAGAGACCGGAAGAGAGACAGGGAAAGAGACCGGAAGAGAGACAGGGAAAGAGACCGGAAGAGAGGCAGGAAAACAGGCCTCTAGAGAATCGGGAAAGGAGACAGGGAAAGAGACAGGAAAAGAGACAGGAAGAGAGACAGGAAAAGAGATTGGAAGAGCGATAGGGAAACAGACCTCTAGAGAATCGGGAAAGGAGACGGGGAGAGAGACAGGGAAAGATGCAGGAAAGGAGACAGGAAGACATGCGGGAAGAAAGATGGGGAGAGAGACAGGAAAAGATGAAGGAAGACATGCAGGAAGAGAGACTGGAAAAGAGACTGGAAGGGAGACAGGAAAAGAGATTGGAAGAGAGACAGGAAAAGAGACGGGTGAAGAGACAGGAGAGACAAGAGAGATGGAGAAAGAGACAGGGAAAGAGAACGGAAGAGAGGCAGGAAAACAGACGTCTAGAGAACCGGTAAAGGAGTCTGTTGTTAGTTTGATCTCCGAGAGACCCAGCGAGGAGAGCAATGAGAATGACCCGGTCACAGGGAGAGAGACCGGCGAGATCATAGAGACCATCATTGCACCTAAGACGAGGAAAAGAGGAACACCTGGGAAAGGAAATGCCGGTAAAGATAGAGGCAAGAGTGGGACCTGCAAAAAGAGGAAGCTAATGACTAACTCTGATACACTGGAAAGAAATACCAGCAAGGTGTTGGAGAAAGGTGTGTATTATGAGTGTTTTCCTGTATGGCATAATCTGTGTGTGTGTGTGTGTGTGTGTGTGTGTGTGTGTGTGTGTGTGTGTGTGTGTGTGTGTGTGTGTGTGTGTGTGTGTGTGTGTGTGTGTGTGTGTGTGTGTGTGTGTGTGTGTGTGTGTGTGTGTGTGTGTGTGTGTGTGTGTGTGTGTGTGTGTGTGTGCGTGCTTGTTTCTGAAGCATGTTGCAGTGTTGACACTGTGCTTTTCCTGCAGTGACTCCTCCCGCTCCTCCCATGTCCACTGTATCCAGCCATCTGTGGAAATACCTGAAGCAGTCCCCACGAGAACCTGTTATTGGTCAGTACCGTACCAATCCGTGATATAGTTTTATCGGTCGCACATTAGATGCAATGATGCAGCATATAAGGCTTCATTCAACCTTCATAAAAGCACTACTTAAATGTGTTTTTTATTTTCCATCACACAATCCTCTTTCTCTGACCGGCACAACTCACAGTTCCCACAGTAGCAGGGTTTTTAAAATAACTTCTGTATTTAAAGCAATACATCGCAATATTTGGACCTTTACAAACATGTCTGGTGCTAATTCTCCAATTAGATTTACTAAAGGTAAGCTGAATCGTCCAAACAGTTTACTCAGAAAGATAATAAATTGACATTTATTACCTTTAAAAAAAAAAAACCCCGGGACGCAGCATTCAGTCGAAGTGCGCATGCGCAACGTTGTGCTTAAACAACACAGTAGTAGATAACTATTCCAGCGTCTATGGATATCATGCATTTTCTAGCTAAATGATATCATGGCGGAGGTGAGAAAACCGAAGCGAAACATCAGAAAACGCTAAGTATTGCTTTAAAGTAATGATCTAAAGCTTTTTGATGTCTGTTTCGCCGCTATCTATTGTCGATTGTTGACAGTAATGATTCAGCTGATTCCCCATTCGCAAAAGCCTTTCCATTTGCAGCATTGCCAAGTTTTGTGAATTGGGTGTCTGAGGCGACATTCCCACACAATATTCATTAGCGGTGCACAGGTCAAACAAGGTCATGCATGTTTGCACAGGTAAACTTGTTGCCTTTCAGCTACATCACTGTTCAGGTCATTCACTTGAATCGTGTAGGGCCAGAGTTTTTTTTAAAGGGGGGGGCTGAGTGAGTGAGGAGAGAGGACTGCGCAGTAGGCATCAGATTTCACTTATGAAATGATGAGAATAAGAGAGAAGGCTAGGAGTGGCATGTGGCTCGGGAGGTAGAGCGGCCAGCTGGGGATCGCAAGGTCCCTGGTGCGATCCCAGCTTCCGGAGTGTGCTGAAGTGTCCTTAAGCAAGACTCTTTACCCCAAAATCGCTCACGTGCAGCATGGTGACCCAGTACTGTCGCATTACAGCAAGAAGGTCTCTGGGCCTGTCTGTGCGGGGTTGGCATGTTTTCCTCGTATTCACAAGGGTTTCTTCCCAAAGACCTGGACTGAGCACTTGGGACTTTTTCCCACGGGCATCATGAACGATGGCTGCCCACTGCTCCTGGCTGCCCCTGGAGGAGGACAGCTGGGATGGGAGAAATGCAGGGAACGATTTCCACCGGCGAGCCCAGAAAGTTGCATGTGTGTGTTGTGTGCGGTGTCGCCGCTCACTGAATGTAATGTGTGATCGTTGTGTGGCCAAATAAAGACTCCCCCTTAGTGTCCGGTAATTTAATTGTAAAAAATTATTTATTTACTTTTTTTATTTTAAAAGAGTTTTAGAGTAGAGTTTTTACCACTTATCGCCAAAGGCAATGAAACTGAAATCTTCGCAATTAACACTTTAAATACTGAACCGTGACTGAAAATATATAGTGAGGAATTAACAGTACAACCCTGGGGAGAGTCAACCCGGTAGATTTCGAACATTGTATTTCACAAAGCATGTGCGAAAACACACAGGGTTGACGCGAACACGGACGGGAAGGGGAGGGTCAACCCCGAGTTCGCCCTGGGTTTACTCACGCCAGTTTGAAGTCGTCAGTCAGAAAGCGTCTTATAACTGTCATGTATGGTGTTACCAATTGTCACAAAACAATTGAATGTCGTTTTAGAACTAGTTAGACTGCTTAAAACCATCTCAGCTGTTGTATGTGAAACCCGGCTTTACACAATATGTTATCAACCTCTCTCTCCAGGCCTTAGCATGCTGATTGAGTGCCACAGTGAAGGACACAGCCCCATCTACCTGTGTGAGGGGTGTCGTTGGAAAGGCGATACGAAAGGAATCGTCCATCATGTGACCTCACCCACCCACTACTTGGCCTACGTGGTGAGACCACCATCCTATTTGTGTGTGTGTATTGCTCCTGTGTGTCTCAGCTCACTAACTGACGGGCTTACCTGCTAAGTAAACTCCCGCTGGCCTGTGAATTTGTGACTCGATCCTCAATGTGTCAGGGATGCATACCATGTCTCTTTTTGCATGTCAATTTGCATGACTTGTGTGAATGTCACGTAAACAGAAAGAGAAGTCTCATTGCTTAACACATCATCCCTTTGACATTCTACTTAATATGAATAAGGTTTAATGGCCACCGGTAGATCGAGAGCTTTGCCTTTTGGTCTATCTTCGTCCCCACCCTCACCTATGGTCATGAAGGATGGGTCATGACCGAAAGAACAAGATCACGGATACAAGCGACCGAAATGAGTTTTCTCCGGAGGGTGGCTGACAGATCGGGTGAGAAGTTCAGTCATCCGGGAGAGACTCAGAGTAGAGACGCTGCTCCTTTGCGTCGAAAGGAGCCATTTGAGATGGTTCGGACCAGGTGGCGGGACTACATCTCCACACTGGCCTGTGAGCGGCTAAATATAAAGGCAGAGCTGGTTGATGCTGCTAGGGAAAGGGATGTCTGGGGCCCCCTGCTGGAACTGCTGCCTCCACGACCCGACCCCGGATAAGCGGATGACGATGGATGGACGATGGATGGATGGTTAATGGCCACAATTCAACATGGCTTCCTCTTAATGTCAGCACAATGCTGCGTCAACAGGACGTGAGGTCTCATTGCTTAACGCATCATCCCTTTGACATTCTAATTAAAATGCATACTCCACAAGGTTGAATGGCCACAATTTAACATGGCTGCGCTCAACGTAATTGCAACGTCGCGTAAGCAGGAAGTGGGGTCTAATTGCTTAATGCATAGGGCAGGCAATGACATTTTGTCCAGAACTAACAAAAGAGCAGCTGTATGTACACCCATCAGCCATAAGCCAGGCTAGACATGGCCTGGTTTCACATTACATGTGTTTGCATCCCTGATGTGTGGTGTCGAGAGATCTGAAACTTCCCTAGGAGGTCTGAGATCTCCTGGTGCAACTTCTCCGCTTCAACTTTCTCCTCTTCAGCTCTCTCCTCAGCTTTCTCCTCTTCAACTTTCTATTCACGCTGGCTCTCCACGGATCCCAGGGGTAGTAGAGATATTATCTGAGGCTCATTATGATTCGGCCCAGGAGTCGCAGGTTGAGGATGAGGAAAGTGGAGGCGGGGATGGAGAGGTAAAACAAGGGCAGGCCATTGGGCCTTCAGGGGCAGCCCAGGAGCGAGAGGTGTTTGGGAGCCGTAAAGAGCAGGCTCGGCCATCAGAGATAACCACCCCAAGAGGCACTGAAATGGAGACACTGGATCCTAAGGTGACATCAGCAGACAGACCTAGACACACACATAAAAAGGGTAGGAAAGAAAGAAAGCATGGATCGGAACGCACCAGGAGAAACAGGGAGACCGAGAAAAGGGAAAAGAAGTCAAGACCGTGATCCCAAATCAGTGTTCCTGAACTCCCGGCCAGCTCCCAGTTTGAAAGACGGGTCATGCCACCAGAGAAAAGAAGAAAAGTTCATGGAAAGGAGAAGTGGAAAATTCCTTAAGCAATTTTTACCCAAGTAGGCTATACCTGTAGCATGGTGATAATAGAGGTTATAGCATGATGTGTTTGTATTTGATTGGTTGATGTAAAATGACCCAGGACTAGGTGGCAGGACTACATCTCCGCACTGACCTGGGAGCGGCTAAAGATTCCCCAGGAAGAGCTGGTGGATGCTGCCAGGGAAAGGGATGTCTGGGGCCCCCTGCTGGAACTGCTGCCTCCGCGGCCCGACCCCGGATAAGCGGATGAAGATGGATGGATGGATGTAAAATGATGCAAGGAAACTGGGAGGAGAGAGGCAGGCTTAGGGTAGAGTATAAAACATTGATACACGGAAGAATCTTGGGACTCCAACGGCCACCTTTTTCACCAATTGGATCGAGTCCCGCAACTCTAAACCTTAGAACGATGGACAAATTGGAAGGATTGGATGAAGCCAAACTGAACAACTCAACTGACTGTCTGAACAACTAACTAAGGTTTTTACCCCTCTCTCTCTATCCCTCTACACCAATTAGTTGCTTAAATCTGTAGAGCCTTGCGGTGTAGAAACCTGCAGAGCTGCCAGACCTGGTATTAGATTGGTAAGGGTCTGGTAGTGACATAACGGTGTCTGAGGTGAGGGTGGTTATTGATCATTATATAATTTTTAGTCAGTTAAGAACCTTTGGTGAAGAACCTTTGCAACAACAGAGTGAGGCAATCCATCTCTATGTCGGATGAACGGGGTGAAGAGGTCGTGAGAGAGACTGGTTGTATGTTTTCCAACTGTGACATGCACGGATGGGGCCATCCCCACTCTAAGCGAATCTCTCGAACAGTAGTGGGGAACATGATCAAGGTCAGTGTCCGGTAACACAACAAACCTAAGATTTCCGAGGGACAGTTGCGCAATCTCCCTTCCGAGTAGAAGTTACATGAGCACACATTCATAGTTCCCCCTGGTGCAATAAGAACTTGAGATCAGTCTGCACACACAGCTTTTTTGCCCTCTACGAAGCGGTTTCCGCCTCTCACTCCCCGACTGTCAGAAGAGGAAGTTGTGCTCACACAATATCAGGGCATTGGCTCAACGTTCAAAACTGGACAGTCAAGTAGGCCATACTTTAGATTCTCTCTCCAACCAGTTATCCATCTATACTATGTTGATTTTAATTGGATTTGATTATATCCCATATATTGCATATATCTGCCTAGCAATAACTCTATCCTTCTCTATTATTCTAAATAAAACGCATATTGAGCATTATAAAATGTTAATCATCTCATGTCAATTTACTGTTAATTTAATGGATTAGCCATTTTGTGGGGAAGACAATTAGGTACTTCAGGTCATGTAAAAGTTAGGTGATGCATACTATAATTCTTATCAGTTGCCTCTGCTAGTAAATAACACACCCTTAGGACTAAAGTATACTAGTCGTTAAAACCATACCCAGCAACCACACCAACATTGATCTCACAGAGAAGAGCAGTCGTTAACCAGTAGCAACCCCTGACGGTATCTCCCTTCTCAGCTCATTGGGGGGGTGCTGTGGGGGTGGGAGCAGGGTGGAGACTGGGATGTAGACTGTTAGCGGACTGGGCAAGTCTTCTCATCCTGCCTAAGTAGGCTATCAGAAACCCGCACTTGCGGAGAACCAGGTGGGCTGATAAACGACACTTTGAACGTAGGGCAGAGCGGACCCTTGTATTAAGGGCACCGGAGACATTTTTGGCATCCCTGGGTGGGCACGACTGAGGTCACGAGCTGGGGCACAGAACCGCTGACAGACCCTGACCACAGGAGCGGTCTCACAGTGACCAAACAGCTAAAAGGAGTGGAGAACCCCTAGCTGGAGAGGTCATAAAAAAAGGAAACAACTGCAAGAGGAGTTTCTAATTGAATCACCAAGAGGACTGGTAAAGAGAAAAGAGCCATTGAAAGTCAGCTGGAAGAAAAGCTGCCAGCAGAGGGAGCGGCTGCAGAAACAGCTCCCCGGAAAGTGGTTGAAGGAGTGAGGGGCTTAAGGAACCTAGGATAGCCCCAGCAGACAATTCTGCCCAGCCACTAATGACCTGGAAAACAGTCATCCACGTAATCTAGCCTAAGGATTTACGCTAAGGGGAATACTGTGGATTGGCAACTCGACTAACCGACAAGAATGGCCCAGCAAATACTTTCAGACACACGTCTGGGCTGCTGCCTATGGTGGGGCCCTGGACTAACTTCAGTACAGGAATAATTGAACTGATAAATAAGTACATGAATGGGAGATCTATACTGATGGATCAAAGAAAGGACAGGACAGAAATGCTCACTGGGTGTTCATTGTATATAGGAATGGACAGGAACAAGGCTGACAGAGAGGCTACACCCCAAGTTCGGCACAAACTGGAGAAGCCACAGCATTATTGGAACGACTGCTTGAGTTAGAGAGGAGAAAAATTAAAAGAGCGCGAGTGGTCACTGATGGTTATTGCTGTACTCAAGCAATGAATGAAGACCTTGATATATGGCAAGAGTGGACATTTATTCCTCAGTGTGTGTTCTTCTCATCCCAATAACAGCAGTCAAAAAACACGGGAGGACTGAAGCCTACCAAGAAGCTGCGTAGACGCGCTCGCATATTGGAGAAGCACATGGGATGGGGAGAGGCTCAGGTCAGCACTGGGCCAGACTCTTGTCTACCTCCCTACCTACCTGTCTGTCCATCTCTAACTGTCTACATCTATACGCCTCTCTGTGAGCATTTCATTGTGCATGGTACCTGTATCTTATATATATTCTACCACTTGGCAAAGACCAGGACATCACAGGAGCAACTTGTCACAAAAAGTGTGCCTATTTTAGATTTTAAGATGACAGAAAGAAAAGACACACTCAAGCTCTCGATGCTGGGCGATTGATTTTGACGTTTCGGCCGAGTGCGGTTTCTTTTCTTTTTCTAGTATATTTCACCCTTTACCTAGCCTGGTATGACCATCCCGTTCTTGCAAGCTCACATTCTGTTTCACTAACGCAGAACGATCTGGCCTTCGCCTCCTCGAGAGCGATTATCCCAAAATCCAGACCATACCAGGCCAATCAGGGACTGCGTTTTAACTGCTGTTCCGTACCACAATGGAAAGCAGGCCCTGATTGGTTCTTGTCCCTGCCGCTCGCTGAACAAACATGGCGGCTCCCGAAGCAACGAGTGGTAACATCATGGATGTATTAATAGAACTGGATACAGCCACTCCATTCACTGACCGCTATCAACAATGAAGCCCTATTGAACCGCGCCATCTTGGCAAATTTGTAGTCATTTGACCATTTCCGGTGACTTTTGTACTTGCACAGTTGAGCTTTTCTGTCCGACGCGCGTCCACGTCCACGGTCAACGTTGACCGCTTCTAGCTATCGAATGGCCGACTGGTGTAAGATGGATAGCCTAACGTTAGAGAGATAAATGTAGGCTATGGTTATGTTAATAAAGCTAACAATGATGTTGTAACATGCATGCAGCACTGCCGATCTGAACGATTGATTCATTATTACCATGGATCGGTATTGGGATTGATCAAGGGCGAGTGTGAAATAGCAGCCATGAACTCAGCCGGTTATCCGAGATGCGGTAGCAGCGGCCAAAGCTCCTGCTGGCGGGGAGTGAAGCTCTTCAACTCGCCGGTCACTGGCTCCCTGGAGGAATTTAGCCTGGCTGCAATAACGTTATCGCGAACGGAATGAATACCATCTACTAGCAAACAAAACATGTTCAGTTATATTTAACCTGTTAAAACTAAGATGCCTGGATGAAAAAATAATTTATCCAATGGATATATTTTACAAAAACAGGTTCATATGCAAGCCGGTTTTCATTGCTAAATCAAAGCGGGGAGAGCCGAGAACGTGCGTGGACGCGCGTAGGACAGAAAAGCTCAACTGCGCAAGTACAAAAGTCACCGGAAATAGCAAAATGACTACAAATCTAGCCAAGATGGCGCGGTTCAATAGGCCTTCACTTTAGATTTCGAATCCTGGGGGCTTGGGTAACATTAACGCTAGAAGAATAAATGCAGCTATAAGTGCAGTTATTGCAGAAATAGACTTAATCACAACACTTAAACAAGAACAAGAGTATGCACTAGCGGAGTTTCTCAGTGGAAAATACGTTTTTGCCGTTCTTCTGACTGGATTTGGCAAAAGTTTGCTGAACGCTGATTGGCTGAAGGTGTTTGTCTGTCAAGGCAAGTACCCCCGCCCACATAATCGCTCTCTATGGGGCAAAGGCCAGACCGATATTGCGGAGCGAAGCAGTGAGCTCGCTAGATCGGGATGGTCATACCAGGCTAGGGATGGGAATTGATAAGATTTCAGCGATTCTGATTCAATTTTCGATTCTGCTTATTGATCCGATTCCTTATCGATTCTCTTATCGATTCTCATTGGGCAAAAAAGAGTACAAACAGGTTTATAAACATTAGTTTTCTTTTATATGTACTACTTTAAACATGCCAATTACAGTGCTGTTTTTAGGTGTATTCACCTTGAACTAAAAATAAAACTGACAAACAAATCAGTATTTTTTCAGACCGACTACCACCACCCTGACTCTGAACGTCATCATCTAAATTACATGGATGGAAATGGAGATTATTCATATAGTGAAAGCTGGTTTACACAATTAAACAAATGGCACTAACACAATAGACAGGGACTCTGGAGGAATTTACCTTCGACTACACTAATGTTAGCTGCACTGCTGTCGTCATTCCGGAGCGCATCAAAAACGGGACATTCCTGCAAAGTTATCGCATGCTGTGTGGCCAAATGTTTTTGCATAATTGTAGTATTTCCCCCCTTTAATGAGGTTTTTGCAAGCATTGCAAGTGGCCGTGTTTTCATCTTGTCGCGTGAAATGTAACCACACTTTCGAACGTTTATGCCTAGACGACATGCACATTTAATAGTTTACTTAAGAAACCTAAGGCACTTCCTGACATCCTGTTCAATTCCGTCGTAATCTAAACACATTCCGTTTAAAGGGATTATAGACTGTCCAAGCCTCTCAAATGTTTCCCCCAAAGTAAGGCTATTCTAAACACAGCTGACTTCTACTATTAGAGTGACTATTAAAATATACTACACACTTGGAATAGGAACTTATAGTTTACAAGTAATAGGCCTACATTCATATATTATTTATTCCTCCTCACATTTATTGTGGTTTGCCTGCATCTTTAGGTCACTGGATGGTAGTCAGTAGATAACCAGGCCAGGTCCAGCTTGACTTATATGCGTGGCTGGCTTGTTTCTGTTCAGGACTGGTAGGACGGAAGCTAGTCATGCCACTGAAATAGCTGTGAATTGAAATTACATTAAATAATGTCAGATAAATTAAGATAAGTCTTGTCGCCTGGACACAAAAGTTCCAATGCTTCCAATGCTAATCCAGCACAATAAGAGCGGGATAGCCAGTTAGCTCATGAGCTCACAACAACTAGCAGCATCTTCCATAACATTAAAGGTAGGGGTCAGTGGCTAAAGCAGTTATGATGATAACATACAGTCATCCCAGCCAAGACTCCGGTCTCCCGGGTGCGAGTCCAATGCTTTCACCACTTCTCTACTTGTGGAGTGGAGATCGAGGGGTTGGTTTTGGTGTCCTCCTTCCAGTCCCTAGTGTGGGTTGGGACAGGATCTGACCTATAAGGCAAGGGGTAAAGGTCGGAGTGAAAGGATGAACATGTGGAGATTTGGGATATAGTCCCATAAAATCATCCCCATTGGGTCTTGAACCCCGATCTCCTGGGTGGGAGTCCAATGCTCTCACCACTACTCTACTTGTGGAGTGGAGATCGGCAGGTTGATTTTGGTGTCCTTCTTCCAGTCCCTAGTGTGGGTTGGGGTTAGAATAAGGGTTGGGGTTGAGATGGGATCTGACCTATAAGGGAAGGAGTGTGGGTTGGGGTTAGAATAAGGGTTGGGGTTGGGACAGGATCTGACGTATAAGGCAAGGAGTAAAGGTCGGAGTGAAAGGATGAACATGTGGAGGTTTGGGGTATAGTCCCATAAAATCATCCCCCTGATCTCCCGGGTGGGAGTCCAATGCTTTCACCGCTACTCTACTTGTGCAGTGGAGATCGGCGGGTTGATTTTGGTGTCCTTTTTTATTTTGGTGTGCTGGGACTACTGCCTCTTGTGGTGGCAACAGAGAAATGCAGGTCAACATTGACCGGAGGGAGGGAGGGAGTGATAACCGGACAAACGCTATCCTAGGTCCGCTGGCTTATGCTGTGTTCACACCGGGCGCGGCGAGAAAATACGCGGCGCCCAGTTTGCCCAATCTCGCCGCGGGATCAATGGGTCGCTGCGCGAATCCGCCGCCGAAAGTTCAAAAATTTTAACTTTTGCTAATGTCGCCGTGCGGCGAATCCTGACCGCCGAGCCACCGAGTTCACGCAAATTGTATTGACTTTCTATGTAAACTCACCGCGCCGCAGGAAATATTTGTGCCCGGTGTGAACACAGCATTACAGTCACGCACAAAAAGGGATGAATCCCAGACGAAAACTTAATACTACAACTGTATCAACTGTAGTTTTAATGAGGCAGATATAGCCTAGTTGTGGTACATATGGTTTGGTGAGTCAAAAGATAACTGATTCTGCCGGGGAGTCGGAATTCGGCACAACACCCCGCCACCATCATTTCGAGAATACAGTGTTTCTTCCATGACTGACAATTCTTGACCACATAAATGATGCGCATGGTCGTTAAAGATAGCATACGATGATTGGTCGTGGTCATTCGTGTAGTGTAGCCAGTGTCTCCACGATGCAGCAAGAATTTATGGAACTGTGATCGCCCAATCTGACGGTCACTATGGTGACCATCGTGAAAGACAAAAATATTGTGTAGTCTGTACGTGTCATAGGTCGGTTTGCTGGGTCAAAATTTAACGTGGATCCCACTATAGAGAGCTACTTAACTGGAAGAGGGGTGGAACGCGTCACTGCCCCTCCGCTGTCATCAGAGGCTCCCTCTTTCTCGTGTAGGCTGGTTCGCTTCTCTGGTCACGCCACTTCCACCGTACTCCACTGTCCACGTCTGCTGCTCATTTGCACAGCACCTGATGAAATATCTGAGGGAAAGGAGAAACCCCCCAAATTGCCCACACCTGTGTGCGAATAAATCCAAACGCCCAGTACACCGCTAGCATGGTCGACACAGCAGTGTTCTAATTAGGACTGTACCCTACTATCTATGCACACCCACTTGTCACCCTGTGACGTTACTTTTTACCTGTCTGTCTTACTCTTTACCTATCTGTCTGTATCCAGCCATCTCCCTGTCTCTGACTGACCTGCCCATCTGTCTCTATGCTAAACCCCCATGTACCCGTCTTCAGGCAGTGGATGTGTTTGATGATCTTCACAGCTCCATAAGGAACTTGGACGACGAGTCTTTTGATGAGGGTAAGACCTGCCATCCTTCAATCATCATGTTATGCTTCTGTGTTGCTGCATCCAGTGCTGCGTGACGAGACACTCTATGTAAACTCATATCTTAGCTGCTGTACACACAACATGCAGTTGTTCAGCCTCTCCTAAAAAAGATGAACCATCCCTGCCCAAGAATTATAGGCCCATATAAAATTGCCTATGATTGTCTCAAAAACCATGGAAAAAGTTGTTGCCAAACAGCTCACTGCTGTTTTGAATGCTTACTCCATTTTTGATAAATACCAGTCAGGTTTCAGTCAGAAACATTCTAGGGAAACGGCTCTTCTCAAATGACATCAGAAGATCCTCTGATGTGGGTGAATGCTGTATTCTGGTGCTACTAGATTTTAGCGCAGCTTTTGATACAGTAGTAGATCACCTCATCCTGATCGAAACGCTTAGGCAGTGGGAGGGTATTGATGAATCTAGGCAGAAATGTCTGTATAACGAGTCTTAATGTCTGTATAATGAGTCTTAAAGTCAATGTAAGCTGATTTTGTCTGTTTGCTCTCACATGGACACGGTGTAAATGTGGAATGGTAGGGATGGAAGGAGACAGCTGCGCTGCTTCTGGGGCCGTGGGTCAGGAGGTCACCTTAGGGCATCACAGGAGGGGGAAGTTCCCCCCGGGGTGTCCGTTGCGTCTCTCCAGAATCTGTTGTCCATTGTGGAACCATATTTTTGGCTTTTGGCGTTGTTCTTCTTCTGTTGCTCTGCGTTGTGTATTTTTGTAAGTCTTAATAAATGTTCAGCAAATCTAATATGGACTACGATGTTAATAGCCGCCTTGTTGTGATGGTCATTGATGAAATCACCCAACACGGGATTGGAAGCGGCAAACAATGATTTATTGGACAGACTTAAGCTCACATGTTACAGTCCCTGTCTCTCCCTGTCTATCGGCTGGCTGGAGCTGTGGGCAGAAAACGAGGCCTCAATCTTCTTCCCTACTCCCCAGCTTGATCTAATCGGGGCTGGGCAACCACAGGCACACAGAGTCTACCGCATCCCAAAATCAAGGTCTCAAGGTTAAATCAAGACACGAAATAGTATTCTCTTGCTGCACCCCCACACCTCCCTTAAAGGACAATGCTCGTTTTTGACAACCTGGACCTTATTTACGACATATTATAAGACGTTTGACTCACCGAGATCACTTTGGTGTAGTTCGGAGGCCTGTAGAAGAAATTAAAAATCCAGCGCGAGCCAGTATATCCATGTAATGGCGGTGGTGGGGGCAACGAGAATGCAGCTTCTAAAAATCTATTTTCTGCTGCGAAACGGTTGTTTTCATCAATCTGTCTTGATGAATCGCTAGTTGTGCTTACGTAGAGCATAACTGTTGTGGTTTTCACATGCCATGATCTTTAGAAACGTCTTTCGAAACGAAATAGCTTCCTCACTTGCTCCAGCACTAATGCGCACAGCGCGTAATCGTTGCTCCAGCACGCTGTGCGCATGCGTGCTGGAGCAAGTGAAGAAGCTATTTCGTGTCTAAAGACGTTTCTAAAGATCATATTACAGAGGCATGTGAAATACCACAACAGGCCTATGCTCTCTATGTAAGCACAACTAGCGATTCATCAAGACAGATTGATGAAAACAACCGTTTCGCGGCAGAAAATAGATTTTTAGAAGCTGCATTCTCGTTGCCCCCACCACCGCCATTACATGGATATACTGGCTCGCGCTGGATTTTAAATTTCTTCTACATGCCTCCGAACTACACCAAAGTGATCTCGGTGAGTCAAACGTCTTATAATATGTCGGAAATAAGGTCCAGGTTGTCAAAAACGAGAATTGTCCTTTAAGGTCTAGTGTAGTCAGATTGGCTCTCCGGAGGGGCCCTACTGTCACAAGATGCGTAGCCTGTCAGGCACAAGGGGCATGAGCTGTCATCCACCATCTGAAGTCTCAATCCCACTGATTGTTTGGCCAGTGGTACTTTTATGACAATCTATGAAAAGGAGGATGGGGGCCCCCCCTGTGATGTCCCAGCGTGGCCTCTTAACCCCCGGCCCCAGCACAGCACAACTGTCTCCTTTCATCCCTACCACTGCACATTTAGACCGTCCACATGAGAACAGAAACACACAAACAGCTTTACATTGACTTTAAGACTCTGTAGACTTTTACCTATATTCTTCAATATGATCTCAGCCTCAGGCTTAGCTTGGATATTCAGTGTGAACTTGGTGTCCTGACCACATGGCACATGGTGTGAGCGCATTCTGACAGTCACGTGAAAAGCACCACTAGGTTGAACAACCAGTGGGATTGAGACGTCAGGTTCTGGGTGACAGGCCCCACATTTATGACAGTATGGTCCCTTCTCGGCCAATCTGGCTTCACTAGGCCTAAAGAGGCGTATGGGTGGGGCGAGAGAGTACTGTTTAAAGTCTCGACCAAACCGTGAGACTTTGATTGTGAATGCGGTAGACTCTCGGTATTCGTGGCGGCCAACAGCCCCATACGCTGATAACAATGAGCGGGGGAGTACAGGAAGAGGACGATAGGCCTCGTCTTCGGCCACAGCTGCAGCCAGCAGAGAGACCGGGAGAGACAGGGACTGTTCCATGTGAGTGAATCTCTGTATAATAAATCATCTTCCGCCGCTTCCAATCCCGTGTTGGGTGATTTCATCAGTGATTATCACATCATCAACAGGCAATTAACATTGTGGTTCATGATTAGATGGTGCTGCAATTCTTTATTAAGGCTTATAAAAAAAAATGACAACGCAGAGCAACAAAGAAGACATCAAAAGCCAACAGTATCTCTGACTGGTTCTCCTCCTATGTCTCCGATAGGAGTTTCTCTGTGTCAGTTGGTCCTAAGGTCTGAAGCTACTGCCCTGTCTTGTGGTGTGGGTTCAGTTTTGGGTCCCATCTTGTTTATGTTGCTTTATGTTTCCCCTACGGCTGATTATTAGCTAATTTAAAGATGTCTCTTATCACTTCTACGCTGATTTTCAGCTGTACATATATTTTAAGCCAGATAAGACTGATAAGATGTCTGTTTTACCTGACTTGAGTGCTGTTAAGGATTGGATGGCCAACAATTTCCTTCAGCTTAACACTGACAAGACTGAGGTTCTTGTTATTGGCCCAGATAATGTCACCTCTAAAGTTCTTCAATGTATGGAGCTTGTTTTTTTTTTTTTTACTTTTTTTTGTAAGTACTATTTTCCACATGTTAAGCGTTTTGTGACCCTGATAAATGGATACTTAAATAATCCCTGTGGAGGAAATGCTTGGGGTGCCTATTTTTTGTGTTCATCACATCCTGTAAAGCTCTACTTTGTGTTGGGATGTCACCTCAGTCTTGAAGAAGGTCAAGGAGGCCGTGTCGAAGCAGAATGAGAGCCCCGTACCCCAGCTTGTGATCCCTGACCCTCAGCCTCAGGAAGTGGAGGAGGTGGACCCCACCCAGACCTTCACTGCCCTGTGGGACTACCTCAACAAGGCCTCCAGACAACAGCCTGTCATCGGTCAGCACATTGTCTGTGTGTGCACGCGCGCATGTGTGTGCTTTCTCTGTATTCATGTCTCTATGGCCCTGCAGAGCGTATGACCTTTAACCCACTACCCCCCCCCCCCTCTCTCTCTCTCTCTCTCTCTCTCTCTCTCTCTCTCTCTCTCTCAATCTCTCTCTCTCTCTCTCAGGTCTGAATACAGTGACAGAAATCCGGTCACCAGGACAACCAAGTCAAAACCAGTACTGGTGTGGCAGTTGCTCTGGGACATTTCAGCCAAATAAATACATGTATCATCTAATCTCTGCCCGTCACCGATACAGCTACATAGTGAGTGTGTTTGTGGATATGGTCACTATCCCAAAGGACAGTATTTTGATATTTTGTGGTAGTTTTTTCATCATGACTACATTCTGTGTGTGTAGAAACTGAAGCATAGCCATCTGATCCATGATTGGCCAGAGATTGCCAATCCATGGGATCGAATCAAACCGCTGCACAAACTCGCCGTAGAACTGGAGAGTAAAGAGGGTTGGGGGAAACTGCAGGTAGTTCATCACTATACTTGAGAATACACATGACTTAACCTTGTCAATCACTTTCATAAAATACTCAAATCACATGGCATACTAGAATCAATACCATTCCGAATAACTTATTCAGTTGTTAATTGGTCCTGAAGGTGAAGATGGAACATGCTGGTCCGTCATCCATGACCACCACCAGTGATGAAGGTGAGACACACGCACACACACACGCGCACACACACACACACGATCTGTGATGTAGTCTTTAATGAGTATTTGTATATTGCAGCTTCCAGAGATGCTGAGACCACCTCCATTACATCAAAGTCTGAGACCACCTCCATTACATCAAAGTCTGAGACCACCTCCATTACATCAAAGTCTGAGACCACCTCCATTACATCAAAGTCTGAGACCACCTCCATTACATCAAAGTCTGAGATCACCTCCATTACATCAAAGTCTGAGACCACTTCCATTACACCAAAGTCTGCGACCACATCCAATGCTGCAAAGTCCACAGCCAACTCAAGTATTGCGACGTCTGCAGCTACCTCCATTATAGCCAAGTCTGCAGCCATGGGCAGTACTGAAAGATCTGCAACCACGACCAGTACTTCAAAGTCTGCAGCCTCCCCAACCATGCCTGATTCTGCACAGTCTAAAACCATGCCTGATTCTGCACAGTCTAAAACCATGCCCAGTACCGCAAAGTCTATATGTCCCTCTAGTGCAGCAGCGGACCCAAGTACTGCAGCCACAGCTCTTCCTCTGCAGGAGTTGCAGGCACTCAGCCAGGTCACACGCACACCTGTTTCCTCAACCTCGGTTGCGCACGCGCCCGTGTCCAAGACTCGGGGCCGAGACAGCCATCCGTCACCGACCCCAACCACACACAGATCTGTTTCCTCAAAATCGCCCAAGCCATCAAAGCACCAGAAAAATCGGAGCAGGCGGAGCAGAGTTTCAGTGGTCGGTTAGTAGGACTGTTTTTTATAACTACAGTAGCTGCTTTATTTGTCACTTCAGCGCTACAGCATACATCAAGTCATTGGATGGGTGCACCTGCACTGTGTGTGTGTGTGTGTGTGTGTGTGTGTGTGCGCGCATACAGCAGGGGTGGGGAGGGGCTGACTGACTGGGAGTAATGGCTGCTTTGTTGGAGCAACGGTGCAAAAACACAACGTTAGAGATCTTTTATGTTATTACATCAAAGTAATTACGAGCCCAAAATTTGCTGTTTTTCAAAAAAAAAACATTCCAAACAATTTAAAATCAAATATAAAAGGTGACACTGTATGGTGTAGCTAAAAAGAGTAATTTTGCATGCAATATTATGACTCTACAACTAGCTAGCTACAGCGAGAGAGGGATCGACATTTCAATACATCACCATTCCATTTACATCACCCGGACATGATTTGGTATGACGAGGCCAAAATAGAATGTCCACATTTGATTTTACCACTATTTTTGGTGGAACTCAAAACCATGCAGGCTGATATGGACATTTCCAGTTGTCCATGACTCATGTCCATTGGCCCAACAAGAAGGACCTTGTTAGTAAATTATCACAGAAGGAATCTACTTGTAGGGTATTCATCTTTCACATACAGTACCATACTGTAGTTTTAAGATAAGTCTGCTAGGCAACAAAAATGAACTGTCAGGAGAACTGTAGTCAGACTGTCAGACTTAAAGGAGTAGTAAAGGGAAAATGCATGTTTAGCCCTGTTTTAAGGTTACTTATGATCATATACAATGGTTCAGATCAAAACGTTGACAAAGCTAGCATTTTCGAGAAAATTGATAATTGCTCTACCACCGTTTTGGTCATACAATGGATGTGGATGGGCTTCTTGAAAAATCATTCAAAAACATGTTAAACTCGATTTCAAAGACAAGAAACTCACCTAGGTGTTAGTTGGCGTTCTGACATATAATTCGCCATAAAGTAAGGTTCTAATTCATCTGAAAAGGCTTTTTTTAATATTTAGCATAGAACTATTTAGTCGCAGCACATGTGTGTAAACTTCCGCAAACTAGGTAGCCTAGCAACATAAACAATAACAATAGCTACCGTAAGTAGTTCCGCTTCCTGAATCTCATCTGCGGATTGAATTACACGTCTACAACGGTTGCTTCAATACAAGTCAATGGATTTCATAAAATGATCAATAAAACCCTACAGGATTCATACTTTGCAGCAAATTTGATGTCAGAACACCAACGGACACCAATTACACCCTCTGTGAGCTTCTTGTCTTTGAAATCGAGAGTTTAACATGTTTTTGAATGATTTTTCAATATGTCCATCCACATCCATTGTATGACCAAAACGGTGGTAGAGCAATTATCAACTTTCTTGAAAATGCTAGTTTTGTCAACGTTTTGATCTGAACCATTGTATATGATCATAAGTAACCTTAAAACAGGGCTAAACATGCATTTTCCCTTTACTACTCCTTTAACTTCAGTCAGAAGTCAAACTCTTCAACTTTTTACAAATCATAACCACAGCTACTTTTTAAGCAGTGACGTGTCCGTACCGTTGCACACCAGCAGTAGAGGGCAGGCATGGGGAAAGCATGGACAGTTTTAGACTGCTCTATCTCAAGAAGTGTCACAGCTTATATATTTACCCCATAGGAATCCTGGGATCCAGATGAACATTTCGGTAGATGATATGTTCATGTAGTTTAAAAACATTAGGAGTGGGGTCAAGTTAGAAAACAGGTATGATTTCAAAATTAGCAACTCAAAAGCTAGAGTGGAGTGCCATTCGTTTCAATGGTGAGCATGGTTGTCAAACAAATCAGCAAATCATGTGAACATTTCGATACATAATATGTGTATGTGCTGTTAAAACTTGGAGTGCTGTCAGTTTACAAAATGTGTGGACATTTTCAAACTGCCACCACTCTAAAACTAAGCATTCTATCAATCTTTTTAATGGGACAAAGAATAGACTACATATTTCAATGATGGATAAAACTTGTCACTGCTTCTACATTTTTTCAAGCTACACTGATATATTTCAATGTATTTCAGTGTTGAGATAGAGCTGTCTGAAACCAGCCATGCTTTCCTCATATAGAATGAATGGTGGTACTTGGGACAAGACCATGCTCCCCAGTAGAATGTTCAGAACACTCCAGGTGTTGGTAATTTCAGATGCATACACATTTTCTGTTTCATTTAAATTGTTGACTGCTTTTGACTCCCTGCATTCACCTGGGTGTGATTTTTTATATATAATAGACCTAAGTGTACAGTATTTCTTCAACCATTTTCAAACTTGTATTTTGTGTGTGTGTGTGTGTTTGTCCGTTCTTTAGGCTTAAACTTCCTGGTTTTGGTCAGATCCAAGAAGAGGCAATGTTACTTCTGTCAGCTGTGTTCCATTAGGATATACAAAGCCCATGCTGATCACATGACCAGCTCCAGTCACCAGTACAACTATGTGGTATGTTTGTGTCTTAATCAGTGCTTCAGCCAGGGCTGACTATAGAGGTCTATGTTATCTAGGGAGAGTAAGATTTTCTGGAAGTCGTTAAGATTAATAAAGCAGTTAAAGCAAACGGTTATCTGGCATTAGCTCCCAGACTCTTATGTACTTAGGACGTTTAGAATTTAGCTTACTCTGTGTGTGTGTGTGTGTGTGTGTGTGTGTGTGTGTGTGTGTGTGTGTGTGTGTGTATATGTGTGTGTATATAGAGGTTGAAGTATCCTGGTTGGACCGCTCCCCCAATGGTGAAGGACGAGAAGCTGCACAAGATTACTGCTCGCCTGGCGAAGGTTGACAGAGTCGCTGGCCTCTTTATGCAGGTGACTACATTCCATTAGTCATTTAGCAGATGCTTTTATCCAAAGCAGCTTACAGTAATTGCATTTAACATAGGAAATCAGTGTACTACTACTCACCAGAACTCATAAGTGTTTTCACCTCCCATCTCCTTTTTTCTCTGGTATAGAAAGTGAAGGTGAACGACGATGAGTTAAAGCAGCTGATATCTGCACCAGAGCAGGAAGGTGAGCTTCATTCCTGACCATTCCCAGTTCTTCACCGATTTGTGTCCGTTCGCGGTTACTTTTAGTTTTTACGTCCCGACAAAGTCTATGACTACTAGAGACAATCCATCAGTGCATCACTGTAGGGAGATCTGGGCTTGATTACTATATCAACCTCATACAGTGGTTCTGTATGCTATTTACTGATCATTTATTTATATAATTTGTAATGGTTTACAAATAGTTTATAAATAGTTATTTATCTACCGATTGTAAAAAAAAAAAAAAAAAAAATTTGGATAGTCATATGATTGTGGATGACATGTGGTCTTTGTTTTGATACCCTCAGCTTTGAGGAAACTGGAGGTCATCATCAGACAGCAGGAGGGAGGGCAGCAGGAGGAGGGGCAGCAGGAGGAGGGGCAGACGGAAGATCTGAGACAGACGGCTCCCTTCACCAGTACAGAGGCAGCGCAAGGTAAATAGAACCAGTTTGTTATGAGAGGGTTGCAGACTGATGTTGAGTTGATGTGTGTGGCATGCAAATGATGTCACTCGCCATGTACTGTAGCAGCGCTGGTGTCTCGTGGTGATGATGAGCAGCCAGAGTGAAATAGAGTGGTGAGGTGATGCCGCCATTTTGTAGGCTTAAAGGTTAGCTTTGGTGGCGCAGCACTTAGTACTGTATTATGGCGCAGTACTTGCACTGTAGTACCTTCACAGCAGGAAGGTCTCCTGGGCCTTTCTGTGTGGAGTTTGCATGTTCTCCCCGTGTTCGCAAGGGTTTCTTCCCAAAGAAAGTGAAGCTACCTCGGAGAAAAGGCTTTTATCGTTAGAAAAACGTCTTCACTTCAGCGAGTAACAATAATATGTGATGTGCAGACTGAGTGACAAGAGTCAGTGGTGCAATGAATGGTTCCTGGCAGGGCGGTATACCAGGGATATAGCCCTGAATACTGCCCTGGACCAGGACTACCTTGCCCATAGCTAAAACCGGCCCTGGTGCCCAAAATTACAGCACTCTTCTCTAAAAGGCTTTGTTTTGAGATTTGGATTGGATTTGCCCTCTTATTAGACATATATTCATGTTAGTTTATATAGGCTTCTTGGTCGGTCTAACCGTCCATCTGTTATCTCAAAAGGCCAATATGGTTACAAAAGATACAGATTGTGCTATCTGGGCATAGCATGAGTTATTTCCCCACTCAAGCCACAATAGGGAAATAACTCATGATAACCATAAGATGGGAAAGTAGTTCTCAAACATCGCATACCCTTCATTTCCTGTTATGTGATGTACTAGATTCTATCTCATTTCCTGAGCACCTGCCAGTCGCAGGAAGTCAAACCAAATATGGTTATACTGTGAATTTGGTTTCCGCACGAACGGAAATACTAAGGTATTGGTATGCTGCAGGAAGGTTTAGCTACAAGGGAGAGAAAGCATGACTAGAGTCCGAACATGGTATTTAGGAGAACTGGGAATGGCCATCCGTTCAACAGCGCTCTAAATACTGATCAGACATTACTTCATAGAATACATGAGTTTGATTAATAAAATCCCATTAAACATCCAAGAACAACTTTTGGGCATTTGCTTGAGCTTCAAAGGTTTCAAAATGAACCAATACATAGGCTAGATAAGACACGGTATTAAAAACATTTCCCCCCCTTAAAATAACCTTTAATAACTGTTTATTTTCTTTGAATAAGAGTGCCTTTGTGTTTCTTGTAAAACAATTCTGAGGAAATATGCAGTAAAGTAAATTACATGGACACGTGTAGTCTTTTCAGCAACCTAATTGGCTTAAGAATAAGAATTTGATAAAAATGATACTAGTGCAGATATTAAAGGAGTAGTAAAGGGAAAATGCATGTTTATCCCTCTTTTAAGGTTACTTATGATCATATACAATGGTTCAGATCAAAACGTTGACAAAACTAGCACTTTTGAGAAAGTCTGATAATTGCTCTACCACCGTTTTGGTCATACAATGGATGTGGATGGGCACCTTGAAAAATCTTTCAAAAACATGTTAAACTCTCGATTTCAAAGACAAGAAGCTCACCGAGGGGGTAATTGGTGTCCGTTGGTGTTCTGACATCAAATTCGCCGCAAAGTATGAATCCTGTAGGGTTTTATTGATCATTTTATGAAATCTATTGACTTGTATTGAAGCAACCGTTGTAGATGTGTAGATCAATCCGCAGAGGGGATTCAGGAAGCGGAACTACTTACGGTAACTATTGTTATTGTTTATGTTGCTAGGCTACCTAGTTTGCGGACGTTTCCACACGTATGTGCTGCGACTAAATAGTTCTATGCTAAATATTTTAAAAAGCCTTTCCAGATTAACTAGAATCTTACTTTATGGCAAATTATATGTCAGAACGCCAACTAACACCTCGGTGAGTTTCTTGTCTTTGAAATCGAGAGTTTAACATTGAAAGAATTTTCAAGATGCCCACCCACATCCGTTGTATGACCAAAATTATCAGACTTTCTCAAAAGTGCTAGCTTTGTCAACGTTTTGATCTGAACCATTGTATATGATCATAAGTAGCCTTAAAACAGGGTTAAACATGCATTTTCCCTTTACTACTCCTTTATGATCAGTGTATGAAATAGTGGCATTAGAATGTGCCAGAGGCCACCAAATCTGAGCTTTTATGCCCAAATCTTCTCTCCGGTTGTTTTCCCAGATGGCTCCGCACTCTGTATATTTTCTAGCTTTTTTGTCCTTTGCCAATCACTTGTCTCTCCCCCCCCCCCCCTCTCCCTCTTTCTGTCACAGTGTTTTTGGGAGAAGACCAGGAACCTCAAGTTCCTTCCCCATCCCTCGCCTCCCCCTCTCTTCACCTCATTGTCTCAATCCCTGTTGCCCTCCGTACCTCAGACACCCCCCCTTCCTGTACCCCTCCCCCCATCACCCCCACCCTGTCTGCGAACGAGCCATGTCCAGATCCTGTCGCCCCTGGTCCGGAACACTGTGACAAACTTGCACCAGCGCACCCTCCTACGGAGGTGCTCGCACCCGCACCGCTGCCTCTGCCGGAAGCTCCAGGGAGCCCGGCGTGGTGGGAGCGCAAGACTTCGGGAGACCACACACCTCCGGAATCCGGCGCCCCCGAATGCGGCGCCGCTTCCCCGTCTCCCGTGGCGTCCGTGGAGACCCTCCTGTACAGTCCGACGGGGACTGTTCCCAGTCAGGTCCAGGAACAGGCGGGCGCGCCCTCCTTCCCGCACACACACGCACACCCGGAGCCCCGCCCTGCATGGTGCGGCAGCTTTCCGCAGGGGCGTGTGCTCCAGAACACGTTTACTGGTGAGTGACTCAACTCGGATTGGTGGACTGATTTGTCACTCTGTAGTGTGCTTGTCTATCATTGGCTGACGTGTGTGTGTGTCACTCACAGGCAAGAGACGAAGTAATCTGTCAGGGTACCTGAGCGTGAAGGGGCTGCGCAACAAAGAACCTATTATAGGTCAGTGTGTGTTTCTCTCATATAGTTTTCTCAGTATAGTTTTTTGGGTGGGATGATGTAGAGTGTTGAAAGGTGTTCGCATGTGTGTTACAGGGCTGGGATATGTGATAGAGTGCCAGGGGATATCGCAGGCCACATTCTTCATGTGCGTGAGCTGTGCCGAGATGCTCCCCCGCACACACATCTGTGATCACATCATCTCCAAGAGACACCAGTGCCGCTACATGGTGAGTCATTTGTATGCGACCGCAGCATCAGTCTGCCCCCCCCCCCCCCACCCCAATAAAAACGGACATATACATTTTGTGTGTGTACACAGTGGATGCTGTCCTACAGTGATGATCCTGCTGTCCTCTCTGCATGGGAGGAGTTTTTGCCACACCACCTCAGGAAAATCGCCATAGTACTTAGTCACCAGGAGGCGGGGATAGATGCCCAGGTAACCAATCAGCAAACCGTCAGCACAGATGAGATGGGAGATGGCTCAGCCATTAGTGCTGTAGAAAAAAACCTTGCTCTCAGATCTAAAGCTGTAGTTCTGAAGATTTGACATAATGAACCTTCAAGATTCCAGTTTTACTACAGAGACATTCTAGAGCTACAAACATTCTAGAACTGCTTAAAACTGTCTTGGCTGTTGTATGTGAACCCTGTTTTTTGTGTTGTTGTGATGTGTTGTAATGTAATGATCAGGTGATTAGACTGGGCCCGACGTGGTATGGGCGTGTGCAATGTGCTCCGTTCAAACAAGGTAATTGATCTTGTTGATATATTTTGGGTTTGCTTTAAGGTACTTTGTAGTTAGAAATAGGGGCCTATTATGAAGAACTCACTTTTTCAGTGCTTGTGCATATACATTTGGGTCTCTGATGGGTCCACAAACTTTGAAATAAGACAACCCAGTCATTTTAGGTTTTCAGAATTTGACAGCCAAATTCTGAAAACATTTGATTCGACAAGCCATTTGATTTGCCTCCTGTTCTGACATCAGAAGCCCCCCATCTGAAATTAAGTTAATTAGCCATTCAGAAATGCTCTCTATGAGCACAGAAACGGCACATCCAGAACAGGACTGAAACAGATGGGTATTGAGCCATGCTAGAATGCTTAATCTGAGCGGTATTTTCAGTAAAAATATTCAAAGACATGTTTTGGGGACCCCAGAGACCTATATTAACTTGTTTAAAAGGAGCATAATAGGGGGCCTTTAAAGTGATTTTGTGTGTTTGTGTTACAGCCCTATACATGCTCAATCTCATCTGTAAGGAGCAGAACTGTGACTTGCCCCTGATTAGTGCCCCCAAACACCCACTGAGTGAGTTACACACACAGAGCACACACAGAGCACACACACACATGGAACACACACACACACGGAGCACACACAGAGCACACACACACACACATAGCGCACACACACACAGAGCGCACACACACACAGAGCGCACACGCACACACACACACAGAGCACACACACACAGAGCACACACACACACAGAGCACACACACACATAGAGCGCATACACACACAGAGCGCATACACACGGAGCGCACACACAGAGCACACACACACAGAGAGCACACACACACAGAGCACACACAGAGCACACACAAACACAGAGAGCACACACACACACACACACACACACACAGAGCACACACAAACACAGAGAGCACACACACACACACACACACACACACACACACAGAGCACACACAAACACAGAGAGCACACACACACACAGAGCACACACAGAGCACACACACACATGGAGCGCACACACACACACAGAGCACACACATAGGGCACACACACACAGAGCACACACACACACGGAGCACACACACACGCACGCACAGAGCACACACACGCCCAGAGAACGCATGCGCATGCACAACACACAGGCACATGCAGACTGGTGTAACTAGCAGTACCTCTCTGTTCTGTTTAGCTCTTATAGCAAGTTGGGAGCCTCATCCTGGGTGGAACACTGAGGAATTCCCCCCAGAAGCACCGGCAGCTGGGAGAACAGAGACAGAGACCGGTTAGTCTGGGAACAGGAGTTCTCACATACAACCGACGCTTGATGAACACTGTATACTCTGAACACCTTGTGTAGACTTATCGAAGATCGCACGCTCTTTCTTTCTCGTCGTTATTGTGCTGTTCTCAGTTGGCCCTGGTCTCGAGAGGGAGCCGATCCACAGAGAGGCAGTCACATGCGTCCCGGATCATCCCCCGTCCAATCAGAGCTCAGAGAGGGAAGAAGCGGTTCCAGAGCCCATCGGAACCCAGAACCCTTGGAACTCTCCAGAGTCACACCCGGGCCCTGTCTCAACAGGTGAGAGGAAAAGAATAGTTACATTTTTATATTAACAACATGTCATTTAGAAGACGTTTTTATCCAAAGCAGCTCCAAAGCGACTTACAAGTACACTGTCAACAGTATGTGAACTGAAGTTATGTTCAAATACGTACATACTCCGTAAAGCCGGGTTCACATCCAGTACAACTGCTGCAACCGGGCTAGTTTTAGAATGTTTAGAATGTTGATGGCAGTTTTAGAACTTAGTTCTGAAACGTAAAACCACCTGGGCTGCTTCATGTGAACCGTGCTTAATACAGCTAGCACTGTGATGGAGGAGGAGGAGGTTAAGCAGAGTGTTTCTCCCTTTCTCTACCCAGTCAGGGTTAAACAGGAGCGAGTGGACCCCGAGTTTGAGTTTCTGGTCCAGCCTGGGGTGCCACTACACCACCCTGGACATCTGGCGCAGAACCAGCCTGAGGGGAACCAGAACCTGAAGAGAGACAAGGCCGCCCAGGACCGAACCCAGGACCCACGGAAGTCTCCAGAAACGCCACCTTGCTCGGACGCAACAGGTAAGAGGGTGTTGTGGGTTGAGCTTTCTCCTTGGACCCCCAACTCAGTCTCACAATGAAAATGAGCAGTGCACCGTTTGATTAGTTTATGCTTTAACGCCTTTAAAGGAACAGGCCAAGATTTAGCTTATTTCCCATCTTCCCCAGAGTCAGACAAGAAGATACATACCCTTCTCGTGTCTGTGTGTGCAGTAGTCAGCATTGAGACGTGCCGTTAGCCTAGGTTAGCTGCAATCACTAGAAGTGGCTTCGAACCATTAGCCTAGCACACAGTGGAGAGGGAATTTCAAGAATAACTTTTTCGCAGTTGTCAGGACTTGGCAACCTAGGTGAAGAACACCTGTTCTAAGAGTGTCGGTCATGGTGACACTAGCGCTTTTATTTTAAGAAAAGGCGGAGGTGGTAATGCCTTCTTTTGTTGCAATAACGCACCCAGCCGAAAACCAAACTACTACATTGCCCTAATGTTCTGTGCTTGGGTTTCCACTTGTACCTTACGCTCTTATGTAGTTTTGTTTCCTGTGATGAAAATGGCTGTTTTCAGAGAAATGTTGTGGTTTAACCTGATCTTGTTAGCTGTTTCTAATTATGATGTTTGACCCCTGAATGTGGCTGTTGGCCACAGTTTCTGTAAGAAACTGTCTCCCTTCGCATAGACAAACATCCCATATGAGATAAAGATGACATTCCATGGCTGGTACATTCTGTGGACAACAGCAACAGTTGTGGTTAGAGATAGAGACCTGGCCGCCGAATCATCGGCCAGTTATCTCGCTACAAGGCCTTAAGTCACAGGAGAGACCCGACCAGTACAGACCAGTCTGATCAAGGAAGGAGGGGGGGTGGAACGCCCCCGAACCATAAGAACCATGCTCGAGCTCAGATGCTTTGATTTGGGCCAGACAGCCATACAGACAGGCAAGCTGACATTAGACTAGATGCCATCGTCTTTTGTATGCTAAACCTTCTGTAAATAAACAGCTTTTGATTGTCGCTCAAATCCCATGTTAGAGAGATTCATTTGGAATACATCAGAAATGGGACACTGGACTGTTTGGTATTGTGTGAGATTGGTGGCCGTCTTTTATTGAAATCAAAACACAACGCAGAGCTGAATAAGGACAATAATAAAAGACAACGAAAATCAACACCTGTAAAGCTTATTTTGCTCTGCACTCACTTCCTCTGCCTTTTGCCAAGTACTAAAATTAAATTAATTAAGTAGAACTGTGATGTGGGTGGACGTGTGATGTAATACAGGATGAGTTACAAATAAGTCTGTCTGAGTCTGTTTGCGTGTATTGACAAAGTGAGTGAAATATATATTGTTATCATACATTTTTGTGTGTTTCTCCCTCTCTGCCCAGTCACCGTCAAACAAGAGAGAGAGGACTGTCTGGTTCATCCTGAAGAACCACACTATGGATATCTGGGTAAACTGAAACAGCTAACTGAAGCCCATGTTGTACACCTTTGCTTCTCGCCGGTTACTGGCGCCACGTTAACATGGTTATTGTAGCCTTGGGAGCTCCTCGCAGACCTTGCTTTGGAAGACAGGAGAAGGAAAGAAAAGGTGGATGCTCCATAGCAACATGTCGTAGTCTAGCCAAAAGTTAAACTGTTACAGCTCGAAGCGCACAAAACTACTGTTTCCACTTTCCTTCCTCCAATTACTATGAAACAAGAAGTTGTTGACTTTGAAGCTGATGTCTTTCATCAAGTTAATAAAAAACCTTCATGCATGGATGAATAAATAAATACACTACTCTGTAGCTTTGCAGCTAGCCTACTCCTATTTAAACGTGCTTATGATTAGCAGTTAGGACATTTAGCCTCCTGTAGCCTTAGTGGTGTGTTTCACTCCTGGACTGTTTCAATGCTGACAAGAGAACAGCCCTCTCTTGATATGAAGGAGGTGACAATCACAGAGTAACATCGGGATGCTGCCATGGCTGTTTGAATAAAAAATTTGAAAAGACACACACAATCCACTGTGCATGTTAGGGCATTTTTAATGAGAGCTATCTGGTGCGTGGAACTCTAATTTTTCCCTGTTCAGATAGATAACCCATACTTACACACGTTGGCACACACGTGCACAATGCAAACGTATCTCTGCTTCTCGTTCTGTAAGGTGAGCGTGAGGCTGTGATGGCGGGGGCCACTGCAGGACCCAGTCAGGAGGGCGTACGGTCGACCACAGGACCCAGTCAGGAGGGCGTACGGTCGACCACGGGACCCAGTCAGGAGGACGTACGGTCGACCACGGGACCCAGTCAGGAGGGCGTACGGTCGACCACGGGACCCAGTCAGGAGGGCGTACGGTCGACCACGGGACCCAGTCAGGAGGGCGTACGGTCGACTGCAAGACCCAGTCAGGAGGGCGTACGGTCGACCGCAAGACCCAGTCAGGAGGGCGTACGGTCGAACGCAAGACCCAGTCAGGAGGGCGTACGGTCGACTGCAAGACCCAGTCAGGAGGGCGTACGGTTGACCGCAAGACCCAGTCAGGAGGGCGTACGGTCGACCGCAAGACCCAGTCAGGAGGGCGTACGGTCGACTGCAAGACCCAGTCAGGAGGGCGTACGGTTGGCCGGAGCCGCAGGTGAGGCCTAACACCCCCAAACTGGTGAATCATGGCGTTTTGTCTTGTTTGCCGGAGAGCTGAGGGGTTGACATTGAGTTGTGAAGAGGATGTTTTTTCTTTTGCTCTGGCAGAAAGGACACAGCTGAGGGACTACATCAGGAGCAAACTATCGGAGCCGGTGGTCGGTCAGTATGGCAGGAGTGTGTGTGTGTGTGCGCGTTCTCGATATCTTATTGTTTGTCCATGATGTACTGATTTGTAATTCTACTGTAAGTAAATTGAATTCGGAGGTCATCTTCTATTGTGATCTCCTTCAAGATTACATTCATTCCGTTTCGCTACAGAGTGTGAGTTCTTGAGATCAGGATGGTTTTACGAAGTCAACAATTCAATACACCTTGAATAATCTAAAGAATCGAATCCCCAGGGTTGTTACTGGACCTTGTTAATTCAATTCAATTGTTAAGATTTTTTTATTTCGGCTGCCCACACTTCAAACCCGGTTATGTTGCTCCTTACTGTAGTGTGAGTACATATCGTGTGTGTGTGTGTTTGTGTGTGTGTGTGTGTGTGTGTGTGTGTGTGTGTGTGTGTGTGTGTGTGTGTGTGTGTCTCCAGGTCTCTGCGCTGTAATAGAGTGCTGCAGTGAGGGCCAGGCTCCGTTCTACCTGTGTGTGTCGTGCGGGAGCAAGGTCAAGCGTGAGCTCATCATCAACCACGTCATTAAATACAGGCACCGTCAGGTGTACCTGGTAAGTTCTCTCTCTCACACACACACACACACCCTCTCACACACAAACGTACAGTATACTACCACAAGCAAAAAAACATCTTGTGAGTAAACGCATACACTCTCTAACCTAGTGTTGTCACGATACCAAAATTATGACTTCGATACGATACCTGCCCAAAATATCTCGATATCGATACCGAAACGATACCACGGCGAAAATCTAAAACATAAGGAAAAGTAATGGAATAATAGATGACAGAACATGGAACTTTAAATTGTTGGCTTTTTTTAGTGCTCTGTTCAGTCTTTTTGCATCTTTTGAGTCTTTATTATATTTCCTGTAGCTTTCAAACACAGCTGGAAGGGAAGGCTGCCTCGACTGGATGGTTTGGGATTGTGCTGGCATCTGTTTGTCTGTGTGGGGAGAAATCAATAAATTATGCCTATGTTGTTGCAAACTGTGAGATAATCAGAAGAACTTGAAAAGCTTATTATTATTATTAATTAACCCAGGCCTATTGAAGCATTTTTGCTATTCCAAATTATCAGAAGAGATAATTGTCTCACGGTTAACAGTTCTCTTGCTCTACGAGGTCGGAGCAGGTATTTATTTTTTTGTCACACGTGCGCTAGGCAGAGAGCTAGGCTTGCAGCTAGGCTGCAGCTACTGTATGCTAGCTAAAAGTCTCATGCTACGAATGAAAATAAGCTTCTCTAGCTATCATCTGGGGCAATACATGTATTGTGCATTCATACATTCAAACATAAGGTAGGCTAAATATCCTTCAGTTCTATTCAGTACTTGTGTTGCTGTTGTGTGTATCTTATCTTCTATCACATTCGCTAACCTGTCGCTCTTTGAATTCTTTGTGTACTGTAAAAAGTCGGCATGTATGTCTGCAAGATGCTTTGCCAGGTTGGTTGTATTGGCTCCCTTGGTTTGTATAGATTTGTAGCATTGTTTACAGATGGGCTTTGTAATGTCCGTGGGCTTGCCCTCACTGTTGGCTCTGTAAGCAAAATAATGCCAGATTTCGCTGCGCGCATCAGCTTTATCGACAAGCTGTGGACGGTCGACATTTGTACTTGTAGCCATCTCAGGCTAGACTAGTTAAAACTGTTGCGCTGCTCGCTGCAGAGTGACAGAGCGAGGAGAGAGAGAGAGAGTGCACACACACACACACACACACATACTGCCCCGCGACTCGGGGATCTTGGGAGAGAGAAGCAGAGCACTACAGCCTACAAACAAACACGGCTTCACTGTCGCATGAACGCAACTCAATATATACGGCTCTTATTAAAACACTGTCTTTCTTAGAGTATCGATACTTTAAATTTGGGTATTGTACCGTTTTTGACGACAGAGTATCACGGTACTTTTCTAGTATCGATACACCGTGCAACACTAACACACACACACACACACCCTCTCACGCACAAACATACAGTATACTACCACAAGCACAAAATCATCTGGTGAGTAAACGCATACACTCTTTAACCCCCCCAGAGTGCACGGTACCCCTGGTACATCCGGGGGCTGTTGGAGGGCCTCGGGGTGACAGAGCAGTCCGTGCTGCTGATGCAGTTGGCCAGGGAGCTGGAGGCGCAGAACCACGATGAGCCTGGCACACTACAGGTGGGTGTGGCCCTCGAATGGAGTCAGGGTGTTAAGTGTTACTGTGATACGCTGTGTTTGTCCCAGTTCCTAGCTTGTCGCTATTTTTCTGTCGGCTCTGCAGGAGGTGCACCTGGACCCCGCAGACTACAAAGAGATCTGGCTCATGGACCTGGACAAAGGTACAGCTGTGAACTCTTCCATCCCAGAGAGGAGGCTCATTTACCGTATAGGACTTTTACAGTGGCATTAGTGGAACACCGCTTTAACCTGCCCTTGACTATGTTCCCCCCACCACCTCCCCTCAGCTGTGTCCAGACTGCAGGATATCCGCAGGCAACAGAACCAGCCGGAACTCCTGACCCGCGTGACCAGCAAACCAGAGCCTGGTACAACTTTGGCTTTCTCTGTAGTCAAAATAGTAGTTTGCATGTATGACCTTGACCACAATGTGTCTTGAGTACTGAGCGGGTTGGTTGTTTGTGTTCACAGTGGCGGTCAAACAGGAGGTGGAGGAGAGTCCGCTGAGCTCCCACCATGGTAGGTGAAGTCCATGAGGAGTTGAGGAAGCCGTTCCTCAGAACTGTGAAGCTGCTAGTCAAAGCTTTCTCAAAGTTCCTCTCTGTTCAGCAAGCATTTATAGACAGTATGCATTGGTGGCGGATGGTCCTCTCATCAAACCTGGGTCAAAGTACTATTTGAAATCATTTCAATTACTTGATAGTAATTGATCGTTTTTGTCCTGGCACAATAGAACCAATGGGCTGTTCATAAAAGAGCACACGTGGCGCATCAGGCGGACTCAAGCAAACAATTAAGTAATTGAAAGAATTTCAAACTGTATTTCAACCTAGGTCTGATTCCCCCATTCCTTACAAAGATTAGATTGAATCTTAAAGCTGCATTCATTTATTTTATTTTACCACGAGATAGCAGTAAGGGACTCATGCAACTGCTGAAACAAGCAGCCAGAGCCATATAAGGCACAGTGGGCGGGGCAAAGGCACGGGTCAGCAGACAACACAGGCAATTGACAACACAGGCAGAAATGCTGGAATAACAACAGCCAGGTGACCGATAGGGGTGAGTCATTGAAGTAGGACGCTATTAGGATGCGATGGCTCAATGAAACAATCTGATATCAAGTGGTTTTAATTAGTTTTGACAATATGCATAAAATCAGTGAATGCACCTTAACTGAAATAAGGTCATATGGTTTGTAGTGGGCTATCTAGTTGGGTCAGTTCAGGAAGGAAATGATTTACAGTCCTGTGGTGTCCCCTCCTGTCTGACAGAGTAGCACCAGATTCAGGACAGCTTCCGCTTTATTACAGCTATGTAGGGTAACTGTCTGGCCTGTCTAACAGTGTGCTGAGTACTGTTGTTTACAAATAGCTCACAATGTTGGTAATTTCTGATAGTACAAAACTTCACAGGAGACTCTAGTCGATCAGCCTTTACGGGTATTTTATTACTGATACACACTCAACACAGCTTCACAAATCTGATGTACAGCCCCAGCCCAACTGAGCTCATCATCACCTTTATATCCTAACCTCAAACACAGTGTGTGCTGTGGCTAATGGCTTTCTTGGAACTTGTGTAAGTAGATATAAATCTTTGTTGTTGAGACATGCAGTACTATGAAGTGGAAAATTCCTGACTAGAACTCTCTGAAGTGGGGAGCTCACTCTGGGGAGCTCTCCCCAGATGACTCAACTTGACCTTACGGCCTAACACACCTCTAAACTCTACTAATTTCCACGACATAATCCCCCCTTTGATGGGCTCGTCCATCATACTGACTAACAAGAAACCAGTGGCCTTAATTCTCAAATGCATTAACTAGTTTTTAATCAACCACTGCAGGGGGGAAGGTTTCCAAGCACGATAACGGTAGTATCGGCCAAAAGTCAAAGTAGGTTTGTGTTCAAACATTACAATTCTGTTTTTACTCTAAATGAGGTTGAGACCCCGTCTCACACATCTGTTGACCAATGTAATCATAATATGTAAATCTCTTTCAACCAATCACTGACCAGTTTGAGGATACAAAGAGAAAGGGCCATTTGTTTGATAGGAATCAACAGCATTGTGGAGTTGGTGTTAACCCTACACCCATAACATACAGGGCCTATAAAAGATATTCACCCCCTTGGACTTTTTTTCTTCTTCTGATAAACACAAGGTATTCTAAAATGGAAAAAAACCTAATTTGTCCTAATTTAATTACAAATAAAAAACAAAATAATTGATTCCATAAGTATTAATAGAGTTAATACTTATTGTAATTATAGCTGTAAGTCTGTTTGGGCAGATCTGCACATCTGGACGTAAATGAAAACTCTTTGTGGCTTCTGGTATAAAACTGTCTTTATTTTACTTGCAAGGGGAGAGACAATGGCGCATTCAGAGTGAATGCAAAAAAAGAGTTCCTCCCCTTGAGATTACATTCATACAGAAGCACAAACAGGTGTCAGAGCTGGACAGCAGTTATCAAAAGCAGATGGTGGCTACTGTATGTATTTCGTCAAGGCCACTTATTTCTCAGGGCATGATGTGTACAGTGCATTGAGTCACAGATAGAAAACAACTAGGCCTAATTAAAAGAACAAAAATGTTATTGATTAACTTGATTCCAGCAAGCATATACATGTGCAATCTTTAAACTTTACAGCAATAATTGTCACCCATTCTTTGCAAAATTGCTTAAGCTCCATCTAGTTGGATGGGTGCAAGTCTTGCCACAGATTCCCAATTGGATTGAATAGCCACTCCAGTGTAGCTTTGGCTGTATGTTTTGGGTCATTGTCCTGCCGGAAGATGAATCTTCTCCCAAATCCCAGGTCTCTTGTAGACTGCAGTATATTTATTCTCTTTTCACCAAGTCTCGTATTTCGGCAAATTTCCACCTCAATTTTGGCGCTGTCAGGCAGGACAACTGATTGCCCGCGGCGCACTGCTGAAGGACTGGAAACTAGTTAAAGACAGATCTTTGTGTTCCAACCCTCCCTTGGTGAGCGCCAGGGTGAAGACGAGAACTCCTGGGTCGCCACTGACCTCTCATCAGTAGCCGTTTATTCATTCAAAGCACAATGAAAGCTCTATAATGTAATGGGTCAAAAATGGTGTATAGATTGCAATGAAACTGAACGCAATAATGTTTCTGTCTATGAGAACATCCCAACAGGAACAAAACCTTGATTGTATCACATGGTTATATATCTGATTGAATGACTCCTCATGCAGAGTTAAGTCAATTGCTGCTGTAGAAGTCTTGATACTTTGCCAATGAAACAGATGGACAACAGAAATGCCAGTTGAAACTGCGTTTATTGACAGATCATCAACGACACTTCATCCCAGATGGTTGCCTGCAACTGGGGTCAATAAAGTACAATCACACTTTAATATAGCATTTAATGATGAAGAAAGGCCACATTATGATTGGACAATATGAATGGCGCGATAAATAAACCCTAGGTGGAGTTCTGATCTAAGTCCAGACAAGAACTGCTGATGTGTCAGGTTGTACAGGTTGTACAAACAAGCAGTACATTTCCAGTAATCTGAGAATGGATCGGTCCAATATGTCAGTGTGATGAGACGAGGCAGGTTAATACATCTTTATTACTGTAGGTGGGTTCAAAGCATGCCCACAACACTGCCAAAACCGTTTTCCACCACAACCTAACCACTGCATCTGTCTTTCTAAGAAATAAGTTTCAAGTTCAGCAGGAGGAGTCAACTTTCAGCGCAGGGGTGTCTGTAACAATATAGCATTCTATGTCGCAGTATAACAGCCATATCTCTTTAACTAGGTTCTCAACTTTTATTAAGTTATAACTAAATTAGCTTTTATTAGCTTTGTGCTAGTACAAGCAGACTATATAGCCAAAATATCCTTTATCAGAAAAATATCACTCAATAGTTCAATAATAGTAAGTAAAAGGTAATTATCATTCAATAATTCAATAACAGTAGGAAAGAAACAATTATTCTTCAATAGTTCAATATCAGTAGGAAAAAACACATCTAGTATTTAAAATGTATCTGCTGAGTCTAGAGGATCCGGGTTACATCAGGGTGTGTAGAGACCTGGGAGTAAATGGAGGTCAGGACGCTTTTATGGGCCTCACTCACACACATACACACACACACACACACACAACACAAGATATTCACATGCGTTGGGATAATGCAACATCAACCTTCTGTGTTGTTGTACGTGAGCTCAAGAATACTTTAATTACGTATAGAATGATGTCATGTGGTGGTAATACGTTTACTCAGTGATATCTCAACAGCATAACCAGACAATACGACACAAGTGAGTTGTCAGCTACTAAAGTTAGAAGTACTTTTTAGTCAAAATGACCTATCCCTCAAAATCAAACTCATGCATAATTAACTAATTACTAATTAACTAATAATCAACTAATTACTCATCAAAACCACGCCCACCTTTATGCATACCTTTAATATTTTTCAAGCTTGTAGAATGTTACAGATACTGTAACTCAATGCATGGCTAGACTGTTAATGTGACTGAACAGTAGGGGGCAGTGTCTTTAAGCAAAGAACCTTCTCTCCATGCATGAATAAACTTGAATAATGTCATAGCATCCTGAGAGTTTTGGATTGAGAAACATGATAGTAAGGGATGGTGTTCTTGGTAAGGGATGGTGTTCTTGGTAAGGGATGGTGTTCTTGGTAAGGGATGGTGTTCTTGGTAAGGGATGGTGTTCTTGGCATTGATGTGCTCAACAGCGCTTATTGTCGATGCCAAAAAGTTTTTATTTTAATCTCATCAGATTTAACTGCACCTGGCGGGTTTTTTCTAATTAGATGTAGATTGTATTTTCACTTTGACATTAAAGTGAGTACTTTCTGTTTATCAGTGACAAAACTCAAATCCATTTTGATTACATGCAACTATGAAATGTGAAAAAGTCAAAGGGGGGTTGAATGCTTTTCACTGGCACTGTAGATTGCTCTTATCCACCACAGGAGAATGTGATCACTCAAGACTCAAGCCACTCAAGCATCACCCCAGCTCAATAGCTCCTGCAATGTCTGCCATGCCTAGGGGTTGTGAACTCCTTTGAACTGGGCTTTTGTCGCTGAGCCCCCAAGCAAATGGCGCAGATTAGCAGGGCCTAGTCATTGTTAGGAGGTGTAAATGGCTTGTAGTAATTAGCTCCCCAGACATCCCAGAGCCCCTTGCCTGCTACAATTGCCTACTTACAGTATTCTAGTGTCACTCATGATTACAGTACTCATCTTTCACATATTTCTGCTAATCATGACTTTTGCTTGTCCTACCTTTTGGAGGATACATGTACGTATTGTAACACCATTGAGTTGAGTTGATTCTCACGTATATGCACAAGTAAAGCTTTTGCATCCTGAGACATCATACTCTTGTTACTGAGGTATTTTTCCTTGGCTTCGGTCCCCCATCACAGGGATTTGAATGCTGAATACTCTTTGTATATCTCTTCACAGAGGGCAGAGACACAGTGAAGAGGCGTCACGAAGACTTGGAGGACAGCGAGACGAAACACTCGCACACAAACCGTCCCAGTTCAAACAAGAGACCGCGACATGACTCCTGCTCCCCCTCTAAAGCAAGTAGGCAGGCTTCCGCACACCCTCCGCCCTCTGAGCAGCACAGGCATTCTAACGGCAAAGCCTCGGAACAACCACCTGGACAGTCCAGCGAGCCGACAACCAGGCCCTCCAGGACCACAAGTAACCCTGACACAACCCTAGCGTCCATACCCACCCGGACTATAAACGCCTTCCCCCAGCACCTCTCGGATCTCCGCTCAGCCAAACTCACTGAGGCGTCCTCAGCCCGGGCCCAGTCCTCTAGGAGCCCCTCAGGTCAGCCCAGCTCCAACCCAGCCAGCTCGGGCCCTGCCATGCTGAAGGAGAGGCCCCTGGCCCAGCCCCAGCCTGCCACCCCGGCCGGCCCAGACAGCGGTGGCGGGGCACCGGTTGCGAGGGCCAATAACAGGTGGGATGTGAAGTGGAAACCACCTCCTAAGGGTTCTCGGAGCGATGAGACGATGGGCCAGCCTATCGCCACTGTGCTGGCCCCTACTGACCAGCTGGAGACAGCACTGTCACACGAGGGACTGGCTGGTGTAGACCCTTGGAACTATGAGAACCGACAGTTCCGCTTCGACCACAACCGTGTACCCTGCTCTGATCCCCAGGCCTTGGTGGGCTATGGCCACCCTGATCCCACAGTCTATATAGAGATTCTACCGGTGTTCAGAGGCGGGTATCTGGGTGGCGGGTATCACGGCTACCCCATGCCGGCTTATCATGGAGCAGAAGTGGGCCCTGAAGGGATTTCTGGAGGCAGCTTCAACCCTTACGACCCACTGATGGTCCATATGGGCACAGCGGGTTTGGTAGTACCGGCACCAGTTTGGGGCACGGCCCAACCACTGCCAGCGGGACATCAGATGAGTTACGACACCTGGGCTGGTGCTGCCACAGCTACAGTCAACCAAGTTCCCTTGGAAACAGGCTCAGCCAGAGAGGTACTGGTGAAGCGACCGTATTAGACCTGCAGCCAGTCAAAATGACACCCCTGCTGCATACATACTGACACACTGAAGACGTAGATTATATACTGACACACAAAAGACTTGGATTATATACTGACACACAAAAGACATAGCATATACTGACACAGAAGACTTGGATTATATACTGACACACAGAAGACTTGGATTATATACTGACACAGAAGACTTGGATTATATACTGACACACAGAAGACATAGCATATACTGACACACAGAAGACTTAGATTATATACTGACACACAGAAGACTTGGATTATATACTGACACAGAAAACGTATCATATGCTGACACAAGATTTAGATTATATACTGACACTCAGAAGACATGGATTATATACTGACACACAGAAGACATCATATACTGACACACAGAAGACTTAGATTATATACTGACACACAGAAGACTTGGATTATATACTGACACAGAAAATGTATCATATGCTGACGCACAAGATTTAGATTATATACTGACACTCAGAAGACATGGATTATATACTGACACACAGAAGGCTTGGATTATATACTGACACACAGAAGACGTATCATATACTGACACACAGAAGACTTAGATTATATACTGACACACAGATTTGGATTATATACTGATACAGAAAACGTAGCATATGCTGACACAAGATTTAGATTATATACTGACACTCAGAAGACATGGATTATATACTGACACACAGAAGACTTAGATTATATACTGACACACGGAAGATGTAGCATATACTGACACAGAAGACTTAGATTATATACTGACCCACAGAAGGCTTGGATTATATACTGACACACAGAAGACTTGGATTATATACTGACACACAGAAGGCTTGGATTATATACTGACACACAAGACTTGGATTATATACTGACACACGGAAGACATAAACTATATATACTGACAGACAGAAGATGTACAGTAGAGTAGATTATATACTGACACACGGAAGACGTAGACTATACTGACACACAGAAAACAGATTATATACTGACACACAGAAGATATAGATTTTTTACTGACACAAAAGATGTAGATTATAAACTGACACAGAAGATGTAGATTCTATACTGACACATAGAAGATGTAGATTATATACTGACACACTGAAGACAGTACACCTACAGTACTGACACACAGACCCACACTGGCGGGGGGGGTGTATGTAGAAGAACGATTCTTATCCTCTCTCTGTGGTTTGTTCCAGAAGAGGTGCTGACTGCAGATCCCTCTCTACCCCTGGTGCTACTGGAAGAAAGAGCTGAAACTTCAGACAGACATACACACACACTCTTACATCAGCTATATTGTTTATAATAGACATTGTAATGGAATTTCCTAATTATATTTCCCTTGATATGTTTCATTGCGAGTTGATTATCTGGTTACTATCACACTCATGCCCAAAAATCTGAATTTCTTATGGAAAATGAGGCACAAGATGTTTATTTAGGCTTTTTTTTATTTTTATGTTGTTACATTGTAATGGAATTTATTTTTTATTTTTCTCTTTATATGTTTCACTGTGAGTTGACGTTCTGGTTACTCATTCCCAAAAATCTGAATTTCATATGGTTAATGAGGCACAGAGATGTTTTTTTATGTTTATCTTGTTATATACAGCAGTATTTTAAGTATAAGGCTTAAAGTATTTTCGTTTTAATAAAAAAATAAATGCATGGAAAGACTTTTGGAGCCGAATGCTTGTTTTAATGTATATTATGCTATGATATTATTTTTGTATTTGAAAAGACTTATTTTGTTCTATTAAATCTTTTCTATTAAATGTATACATGCCTCCGGTGTGTGTGTGTGTGTGTGTGTGTGTGTGTGTGCGTGCGTCCGTGAGTTTTGATGACACTGACTACTGTGATGGATGATCCACTATCTGCCTTTGCACTGTCCCATCTCTTCCCTGCACCCGGTCCAATGATGTCTCCATGTTCTGCACCATTGACCGAAACAAATACCTGGTATGTTGTAAACGTACAAACACACACAGGTGCATATATGAGTCACACATTCTTACACACGCATCACCTACTGTACTGTAAGGGTAAAAATTTGTTCTGGATAATGTGTTTAGTACCTTGAACTCAAAGACAGTGTTTAATGTATCACAATGTGAGACAAGGGTTTGGGGTCACAAAGAGGTCAGGGAGAGCTATGTTTGGACAGGCAGCTGAAGTATAACTGGGTGGGATGGAAAGGGCAGGCCCCACTGACCCATGTCCTAGGGAACTTTACTACATACGCTTGGGATCTGGAGGGTCTGGACCTGCATAGTGTCTCTACGCATGTCTAGTTCTGAGTCTTATCTACATCCTGATTTATGGACAGGAAAGGGGGAGCTGAGCACTTTCTGGATGAATTCTGAATTCCAGAGAGCATCGGTCTCTCTCTCAACTGACCGCCCTTGTTGCAGGTTGCTTGTCAGAGAGCCACACTTAAGTGTTGTAATTATCCTTGGATGAAATAAATTCTTCTAACACTGTTGAACTGTTCTGGCTTAACCCAATATTGTACGAGAAATTCTGTAACGTGCACAAATACACAACAGAAGTCAGCAAAATCTCACTAATACATGTTCTCTCTCTCACACACACCCTGAAGATATCAGTCCACAAGGCCCCTCGCTAAGCCTGGAGGGTAGAGTATTGCTAATTTCATTGAATTGGGAGACCGGGGTCTTGGCTGGGGATGACTGTATGTTATCATCAGTGTAACTGCTTTAGCCACTGACCACTACCATTAATGTTATGGAAGCTGTTGCTAGTTGTTGTGAGCTCATGAGCTAACTGGCTATCTCGCTCTTATTGTGCTGGATTAGCATTGGAAGCATTGGAACTGATGTGTCCAGGCGACCTATCTTAATTTATCAGACATTATTTCATTTCATTTCAATTCACAGCTATTTCAGTGGCATGACTAGCTTCCATCCTACCAGTCCTGAACAGAAACAAGCCAGCCATGCATATAAGCCAGGCTGGACCTGGCCTGGTTCTCATTCACTACTCTGGTTTGTCCTGCACCTGGTCTGCATAGTGGTTGTGCAAGCTCTTTTCTTTTCAATAACCTCATTATATGTGCCTATCTCTATACATTACTCTGGACACATTATATTGTGGCGTAGAGGCATTGGAAGGCATACATCAGAAGCGTTCCTGTTTCTCTAAACTTTAACTTCACTTTGTGACAGTGCTGGTTTATTCTGAAGGTGATTTAAAACTAACCATGCTTAAAATATTCTGTGGATGACTCTTAAGCAAAATAAAAAACATCTCCCACAACAGGGATATATTTTCTGGGGTGTTTAGTCATCACACACACACACACAAAACACAAAATTCCTGCTGGGATTAAAGCCTCTGTACTGTGGGAGAAATATTTGATTCTGCATTGTGGAATAGGCCTATTGATGAAATGTCTAGTTTTGGTTAAGTTCTGTTGTAGTCTTTATCTAACCCCCAGGAAAGCTGAACTGGTAGGTGTGTGTTTTCGCCAGTTCTTGGTGTACAGCCAGTCTCCAGTTGCTGGAAAGAGCGCTCCATGTTTGGCGAACTCTTAGCTCCCTGACTGATTGAGTCAGTGTCTCCATCGGGAACTTGGTCTGGTACCAGTTCCCTCTTGGCTTATACTTGGGACTGAGCTGTCCTCCACCAATAAGATGATGGCAGACACCCCCCTCCTGTTATTAATATCACACTGTTATGTAACCATTGAAATGCTTTATAATATTGTGTTACAGTAGCCTATGCTCTCATGAGACCAGCTGATTGCAACCAACCCGGGATGAAGTGTTGAGAAAACAGAATATGATACCTTCAGGTTGTACGTGAGCTTACTAGATCAATGGGAAAAGCATATTCATATAATCAAATGATGGCTCTTGTCTTAGTTCATACCCATATCATCATTACTGCAGAATGATTTGATGCTTTGATTCAAATAAAATAGTTGTCATCGACGGACCTGGACAGTAAATAAGAATTTGTTCTTAATGATTTGCCTGGTTAAGTAAAGGTTAAATAGAATTAAATAAAAAACAGTCCTTCTTTATCCAAACCAAAATATACTAGTCAACAGTTAAGCCTACTGTGAGGAAAGTGACACCCTCTGGCAGGTGGGACGTCAGTAATTCATTATCAGCTTTGGCTAAACTTGATATGGTCTGAGTTAGGCTTGCAGCTGACCTTGGTGTTTCTTCACATACTTGTAGGGTCAGCGTGTCCCTAAGGAGATACAATTATAACAAGTGCCCCCTGTCTGCTCCTAGAAAGATTGTCTCCAATACAGTAGGTCCCTCAAGACTTCAGATTTATTAGAACACATGGTCATATATGGTCGAACACTATTTAGCTAAGCATATCTCAGTAGTCACACAGGAATAAGTTATACTAGTGTTGGCTTTTGAAGCCTTTCTTGATGTTTCTTGTGTGTTAGTCTGAATTGTATATATTTAAGTTCAATAAAGAGGTGCAGCATCGCTTAACTATTACCACGATCTTAATTGTCTTTCTTGCAATGAAGAATCACTGAAGAATTCACTCCAACACGGGATAAGAAGCAGCGACAGATACAGGTTTATTACAGAAGTTAATCTTACAATAGACACTTTCAGCCAGTACCCTCTCCGCCTACCTGTGTGGCTGCCGCACTCCAATATCAGCTCCGAGGCCGTTGTGTTACTCCTCTCTGCCTCCTCTGCATTACAATTCCAAGATAAAGGGCGCCGTGGGCACCGTCCTACCCCCCAGAGATACCTCCACCGTCCTACCCCCCATAGATACCTTCACCGTCCTACCCCCCAGAGATACCTTCACCGTCCTACCCCCCAGAGATACCTTCACCGTCCTACCCCCCAGAGATACCTCCACCGTCCTACCCCCCAGATACCTCCACCGTCCTACCCCCCAGAGATACCTCCACCGTCCTACCCCCCAGAGATACCTCCACCGTCCTACCCCCCAGAGATACCTTCACCGTCCTACCCCCCAGAGATACCTCCACCGTCCTACCCCCCAGAGATACCTTCACCGTCCTACCCCCCAGAGATACCTTCACCGTCCTACCCCCCAGAGATACCTTCACCGTCCTACCCCCCAGAGATACCTCCACCGTCCTACCCCCCAGAGATATCTCCACCGTCCTACCCCCCAGAGATACCTCCACCGTCCTACCCCCCAGAGATACCTCCACCGTCCTACCCCCCAGAGATACCTTCACCGTCCTACCCCCCAGAGATACCTCCACCGTCCTACCCCCCAGAGATACCTCCACCGTCCTACCCCCCAGAGATACCTTCACCGTCCTACCCCCCAGAGATACCTCCACAGTCCTACCCCCCAGAGATACCTCCACCGTCCTACCCCCCAGAGATACCTCCACCGTCCTACCCCCCAGAGATACCTTCACCGTCCTACCCCCCAGAGATACCTTCACCGTCCTACCCCCCAGAGATACCTTCACCGTCCTACCCCCCAGAGATACCTTCACCGTCCTACCCCCCAGAGATACCTTCACCGTCCTACCTTCACCGTCCTACCCCCCAGAGATACCTTCACCGTCCTACCCCCCAGAGATACCTCCACCGTCCTACCCCCAAGAGATAGACAGGGCAAAAGGCACAAGGAAGTTTAGAATGAGCATGTATATTTTTAGCCTGTATTATATTAACCTCATGCCTGTATTATTCTCATGTAGTAATCATTCATATAAGACACTGGATATTCTGTAAAACATCAATTTAGTTAGAGCTGTACCAATTTAAGGACAGCTGGCTCAAGAGATGGCCTTTTGTCTGGTCTGAGTCAGCACATTCGGTAAGAAAGCCCGAGTGTCCGGAGGGGAGCAGGGGACTGAAAGACTTGCTGACCAGTATACTCTTTGAAGCTTCAAAACACCGCCACCACCACAGAAGAAGACTACCTCGGAAAAATTATTTCACTCGGGACAGAACGCGTCTAAATAAGTTATTTAATGGTAGCGCCGAGGCTTCAAAACCCAGCATTTGTTTAAATAGACCCTTTTGCTTAGGTAAGTTAAGTTTCATGTTTATCTGACACTTGTAAATATGAGTGCCTCTCCTAAATAGGCCGACACCGATTTATTTTGACGGCGAAGTGAACGGAGGGTGAAATGACTGGAGCGAGCGAGCGAGCATGCGACTACAGGACTGAAAAGGGCTAGGTGTTCAGTTAACATTGGTCCTCATTCCTGAACAAGTGTCTTCTTAAATGTCTTCTTACGAACTTCGTAAGACCAACCCTAAGAAAGATCTCCGCCGGATTCATGAATGGAAATGTGTTCCTAAACCGGCAAAGTGTTCTCAGCTGTTTGAATGCGCGTTGTCGTACACCTGAATTTGCATAAACGCCCCGCCAGCTCCTTCCTACAGGGTCGTGTGCACACAAAACCCCCAGACAGCGCGGAAAAAGTTGAGACCATTGAGCATACCTCCATGCCATTGGGCTCTGTGCACCAGCTACACTACTTCCTGAAAGTCACTTGGCATCTTTATTTCCTGTCCTATATGATTGGCCTAAGTGATTAATCAGGTGTGCGGAAGACCCAGCGCACACCTGATAAATCACTTAATCCAATCATATTGGACAGGAAATAAAGATGCCAAGTGACTTTCAGGAAGTAGTGAAGCTGGTGCACAGAGCACGTGCAAATTCGACGTTTTATTCGTCACATGCAACATACCAGTAAAATAAAATGAGCAGTGAGACGTTTCTCCGCTGGCTCTTATAACGTGCACACTAAGCTTAAGCAAGGTGAAAAAAACCAATACAAAATAGCAAAAGAAAACAAGACAGTATATATGGACTTTTAATACAAAATGAAAAATATATAGCCGAAAGGGATGGGATGTGCTGAGAGCAGATTCAATTGTACAGTTTAGTTAAATGCATGAGTAGGCTACTTATGGATCTTGATAGGCCCTATATCTATATTATGTAGGACCATATGATATATTTTAGTTATGGATATTCACGTTTATTTACAGAATGTAATTGTGTCCATTCTGACGACTATGGAATATAAGGTGCTGTTGTGCTGAGTCTTAGTATAGCGACTGAGTTTAGTGCTTATTTAATAATTCACTGCCATTTGCAGTGTTTGTGTAGTGCTTTTATTTATTTTAGGACACTGCGATGCCTTGTAGAATCATGATTGTGAAACGTAATTGGAAATGATACAAATATCCTCGTATTTATGATTATGATTATTATTCAAGCCTAGGATGTCTGTAGAATTGATGTGAACGCAATCACCTCGGATTTCTCATAAATTCAGCCCTTGCGAACGGGCGCACTCCAATCTTGCCTACCTACGACTGCATTTCCGCGTTCTTGAACAAATCCGAGATAAGAAACCATTCAGGAATGCCAGAATTGTCCCGGGAACTTCGTAAGTGGAGTTGAGAAGACATTTCTTCTTAACTTCTTCTTAACTGCGTTCAGGAATGAGGTCCATTGTCTTTTATGTTAATTGTGATCATGTGGAATCATGTGAACCCTGGCTGAAAGCCAAGTTGCTGCTCATGGATTGTATTTCAGTTCTGCTGTAGTGTATTTCGGATGCATCTTCTTCTTGTGAAACAGAACTTCAAGGAGGCCAAAATCGTCGAATCATCAATTTATTGAGCATGCCTAACAGGGCCAAAACTAAGGCAATACCACTTTCTTTCACGAGGCGGCCAGCTTATATGTCCTGGCTTCAGGACAAATATCACATGACAAACCAATTTGCATACAAGGATATAAACATGATCACAAACGGTCAACTGATGTTCTGATTGGTCAAGGTGTCAACTGGTCTTTGCATCAGCTGAGCTCTTGCCCCCCTTCCTCGGACACGGGGCTTCCTGGGATCATGTTACAACTGTAGGCTAACTGACTTATTCTTCAGAGGTGTTATCTTTATTGACTCAGGGACAAAGGAATGTTGACTTTAGGACAGAACATATGTTGTCACTAACCTGTTATAATAACACAGTTCTACCTAAAGTGAAGTTTATTCATTATTCTTAATAAATTGATTACTACATGAGAGTAATACAAATGTATTGATGTAATACAGTATAATACAGTATAAAAATATACTACACTGCCTGAGATTTGTCCCTGTATTGACTTTACTCAAATACATTCTTAATTCGACCGTTTTTCCCCTGAAGTTCTTTTTTTATTAAAAGTCTATGCATTACAAATATACTGCACACGAGCTACATGCATGCACACGGGTGCATCTGGATCTACTGACGCGATCACTTTCGAGGTTCGCATGTCCGGGTCTAATTGTTGGATTGTTTTGTTGCTACATTTTCACACGAGGTCCTCGGTTTCACACGACCTCCGATTCAGACCCTCTGACGCCGCGCGTGGATTCCCTTCTGTCTGGGTGGGTGTTATCTGCCCTGTTGAGTGCTGATCAGATCTGCCAGCCACTTTAATCAAAGTTCACACCAGGTAGGTGGTGGTTGTCTGTCAATAACACTTCCTCCCGCCGCCCGGAATTCTTTTAAATCGAACGTTAGCTAACAAAACGGTAGACGAGGCTCAGTCTTCAGTTAACCCCAAGATCGGCATGATGTCAAATTAATGTCACCTGGCATAGGACTTACGAGCAAACAAGTGAGTGTGGCTTTCATTTTGCTTAGAATCCAGTGTTGTTCTAGCCAGCTAGATCCGTGGCTAATGTATTTGTCCGTCTTATTTCCTTGCTAGCTAGCCATTAGCCTAGCATTCTCCTTCAAAAGTTTGCTACGAGCGCGCATGTTTGGTATGTGGTCGTGAGGAAGTTTAAATAATGCTGTTTGCTTGCTCGTGTCTGTACCTCCCAGTACCGTCTCTCCTAGGGCAGCTGTGACCGAAGTTACTCCCTGTTCTGTTTTGTCTTCTGTTCAAAACAGGACAACTCTTCTCCGTTAAAAACAACTCCATTTGCATGCATCATAGCCAGGTGTTTCTTGGTATTGCTTGTAATATTGTATGCAAATCTCTGATTGGGACTGTCTCAGACAGAGACGTTGCCATCACTCTGTCTCCGTGAGAAACCATGGTGGTCATCGCAAGTTCTCTTTATTGATTATTAGAGAAGATTGGATTATTTTCTTCCACATTAGGCTAGTTGCTCCACCTGGCGGCGTGTTCCTTTAATATCCTCGGTCCGTGTCCCACTTTGGCATTCCAGACTGCTATCCCTTGGCTCTTCTGAAGGCTTCTAGCTTGACTTGGCTCTAGGCTTTGGTGAGTGCTTGCCAATCAGTAGACTCTTATGTTAGATAGATGGATCCTGAGTGGAAATTCATTAATTGTATCTGTACATTAAATACATAAAACACACACAAGCACGGCAAAAATGTAAGGCACAACAAGGGCATTAAAAAGACATGATCATCATTACTTTTTACAGTAGTAGGCCTCTATAGTAAAAACAATAAAAGCAGAGTCTGAAGTCTCAGTTGTAGTCAGTTCAATTCATTCTTATGTCCACTTAATCAAATCAAGCTGTGTCAGGTCAAGTCATATCACCATTTCCTTGTAGGTTCTTAGTGACTTATGATGTTGAGCATGCCGCCAGAAAGAACCCCGAAAGGTACAGTATGTCAATATCAGGTAGGCTGCCTGTCTTGTAGCTCTGAAATGGTAAATTTACCATTTACATGAATTCCCTCATGGTATGTAATGTTTAGCTTTAGTGCCCATGTGTGTCATTGTGTGTGTATGACTACCGTGTTCTCTGGCTGTAGGTGTGTGTGATCAGAGCCTACTCTTCCACTCTCTGAAGGTGTATCTGAACAACAAGAACCGACTGCAGCCCATTATCGGTCAGTAACAACTGAATACGCGCGTGTGCGTGCGTGTATAAGATTGATGGAGCGAGAATGTTTCCAATCTGTTATGCTTTAGTAATATGTTATAGTAATAGGATATGTTGTGGTAATTTGGTGAACATGGTTATTTACGTGTGTGTGTGTGTGTGTGTGTGTGTGTGTGTTTGTGTGACTGCGATGTGCAATGTGCTTGCAGGTTTGAGCTGTGTGATTGAATGTGTGAAAGCAGGTGCCAGGGAGGTGGTGTACCTGTGTGAGGTGTGTAAGTGTCGGCTCAGTAAAAATGATGCCAAGAACCACATCATGGGCAGTCTCCACAGATTCAACTACATTGTAAGTGTGTGTCTGTGTGAGACAATCATGTTTCTAAACACACTGTGTGCACTCTTAAAATTATGCTTTTCTTTTTTGCAACCATTTAAAATACCGCTTTTCATGAATACAGTAGACACGCTCTCTTTAATACACAAACATGCACACTCTTTGTAGCAACATTACTCAACATTACCCACAATACATTGATTTAATATAAATGTTATATATTTATAGCACACAATCACTAATTGGCCGAGTCGTGAATCGTGTGTGTTACCATTACCATTAGTCGTTAAGAAATCTGTCGCCGTGTGCTTGGGACCTCTGCCGGTACCTGTGCTAAATATGAACGCTGTCAGGCTGACGGTGTCCGAGGAAAATGGAAACGCACTGAGATGCACAAATGAGCAAACCTCTCTGTGTTAGATATATACATTTGTCCTGATCTGTCAGCGGTGTCTCTGTTTCCTGTCTTTGTTGCTTTGTGTTGGAGCAGAGAGTCAGGTACCCGCACTTTGTGTCTGAGTGGAAGACTAATACTGACCTGTCCAAGATGGCCAGACCTCTCATGGAGATGGCTCAGATACTGGAGAGGAGAGAGGGCACCGGAAATGTACAGGTGTGTGTGTGTGTGTGTGTGTGTGTGTGTGTGTGTGTGTGTGTGTGTGTGTGTGTGTGTGTGTGTGTGTGTGTGTGTGTGTGTGTGTGTGTGTGTGTGTGTGTGTGTGTGTGTGTGTGTGTGTGTGTGTGTGTGTGTGTGTGTGAGAGAGTATTTGTGTTTGGGAGGGTTAGTCTGTGTGGAATCTGTTTCAATTTGTAAATTGTGTTGTATTTGAAAAGGGACTGTTGTGTGTGTGTGTGTGACCTGCCTGTCATCCCGTTAGGTGCTACAGCTGGACAGTGCTACATATGCAGAGATGACAACCAACAGCGAGAGTCATGGTCAGTCGCGTTGCCTCTCCTCACCCTGTCCTTCTCTCTCCATCCTCCTCTTACCCAGGATAACACCCACCTGCACACGCTACCAGTCTACCACTGCACACGCTACCAGTCTACCTCTGCACACAGCCAGATTCATCAATGAGACATGAGACACAAACAGAATTTGTGAAACTGAATTGATTTGAAAAAGAGTATTTTTATAAGGTTTGCAAACAGGGAAACACTGTACAGGCCAGAGTGGTATTCTCTGACAAAGAATAGTTCAACAAAGCATTTATACATTTCCTCACTTGGTATAGGTGGGATCCACCCGGGCTGTAACACAATAAGATCATTCTAAGTATCCACACACAATGGTAGGACGTGCAAACAAACATCCAGACTTGCACAGAACATCAGGAGGGATAAGAAACAACTCAAATTCAAGGTCCTTCTCGTGGAAAACAGGATGGGAGGATAGGGTTAGCAGTCGGCCTAGAGCCAGAATGTCAAGCTGACATTTACAGAGATTGCACAAGTCTGCTTGCATACAAATATCTTTGATTGTGGCACTCCTACAGTAATATGAGAAGAATTCTTCTATAACACACAGGATATTAAGGTTTTTACACATTTCACTGCATGGTTCTCTTCCCCCAGCCCTGACTCTACTGCATGCCATCAGAACTGGACAGGAGCTCAAGAACCAATCAGACAATCCCACTGCTCCGTCCGAGCGTCACGCCACCCAATCGCAGAGAATTGTAATTCCGCCACAGAAGCGATCCGTCAAACCTGAGATCGTGGTCCAATCACAGACGACTGCCGTCCCCTTCGACAGTCATTCCAACGTAAGGCAGGATTCCTTTCAGAGGGTCTCTGCCCAATCAGAGATGGACTCACCGAACGCCATTGTACAATCAGAGATCAGTGAAGAGGATCTCCATGGTTACACAGGGGACGAGCCATTGATTGGTGAGTGTTGGATTGTACAGAATGGTGTCCTAACAGCCGAGCACAATGGAAAATGTGTGTGTGTGTGTGTGTGTGTGCGCGTGTGCGTGCTCATGCTCGGTATCAGGTCTGACATGTGTGGTGGAGTGCAGAAGCGAGATGGAAGGCCCTCCTTACTGTTTCCTGTGTCGGTGCTGTGATACGAAGGCCACCAATGATGACATCCTAGATCACCTGACTAACCCCTACCACCGCTTCAACTACATGGTCGGTTCAGTCTACTTCTTCCTTGTTACTCGCCACTACCAGTAAACATTACCCAGTACCACTGTGCCGTAGATGCTGGGAGAAGCGCATGTGTTGTTTCACGTGTTGTGTGTCTGTGTGTTGCGGGCGCCTGTAGATGAAATATCACGCTGAGTGTTTGGAGGGAATGAAGGCAGGGCCAGATATCAGTCAACATCTGCAATCAGCTGCCAGGGAACTGGAGAGAGAGGAAGGGAGGGGACAAGTACAGGTAACACACACACACACACACTCCTGTAAGTTCTCGTGTGGAGACGGGGACAGTCAGAGGCTCAGCTCCTCCCATTCTCCACCCCACCCTCCCGCTGTCATCTGCTCATGTCATGTTCAGATCATGTTACGTTTCCTACTGTAGGTGATGAGATTATCATCCTCCCTGTGCAGCCAAATGGTTGTGAACAGTTACCAGTGGTGTAAGTACATCACCTGCTCTCTCCATCTCTCTCTCTCACACCAGTGGTGTAAGTACATCACCTTCTCTCTCCATCTCTCTCTCCTCTCTCTCTCCATCTCTTGCCTCTCTTTCACACCAGTGGTGTAAGTACAACATCACCTGCTCTCACCATCTCTCTGTCTCTCTCTCCATCTCTCTCTCCATCTCTCTCCTCTCTCTCACACCAGTGGTGTAAGTACATCACCTGCTCTCTCCATCGCTCTCTCCATCTCTCTCTCTCTCCTCTCTCTGATGTAAATGGTATGTATGATTTGAGTTTTTATGGTATCTGCAGGTCCTTAAAAAGTCTTAAGTCAAATGAATTTAACTAAATAAAAGGCCTTAAGTCTTAAATTGTCTTAGTCTTAATAAATTAATTACAGAGAACTACTCTGTGTTGTATAGAGGGGCTGTTAAAGAATTGGTGAATGGATGTAGATTTGTGATGTTCTTGATGTGAAGGGGTGTTTCGCGTTCTCAAAACAAACCGATCATGTTCTACAGAAAACCAGGCCTTCATGCTCAACACGCCTCAGAGCTGCAGTATCACACATGACATCATTATTACCGGCTAAACTCGTTCTTCCATGCATTTGTCAAATTGTTGAATGTTTCATTTGCAATGTGCAATAACAACATTACAAGCAAAGAAAGGTAAAGATATTGACATTTTTTCATGATAATCCGACAATGAGATAGCATAAGAGATTGCTGGTAGGTGAGGTGAGAGAGTGATGAAAACATCCAGATTTACAGAACAGGACACAATGATAATCAGTCATTTTTCTTTTATATAAGGCTCGCACAGCCTAATGTAAGAGAATCACAGTTTCAATAGTCAGTGCACTGTAGCTCTCACCATCTACTGTAATCCACCAATAGCCACTGGCGCTGTAGACTACCTAGCTAAAGGTCACAAAGTGTTTTTAACAGCGACACTCAATGCACACAGTGCGAGGGACAGCAGGGAGTTCTGGTCACTCAGAGCATCCAGGCATTCTTATTAGGGCTGGGTTAAAAAAAAAAGAAAAGATTAATCGATTCTGAATCAAATGATTCAGAATCGATTAATGAATCCCAAAATCGATCTTTTATTGAATGAATGAATGAATGAAGGAATGAATAGTTTAATTCATTCATTCACTCATTCATTTTTGGAAATCACTATCGATACCCAGCCCTAGTGTTGATGTGTTGCATAACTTGGCAGTCATGTAATTAAGGTTACAGCTAAAAAAAAACAGGTTTTAGTAACACTAACCGAATTGAATCGTGATAATCGATTCTGAACCTTGTGAATCGGAATCGAATCGATTCTTGAAATTCGAATCGATACCCAGCCCTAATTCTTATACAGGTGGCATTGTATAGTGACCTTAGTAAGCCAGGTCAGAACAACCATCAACACACAGATAAAGACTTTGTTATTTATTCCTCTTTACAGCTGGCCTCGCCAGTAGCTCATAGCAGTACGGTTCTTACTCTACACACAGACTTCCGGCAGCAAAATAGCACACACGCATCATCAGTTTCAGAATGTATATCGTCATAATAAAGACTTTGTTATTCATAACTAAGCTCGTAGCAGGATGAAGGCCTTGGATACAAGGCCTCTACAGTAGTCAAATCAAATGATTAACCCAAAACAATCATCTTTGTCTATGCACAGTGACTTTCCATTCAGTTGAGATGACACAGACGGTGCACATTTGGTATTGATCAACTATGACACAGAGGAGTCTTACTGATGATGCGCTCTAAGGCCTATATTTGCCATCACACTTGACTTATTAATATTTGACTTACATCTGCTCTAGTGCTATTGATGTAGCTTTAATACTTTTAATAGGAAGTCAGACAGGGAGCTCAGAGTTCACCAAACAGAGGGTGTTTTGCCAGAAACCAGAGACTGTCTGTACACCAAGGACATTATTCTGGCCTAAACAGCGAGTACTTCACTAGATGTCAGCCACCAATAAATCTTTATTCCACTGGTCCAACTGGAAACCACAACACTATCTTTATCAATCGTATTATAATGCATACTGTAGAACTATTACCTTTCATATCTGGAAAAAAAAAAGTTTTCTCTGCCCTCTACAGTACTAGAAGGGCCATGAATCTTATTAGAATGAGGAATGTCATGGGAGATCTATGGACACCCACCACGCGTTATCAGTCACGTCTGCAGACTGAGATTAATACAACGAGCACAAACAGAATTGCTTTTATACGATTTTTGCAAATGAGGAGACCAGCTCAATACAGAGTCACAAAGTTCTCCTTTTTTAAACACCATGGTTGACAACTCCCCCCAGGACTCTGTAGCCGTATCGGGTGAATGCTCAGCCTAGGGTGGTACTAGAGTTCATATCACAACCTGGTTAGAATGGTCTGACCACACAGATGGATTGTCTGCTCAAAGTTTAGCAAGCTCAAACAAGCTCAAACAAGCTCCCTCATTGCACAGTCAGTATTTCATACTGACCCAGGAAGTACATGTTAACTCTTTAACAGCATATATCATAATACAATCATGATTACACAATAAAGAGAATGGTTTTACACATTTAATGGAAAAATCCATCACAGGAATTGATGGATCAAAGCACTGATAACAGTCGTTTTGTTCCCCAAAATATATAATGATTAAATCAGTTTCAAATCTAAATCTGATCCAAGTGTCATAATCTGCCGATTTTACTTATTAAAAATATGTTCTTGGGCATTTGGTCTCACCGTCCATATATTTTTTGTAAATATGGCCTTAAATTGCATTGTGGCATTAAAAAGGTCTTAAAAAGTCTTAAATTGACCTTGCTGAAACCTGCAGATATTCTGGTATGGCTGTGTGCTTTTCTCTCTCATTGCCTGTGCTGGAAGTTTGAACCTGTGTGCGACTGTATGTAAAGTATCAACAATGGCTGGATATTAAAATACTGCATCTGTAACCCGCTTTTCTCTCTTTAAATGGTGTACGTCTCTCTCTCTCTCCCCCAACTCCTTCATCTACTGGAGGATGGTCTTTAACTCCTCTCTCCTGAACCTGGTTCCATCGCCTTTTTTATGTACTGTCGTTCTATATTTCTTGTTCTCTCCCTTCCTTGTCACTCCGTTGTTGTGTGTGTGTGTCTGTCTGTGTCTTTCTCTCCCTCTCTCTCTCAGGTGTGGACATGTTGAAGTTTGGTTTCAGTGAGGTGGCAAGATCAGGAACAGTGAAACAGAATAGGGAAGATATACCAGGTAAGTGGACCTTATAGTAACCCAAAATCAGCAGTAACGTGACCCCTCCAGCAGTAAGTGACCCCTCCAAATCCTCCTTGTGGTTGTGTTGGGTTTAACACGTGAAGGGCAAGACATGCAGTACATTTACAGACCTCCCGATGTACCTTCTTTTTATCTCTCTCTCTCTCTTCTATCTCTCTGTTCTCTTCTCTCTCTCATCCCCCTAACTCTGTACATCCCCCTTCCTTCTCTCCAACCCTCTAATTCTCTTCTCTCTACACCCCTCCCTCCTTCTCTCTCTCTTTCCTTCTAACTCGCTCTTGACATCCCTCCCTCCTTCTCTCTCTTTCACCCCTTTCTCAGTCTCAGAAACGGGCCATGATGCAACAAAGGTCAAAGATCAAGGAGTGTCACTAAAGCGGCATGCGTCGATGCCACAGCAGCATGACCCCGCCAGCTCCAGGCCAGCTACTGAGGTCAGGAGAAAGAAGAAAAGGCCAGTGGAGGTGCAATGCTGTGAGCCGGTGTTCAAGGTAAGCCTGTCTCTAACGGACGGCCCCCTTCTGCTGGAGAGGACATCCTTCAGCCAGGACCCCTCCCTTGAGCACCCTCCCACGCCTGACTTCCCGCCGAGCCCCTCCGGCCAACCCCAGTCCATCAGCTCAGAGGTGGATTGTGGTCCAACGCCACCCCCTAGTGGCGGACTCCCATTCCTTCAAACTGCAGACCAGGACACGCTCACTGACCACCGGCAGCCGGGAGAGCAGGACGGCGCCACTGACGGTCGTTATTTCGGCAACGGTGAAAGCACCACTAGCAGCGGCGGACTAGCCAATGTCAGTGTGACCTTGAACATTGACAGGCCGCAGCTTTTCCCTGACAGCTACTCTGCCGGTGAGGACGAGGGGCCCACCAATCCACCGCTGGCTACAAGAGAGGGGCCAACTGAACATCCGTACCATTCCGGAGAAAGGCTAGCCAGTAATCGGTACCCTTCAAGAGAATGGCTAACTGACAACCGCTACCCTTCAAGAGAATGGCTAACTGACAACCGCTACCCTTCAAGAGAATGGCCGATTGACAGTGAGTGCCGTTCAGGAGAAAGGATTACCGACGGCTTCCACCGTGAGGAAGAAAAGGCAGGCGATCGTCAATATCATTCAGGAGAAGGACAAACTGACCGTCTGTACCATGCAGACGAAAGCACAACTGCCCGTAGGTACACTGAGGAAGAAGAGCTGTACAGATCAGAGATCCAGAGGGGTGTTGGGTTGAGGGTTGAGGTGATGAAGGCGGAGGTAGAGGAGAACAACAGGGAGTCCTACTCTCCCCAGCAACAGTACTACACGAACCAGCCTCCGTTGCAGTACCATACACGGCACCGGGACTACGGGGATGCCGCGGTCCTTCAGAGGCGTGACATGGACTTTCATACGGGTGACCCGGCCCTTTACGACGGCCACATGGGTGTTTACAGGGCCAATGCCAGCGTTAATATGGGTGGCGTAGCTGCGGAGCCTCGGCTGCAGTTCTACGAGATGAGGTACAGGGCACAGTGGGAACCCACACAGCCCTCCCCTGACCACTTCCGCTCCGGGTCACATGGGTACGAGGCGCCGCCCAATACCTACCCACCCCAACCTCAGGCCCACAGGATGACCTCTGACCCCTACTATGCTGTTTCGGATGGGTTTGGAACCAGCCCTGACCTGAACCCTGAACCCCGGGGGCACCCTTCTCACCAGCTATACATCCGAGCACAGACCCAGGGGTTCGGAGCCCTCCCTGGCCCGCCTGTGTTCAGGACGCTGCCAGATCTCGGCCGCCACCCAGAGGTTATGTCAGGGGGATTTGTGAGGCCCCCCTCTCAGCCCTACTTTCCTGACCCAGAGGTAGGGTACGTAGACCCCCACTTTAACCCCACCCCTGACCATCCGGGCGCCCTCTACCATGGGCACACTTCAGCGTCCAGCCCATGGGCTTCTCCAGGCCTGCCTGGGACTAACTGCACCCAACTGGTCCACAGGTCATTCTAATGCTGCTGTGACTAAAGACTATTTCTTTTTTTAAATGTTTGTTTGAGACACTGGATTCTGCTGGGGCGTTTTGGCGCTCTGTTTGGCCAAAAGCTGAGGTAATCCTCCACACCCACAGACCTGATCTGAGTATTTTCAGTTCTACCTGCAAGGCAATGGATTTCCAAATTCTGTTTTTCCTCTGTTTATCTGTATTTAAGCAGTAGCTGCAGTGTTAACTACAGCAGCCCTGCAGTAGGGAGGAGGTGTTTGAGGTTTGAATGTGCTGATATAGATTAGTTAGTCTTTATTTAGTGGGTTTTTGCAGAGGTTTTCAGACTTAAGCAGTGAACCTACTTTAGTTTCAACTGTAGACCTCAGACCACAGGTTCAACACGCCTGTTACTTGTTAAAACTCAGCAAAAGGGACTTTTTGTCACATTGGCATCTGATTGGACAGGTGTTCATCAAGAGATAATGTGCTCTATCTGTGGATGAACATCAGTGATAATGTGGCACTCTGAATGAACACCTGACCTTTACGGTATTGATTGTTGTACTGCTGTACTTTTCTCTTCTGAAGTATAAGTGGCAGTGTTTGTCGGCTACATTACTGGATTATTATTTTGTATTTTATTTTTTACATTTTGATCATGGGACAAAGCCCATGTTGAGCCATCTACTGTTCAGTGGCAGATTGTTGTTGATAGTAAGCCACCATTCTATCTTTTGTATGCAATGTGAATGCAGTATTTCATTTGTAAAAAAGGTTATTCACTGTTTTATCTGAGGTGAGGAGTCCTGTGTTTGTAGATACAGACTTCTTGGTTTGGGAGGGTATACAAGTATTTTGAATCAATAGGGTTTAACTGCTATAATATATCTCATGATTTTTAATTATTTGACAACAGTCTCCAGAAATGAACACGAAAAGCTATTTTTCCCCATTTGTCATGCTGTGTACAGAAAGTGAGAATAACCTGGGTATATAATATAGTTTTGTATTTCTACCCAGACATGTGAAGTCTTCATATAAAGTCAGTGTTATGTTGTTGTTTTTTCAGAATTGGTTGCATACTACTTAAATTCAAGTGCGTTTGATTAACTATATTGTGTTAATTATCTGAAGATCCTGAGACAAACTGTCCAGTTGTTTTCGTTCAAACCTGGTTCTCAGAGTCCCTTTCTATAAAAGGTTTCCTGGCCTTTAATTATGCCAAATTCATGACTAAAATAATACACAATGTTAGAACAATTTAGAACATTTCTTCATTCAAGGCTTAATTTGTTTTGTACCCAGTAACTATAGCCAGATAATGCAATGTCCACCACATTGCTCTGAACTCATGGGTTAGACTCATCAGTATTACCATTCATCCAGCACCCACAGGGTCCTCTTAAGGCCAGGTTTGGGTGGTGGTGTTGCTTCTTTCTGGACACAAAGCAAACTAGTAAAACAGGATTTGACTCACTGTACATTATTTGTTTGTACTGAGATTCAATCAAAGGAGTTGGTACTGTATCTTGAGTGTTATGCCTTTGACCAAATAAAAGAAGCCAGTAGCACTTGGTGTAGTGTCTTTTTGATTAAAAATTCTAATAGTAGCTCTGTGTCTCTATATTCTGCTTTAAGTATGCTTAAAGTGCACCTTCTTTCATTGATTTTAAAAGGAAAGAACTGGGGTGAGTGTCAGTGACAGGATCAGTGAAGACATCTGTACACTACCCATCCTGTGTGTTTAAGGTCAAATGACAACTCACCCATGTCAAACGAAGACTGTAACCTGACAACTGAGTTGGTGCTCCGCCCCTCTTCTTGTGGTGCTTTAAATGGCAACAAAATAGTTTTATACAAACCGTAAACTACTGTTAAGAGAAATGCAACAGAAAATCCCTCTAGAAGAGTTAAGGTTTATCAGACTGACGATTGTCCTTATGACTAAGTGAACGAATATTACTGGAACCTTCACGGGGTCTTACCATAAGGCTGCTCACCGATGACCTAATTTTCTCATCCACAAGATCACTGACAAGTAAAAGAAGGGTCTCAATTATTATGAGATAGTCAATAACTAGTATGAGATCATTGGATATTAGGACCATGGAGGCCAGGTTGACATATAACCAAATACTGCCAGAGTCATGAGCCATGCGTAGAAATATATCTCAAAAAGGCCATAACATTTCCATAGAATTTACATTTACATGTCATTACGTCCATGACTCACTCTCACTTTCTCCTCCATATGAATACCATGTTATGATAAGGGGTCTATAGGTCACCTGATGGCCTGTCCAGTTCTTTGACACCAATACAGGTTTGGGAAATGGAAGGCTCCATAGACTAAAGGATAATCCAAAACCAAGCCTCACCTGACACCTTGAGCTCCCTCTCAAGGGACATTAATGACGAACGGCTTTTTTGGGAGTACCTGTTAGAAATGTTATGATTTGATGCAGAATAATCTCCATAATATAAACAATAAATAATTGATTATGTTGCTGGTATAGCATATACACTGGCGAAAAAAGCTATATGGTAAACCAATTGAAAATGAAAGTAAATAAGGTAGCAGCTGCTTCGATAGGCTATTTAACAGCTTGCCATGGATCAGCGGAAGAGGGTAGCGCAGAACCTATGGGACAAAAGGTAGAGTTCCCATAAACAGAGAGACCGTAGGGGGTTAAGCTTATGGCTAAATGAAAGTTGGGCTTTTGGTTAGGGTTAGGTTCAGGTTAGGCTTAAGTATAGGGTTGGGTTAAGTTTAGGGTTGGGGTTATGGTTTGGCCGGTCTCTGCGTGGGAACTAACGTAGGCCACTACCACAACAAAATCGGGACAACTATAACTGCGGGAGACTTTTTGGGTCCCGTTTGAAATGTGCAATGAATGACTATACACATATGACGTTTGTCAATTTAAAACATGTTTTACTCGTCTCTGTTAACTCCCGCAGCCCTACAGAACTGCCTTTGGCATTGCCGCAGCTCCCAACACGGCCAGACTTATAGTGATTTCTCCTCTTTTAATACGTTTCCCTTGACAAACTACAGCGACTTTCTTGACTTGCAAGGCTGGACCATTTTTCTCGAGAATTCCCTACATTCCTCCCCCAATCAAAATGTGTGTTGTTCGTTGTTATGGCAACTGTAGTGTCTACGAAACGTGAGTGAACAGGGTGCAGTTGCAGATTGTTAGTTGGCTAAATTCCTATTTTGCATTTCCTCGCACTAAAATGGCACATTACAAAGTAAGTATGCGTTCTATTAATACATGGCGTTGACATTAGCTAGTGCTACTCAACCCATTACCGAAGTTAGAAGATGTTCTGCTTGTCGACACTCAGCTCGTCTTTGACGTTTTTGTTATTGTTGTTGCGTTCTACATTTTGTTTGGAGCTAACATCGTCTGTCATTCTCGGAAGCAGTGCTGTGAAGTACTAGAATTAAATCTTTTTAGAGCCGAATGTGTCTCAGCTAGCTAGCTAACATCAGCCAGCCAATTTAACGTTAGCTAGCTAGCCAGCTAGCTGAACTGGACACATCACAGCTCACACTAAGGAAGCTTCCACTAAATTACAAAATGAAGTAATTATAACTGTTCAGTTACGTTAGCTGAACTTCTCGCCTATTTAAGGGTCCTGAATCCAAACGAGAACAATTTCGAAGATACCTTGAAAAGGCTGGTGTTCTAGACAGCCTCGCCAGTGGTAGGTCTCTTTTCAGGAAGTAACTCATTTGGTTGCATGGTTTTACTAACGTTACTAACTGTTGGCCCTGTATAACTAAAAAATGTCTTCTTCCAGTACTGGTGGCACTTTACGAAGAGACGGATAAACCTGATAATGCTTTGGAGTATCCTTTTGACTTGGTGATTGCATTGGTCAGCTGTTGGTGTAGTATTCTAAAGAGGGGAACTTGGATGTAGGCCTATAGTTTCATGGATCAATTCACTAGATACATGCCAAATTCTTGCTTGGTGCCATCAACTTGAATTCACTGGTAATTAGATTACCTTACAGCAGCCTGTGATGAATTGGGGTATCATTATAGTGCTGTTCAACCTTCACTCAAACCACAGCTTCATAAAGCACCACCTTGGTGTGCCTGGGCCAGACACAGCAGATGCAGAGACACTCCGCCTGGAACTGACAGAGCTACAACAGAAGTGTGAACTGCTGATGGAGGAGAACAAAGAACTAAGGAATAGGGTGAGGGAATAATTCTTATCTCCATACTGTGCTATGTCCAAAATGGTGCCCAGTACATTCAGCACCTCTAGGTGCAAGCCCGTGAGTTTTTTGTTTTGTTTTTCAGCTTCTACAGTATGAACCAATGCCTGAGGATGGAGCAGCAGAGTAACATTTTAGAGCAGACTAACATTGCAGTGCGAGGGGTTGCATTGTTCTTTGTTTAAAAAAAAGAATAATGTAAAGATGTACACCAATCTGCCACAACATTAAAAACACTGACAGATGAAGTGAATAACATTGATAGTGTGATGCTCTGGGAAATGTTCTGCTGGGAAACCTTGGCTTCTGGCATTCATGTAGATGTTACTTGTACCACTTACCTAAAGATTGTTTCAGACCACGGCTAACAGGTGTCACTGCGTTGCGCTTCAATATAGCTTCCACCCTCACTTTGACCCCACATTGGGTTCGAACTTGACTTACGAACTGATTTAACACACGTGACCACCACTCATAAACACCGCAACCAGCTACAGTATGCCATTGAAAAGCAAGCAATTCGATGGCGCGGGTGGGCGGTATTTATACTGAGTGAGTTTAACCAATTTAACTCTATTTAACTCTGTTACACAAGTACACCTCTTACGGGAAATAAGGAGTAGCCACACTCAGCTCCGATGCAAAAGTATATTTAATAGACCAATGTTTCGGCCTCAACCTTCGTTAGGGTAGCCTACTTGTAATTTTCTTATGCATCCAGGCTTTAAGCAGGATACATTGCCCTCCAAATAATAGGTGCAGGCAATCATATAATTACAATAAAGGCGGTCACAAAGAAAAGTGGAAAAAAAATAATAGTAAAAAGCCATTAGAAAAAACATTTTCAAACATTATTTCTAGCATTATTTCAAACATGATCAAAATGTATCAAAATATTTATCAAACATCATAAACATTATAAACGTTATGGACCTTCAAATGAGTCACAGTGGTAATATAGGCTGGATAAATCACATGATGATACCTACAGTCAAAGTTATATAAATATTTAATTCTAATTCATAATTCTGGACCCATGGGGGGGTCTTTATTTGAGCCACACGGTGGGACACACGACACGTGAGTGAGCGGCAACACAGTAGCACACGACACATCTTTTTAGCGGTCGACGGAGGAAATTGTTCCTTGCATTTAACCCATCCAAGCTGCCGTCCTCCAGGGGCAGCCAGCAGTAGTGGGCAGCCTCGTCAGTGGTGCCCAAGGACCAAGACCTTGCTGTGAGGTGACAATATTAGGTACTATACCACCGTGCCATACGTGAGTGATTTTGGGGTTCAGTGTCTTGCTCAAGGACACTTCGACACACTCCGGGAGCTGGGATCGAACCGGGGACATTGCATCTAGACAATTCAAAACCTTTCAGAGTTATGCACCAACTATTTTCTCATGAAATTAGGCTGGACATGGATATAACAAGCACATTTAAGGTTATTTATATTTATTTATTTATATATCCCCACCGTAAGTTTATTTAAAGTAATGGTCTTAAGTCAACTCATTGAGCAACTAATGCCAACTCTTCTTTTGAGCCCTAATCGGTTGCTTCATTTAAGCCCCAATGTCCTGATTTCTGTTAAGTAACACTGTTAACCAGTGACATTGGTCAACATTTTTCTTATTAATAAATCATTTTTGCATATTAATTCTATAAATCAACATATTTTGGGTAATTTACTTGAGAAAATACATTACTAATTGATAGATCACCATAATCTGTTTCATAAAACAGTAGAAATAACATACATTTGCATATAACGCAACAAATAACACCTGTTTCAGTACCAGAAATATACATAATATACAATTTTAAATGATCTTTGGGCCAAACGATATCAATGCTTTTTCAGGATGGAGGACATCTGCAGTACCGAGATCTGAAAGAGAAAACAAATTGGAAGTATTATGTACTGTAACCATTTTGTGTTAGTACTGAGCATATTATCACAACTTGACCACTTGCCACTTGAATACAAGAAGAAATAGGTCAAATTATCTGGGGTTGAGTTTATTGTAATTGAAATCATGCTATAATGCGTGATGATTGACAAGATACTGAGCACATCCAATGAATGTCATTGATTCAGAGCTCAGCCTACATACAGCAATAGCAAATTACTGCCTGAAGTTTGATTATTGATTTTCTGGTTGTGTTTTTCCATTGCACTGCACGTTATTTATCCAGAGGGCTTAGGTGCAGTAACTTGTCTATAAAAACATGCAATGGAGATGAAGAGAATGGCCGTACCTTTCAGCCTTATGGCACAGACCCATCCTTACACAAGATAACACATTGTGGCCTCAATCAAATGTAATGTTACCTCACAAATGTGACCTCACCAACCCTCGCAAACGTTCTTCATCTGTTAAATGTGCTGTGAAGCAGAACAAGTTATTTAACTAACTCTTAGATCTGCAGGTCGGTTGGGGCTCGCCTGCTGCTGGCGCTACTTGCCAATGACACTCTGCGGTCGGGAGAGAAGGCAGCGGGGCTGTCGCCGTCGCGGCTGTGCTGAGACGCAGAGCTCAGCTCCCCTGCAGAGTCCGGGCTCTGGGCCCTGCTCAGTCTCTTGAGGTCCGCCCTTGAGAACGCCCTGACCCGGCTGGCCACAAAGCTGCAGCGAGGCTTCATGCTCACGGTCCCTGGGAAGGAGTCTCCGCTCTCTGAGCAGTTCCCCTCCACCACCGTGGAGAAGTTCCACGGCGCGCTAACCCTCCGTGGTTTCCGTGGGAATTCAGAGCTCCCTGACTCTAAGTCATGGATGTGGCGGAGAGGACGTCCAACGTCTTCTGGCTCTTCCAGCTTGTCCACAAGAGGAGAGCGTGTCTCGCTGCTTGTGTTGTTGGAGTTGCTGTTGTGCTCTATGGAGCTTGGCACTACTGCTACCTTACTGTCCTTGTGGCTGTCGGAACGTGGTTTAGCACCAGGGTCTCCCTGAATGGGAACAAAAGCAGAGGAGGCGTGGAGGAGGGGGTACGTGGGGCCGTTGAACTGCTTCTCTAGCAGGAGTGTGTACTCACTGGGTGTGGTGGGAATAGTTGCCTTGTGGCCCGCGGACGAGCCCAGGTAAACCTGTTGCACCATAGAGTTCTTCTTTGACTTGCTGACACAGCAGTCATCCAGGTCATCCTTGAGGTGTGGGAAGTAGTCCAGGATACCCTTCTTTAGCTTCTTGTAGCCTAGGTGCATGATCTCCAGGAGGCTGAGGAAGAGGGAGACGGCTGCGATGCCCTGCATGAAAATCATGAAGACGCTTTTCTCTGTGGGTCTGGACACAAAGCAGTCCACCACGTTAGGGCAAGGCTCCCTGTCACACTTATGTAGAGCGTCCAGGTGGTGGCCATAGAGGAGGTACTGGCCCATCATGAAGCCCACCTCCATCACAGAGCGGGTGACTATGTGAGCCACGTAGGTGCGGAGCAGGGACCCTCTGAGCGGGGCCTTGTTGAGCTTCCCCTGCTCCAGCTGTCTTATCTCGCGCTCCACACGCCTCCGCACGTCCACCAGCTCCGCGTCCACAGCCTCCAGCTCGCGCCGCAGGGCTACCTTCTTACAGCGCCGCTCCTTCTCCAGAGCCCGCAGCTGGTAGATGGCGTGGCCCATGTAGACCAGCGAGGGCGAGGAGACGAAGATGACCTGCAGGACCCAGTAGCGGATGAGAGAGATGGGGAAGGCCTGGTCGTAGCACACGTTACGGCACCCAGGCTGCTCAGTGTTGCATATGAAGTCGGACTGCTCGTCGTTCCATATGTCCTCCGTGGCGACGCCCAACACCAGCATCCGGAATATGAACAGGATGGTCAGCCATATCTTCCCCACCATGGTGGAATGGATATGCACCTCCTCCAAAATGCCCCCAAGAAAGTTCCAGTCTCCCATTTTCACTCAGGCTCTTAATGATGGGGAGAAAGAAAAAAGGAAAATGGGAAAAAACACAATGCATTAAAGATAACTTAAAATAAGTAGTGGTGGTGGGATTAAAGTTGATATCCTCATGTTCCAATGTAACTTGATAATCAGGAATAATGGTAATCATTATTCCCTATAACCATTATACAATAATCAGATTGAATGGTCATCAGTAAATGTAGCCAGGAAAGCTCTTAGTTTTCTCAATTTACGGTAAGAAAAAAAAACAAGCACTATAATTCACCACCAAAAATCAAAATAATGATCTTACCTTTCATTTTGGAAAGTATATGTAAATGTAAAGACACTTTAAACCAAAAACAATGCAGTATGATGCAGTCCTGTGCACATCGTCAATGTCTATCCTCTTCTAGAAAATTATCAGTAAAAGTTCTGTTGCAGGCGATTTGCATTCCCCAGCTGACTAACAACTTGAAATAATGAAGCCCGTTGGCATAGAACATATAGCCGGCCGGCCAAGATAAATCAATGCTGTGATCTGTTGCCATTTACCCTGCAGCTGTGTGGTTGGCTGTAAAACACAGGGGGCTGGTGCAGCGGTTTGCCCTCTGAGCCCTCAGTACTACCACAGGGTTCCTGCAGTTCCTAAACTACCACAGGGTTCCTACAGTTCCTAAACTACCACAGGGTTCCTACAGTCCCTAAACTACAACAGGGTTCCTGCAGTTCCACTAAATATATACTGCAATAGATTTCAGAGGCATTTAAAGTGGTTGACTGCTGGGGTGGTTGTGGTTCTTCACAGGTTGCTTTGTGAGACTGTCTTCTCGGGAGTTTCTCTAGCCTTCTTCAGTTCTTTACACTTTCAACATCCTCCAACAAAGCTTTCCTCTAATGTTCAGTTCCATAAATTAATCACAGTTTGTGTGAGTACATTTTTGCATGCCTCAGGTTAACACAGTCCTTCATCCTAAACACAATTTCTTACTTTCTGCTAGTTGTGGGCAATATGAGCTAAAATGCATATCACAATGTTTTCCACTGTCTGGACTATATTGATATCACGATATATGAGAGAGAAAAATTATGGATCACATTTTAGTAGCCTTTCTTATCTGAGTGTGTGCAAACAGTAACACTAATTTGAGCGCAAATATTGTTTTTTGAGATACAGATCAGATGATCTTGACTGTTTCTTTAATTAACAATAACATTAAAAATTTATTACAAATTACATCACTTTACTGTAATGCAGCCTTTGAAACAATGAAAAGACAACACATGCCATATTACAATATCCAAAATCTAAGACAGTATCTTGAGACGATATCTTGACGATGTCTCATTGCAGTATCTATATATCGATATATTGCCCAGCCCTACTTTCTGCCCAATGTTTGTTGACAACCTGCTTGAAATTCCTCCATAAATGTCCCCTCAAAGCTAACCTTTTCTGTACTAGTCAATTGTGTCCTTTGTCATCCTATAACAGCGAAACGAGACAGTACTGGGACCCAAACCTAACCCTCATCCTATATTGAGTTGTTTTTGTAAAGCAAGGTAGGTTTATTTGTACAGCACATTTCAGCAACAAGGCAATTCAAAGTGCTTTACATGAGACATTAAAAGCATAAAGACAAAGTGCAAGAAACACATTATAAAAGGTCATATAAAACGAAATGCAAAAAAACATTATGAAAGGACATTTAAAACAAAATGAAAAGTTACAGTGCAGTGTACGAATGAATAATTATTTGATCTAATTAAAAGCGGCAAAAAGAAAAGTCTTCAGTATTGATTTAAAAGAACTGTGAGTTGCAGCAGACCTGCAGTTTTCTGGAAGATTGTTGCAGATATGTGGAGCATAAAAACTGAATGCTGCTTCATGTTTTGTTTTAACTCTGGGGACAGAAAGCAGACTTGTGCCAGATGACCTGAGAGGTCTGGATGGTTCATAACGTAGCAGCAGATCAGAAAAATATTTTGGCCCTAAACCATTCAGTGCTTTATGAACCAACAGCAGTAGTTTAAAGTCAATTCTTTGACAGACAGGAACACAGTGTTAAGACCTCAGAACTGGAGTGGTGATCCACTTTCTTAGTCTTATAGGATTCGAGCAGCAGTGTTCTGAATTAGCTGCAGCTGTCTGATCGATTTTTTTGTACATGACTGAAAGATGGGCCAAACCATGCTCAATAGTCGGTCATATTCCCATACCGTGCTCATTCAACATATTCCCATACATCAGTGGATAATGCTCATTTAACAAAGTATGATGTTCTCTATAGTACTGTATATACGCTGACCAGAATCTACTGTAATTGAACAAAAGCCATGTCTACTGTATCGAGATCAACCTCTAGCGACAACTGCATATCCTAACCTCCAAGTTCCATTTATTAGGCAATGACACAGTCTTGTCCTGTTCTTGGACATCAAACTTGTCACAACCTCATAAAAAGGTTTCACCCTTTTTTGTACAAGAGGATTTGGGTTTTTGTCCTTCCCAACGGCTCTTCATAAATTTGTGAAACAGTGTCATCATACAGTAATAGTTATTCCACAACTACATGTTGATCAATGCATTTTCTCTATACCACAATCAATCTGTCATGTCCGATTTCACACACAGATGACTCCCTCTGATTGAATCACAATAAGCCCTTCCTCCCAGCTACCATGCTTTCTATCCTATTTCCAGGAAATCAATGGCCTTGGCCGGTTACAGCTGTACAGGGTTAGTAACTCGTGATGTATGCAGGCCCATTCTGTCCCAGTGAGTTTGGAACGCTGTTAAATGTGATCAGTAAAGAATGTGTCACTCAGTATGCCTCAGCTACACACAAAGCCGTTTTTACATGTCAAATGCCAGCTCAATGAGTACGATGGAGACAAGACAACAATCTAGTTCACGCTTTTATTACTTTTCTAGATAATACAATGGATATACAGTTGAACAAATAACTGATCATATGTATAATGAACTCGAGGAGACTACATTCCTGACACTGCTGTCTAGGGGGGGGAAACCATGCAAATGGAACACAAGATTGACACAGGACAAAAAGTCTTTGAAAGCCATAAATCAAACGGTCATCAAAATAACTGAAAAGAAAAACGGACGCTATCAGATAGTTAATTGTTTCCAATGTTTTCTCTCAACATACACCGATCAGACACAACATTAAAACCACCTGCCTGATATTGTGTAGGTTCCCTTCATGCCGCAAAAACAGCTCTGATGCACTGTTCTGACTCCTGTCTATCATGGCCAGCATCTATTGCGTTAATTAGGGAGGTCTAGCCTCGCTCCCCGTGCGCTTCAATGACCCTGTCGCCGGTTCACCGGTTGGCCTTCCTTGGACTACTTTTGGTAGTTACTGACTGCATACAGGGAACAAGGCCTGCCATTTTGGAGATGCTCTGACCCAGTCGTCCAGCCATTACAATTTGACCCTAATTTTTCCTGCTTCAACTTCAGGAACTGACTGTTTGCTGCCTAATACACTATATCCCACCCCTTGACAGGTGCCATTATAAAAAGATAGTAATCAATGTTATTCACTTCACTTGTCAGCAGTTTTAATGTTGCGGCTGATCGTGTTTGTATTATGCAGTATGTACAAGGCAACAAAGGGGTTTGTGATGTATCTGTTTAAGCTGAATAGAGGCTAACCGAAATGCTTTTGGTGTTCCTGGAGGTCATGCAATAAATGCCTTTTTGAATTTATCAAACAAAACCAAAACATTCTCAAGACCCACAAAATCTTCAAACACACTGAAATACTACCATTCTGTCTCACACAGGCCAGACAGGCTAAACAACAGGCTAGCATCGTCCTCTTATGTCATCCTTAATTAAAAACAAAAGGTAGATGTTTTTAACAAACCAACTCAAACCACGATCAAGATCTTAAAAGATTCTAGGCCTAGAATCTGGATGACCATGGGTTATTATAGGAGCCATCTTTCTCTAGTGTCCCCCTGACTTGCGGCCTGTCCAGGATCTGGAGCGAGACCGGGAGCGCGAGAAGGAGCGGGAGCGGGAGCGCGAGGGGGAGCGGAGGCGCAGCGACTGGTCCTGGGGCTCATGTGAGCTGGAGGCTGGGTGCAGGTCGCCGTCCCGCGGGCTCATGGACTTGGAGCGGGAAGGAGATTTCCCCCTGGACTCCCTCCGTGGCCGGGGCCTGGATCTGGGAGGAGACGGAGACGGAGCAGCTGTGAGGAGCATGCTAGAGGTTTGATGGTCACACTGAGGAGGTTTGTGCTCTCGTGAGCAGATCTCACTTGTTTATAGGGAGAACTGTAAAAGACATTCAAACAAGTCTTTTGTAGAAAGAAGGCACGCTGTGACCCAGTAAGTGAAAAGGAACCATGCTGGGGGCTGATACGCTGGCTCAGACTCCGTTATGCTGATACGCTGGCTCAGACTCAGGCTATCTAGCAGCTCACCTCTCGTTCTCCCGACTCCTGCTCCTCACTCTACCGTACATCCTTCCACGGGAGCTGGAAGACAAGATACGAACACCCCTAAGAATTCAACCCATGGAAGCACAGCTTTGTGCTGTATTGTGCAGTATTGTCAGAACAGGATCCCTTACTCTCTGGGGCTCTCGGAGCGCCTGGGCCGGCGCCCGTAGGAGGGGCTGCGCGACCTGCGTCTGTCATAGCTGCGGCTGCGAGAGCGTCTGCGACGGCTGTCCCGATCGTCGTTGTTTCGGGAGGAGCTGCGTGGAGATCTCTCCTTCACCTTCATTTGGTTGGGAGCTGTGATTGAAAAATAAGGTTTGGGTAAAGAAGACAGAACGTCCCCCCAAAAAACATAGTCCATGGGCCCAGACCCAAGATTTAACGTATCGGTACCATCTGGGAAGGCAAATTCTAGTTGTGATTTTTTAAATTCCTATACATCCCTAGATTCTGTTTCGATATGATAGACCTTGCTGTCAGCTTATTAGGAGTTATCCCCTCTTAAAGTATGGACTTCTGTTGTTCAAAACCGGGAACGTGCCTTCCTTAGAAATCATCTTTCTTTCATTATATCCTCTCCCTGGGATGCATCAACAGTGAGGTGGCCGTGACGTTTATTAGGAATTGCCCAGACTTCAGCTTAGCGTACATATTCAAGAGCAAGCCCACAGCACGTTGGACTGCGAAAGATGTACAGGAGCACTTGGATGAGTATCAGCATAATGTAAAGCGGTGTTTTGTAAGGTTGTCAAATGCGTTGACAAATCAGAGGACCTGGGATCGAACACAGTGTAGGCAAGTGAGGGGGGAAGTTACTGACGAGCAGTGCAGTGAAATATGTGACATATTATATTAACAAATAATACTAAATGAACACTAAATATTACTACTAATTTATATTGATGGGGACAACTTCATGTTTTTCATAAGTTGGAGAGGACACGTCCCCTCCAGCCCCCCCTCCAGGATCTGTACCTGCGCTGTGATAGGGGAAAATAACATGTTATACAGTAATGTGGAAAGTCTATCATAATTAATTTACTTATATTGACCCTATAAACAATTTAGTATAGGTAAGGTTTTGCCCACTCAGATGGTAGTGATATCTGGTCTGGTCCACGGACTAAGAAGATAAGTTCATATAATAGGGACAATCCATTACTCATTTTTGTTAACTCTTGTCATTTTCTTAAGGCAGATTATCATCAGTGAAACCTTACTCTTTCTGTCTCCCTGCGCAAACTGGATTTCGATCTGTCGGCCACACACCCACTTCCTGTCGAGGTTGTGAAGGGCGTCCTCTGCATCCCGCACGTCTTCAAACATGCTGATCTGTTAAGGCTCTTACCTGTAGTCTTTTGAGGTCACATACCTTACATGTGTATACATTGCGGCTCTTGACACTTGTGCATTATTTAACAGCGAAATCTGAAAAACGTATGTTGTCAGGAACATTAGTAGTTTACAAATAAGATTTTTCAGGAGATGAAAGAAGAAAAATGTTTTTATAAAATGCCACCAATTTGATCTCTAGTGAGAAAAACAGCTTAAACTTCGAACTGCATAACGGATCGATCTTGTAATTAATAATCAAAATAGATAGATTTTACATATCGGCTACAGTTGATTATTTTCTTGACAATTCGGTGGATTCATTTTTGGGAGGATACTGTATATATAAATTCCAGCTTGTTACCTTAAACATGCTTGACTTTGACCTTCATCTTGATCTTAAACATGCTTGACTTTGACCTTGGTCTTGATCTTTAAGCTCTTTATACGCCTCCCAGAAGACCTTGGGTTTCCTGCATGTCTTTTCCCTTTAATCTCTCTCCTTTTCCACTCTCTTTTGACGACATATCCGAGCCTGGACTCCGTCCCCTCTTTTCTGTTTTGTCTCTTCAAGCTTTAAATTCTCTTTCTTTCCACCCTGTCCCTTTCTCTGTTTCTTGCATCCTGACGGTGTGTGAGGCTTGTCTTTACATCTAATCTATATGGGAATTTGTTAGTCTCTTTGTGGCGGCCTCCACAACTGGACACCTTTACCTTGTCTGGAGCAACAATAGAGAAATTTAAGTTAGATATAAAAATGTACTTGACTAGTATTGCAACACAATATAACAATCATATTGAACTAAAAAACACATTTAAAACTACATTCAGAACAAGGTTACAGAAAAAGCAATGGTTAATTAATTCTCACTTCTGGAGGGAAAGGATATTGAATGTATGCAAATCCTCTTGGTCGACGAGAAAAGAAGTCAAGTGGAATGTAGACATCTATTATTGGCCCATAGCGACCAAACTCACGGCGCAAATCCTCAGGCCTGAATACCGTAAATACAAGTTTTACTTCAATGACCAGGAGGAAAAGCCTTAGTTAGACCATAAGTGATATCTGTAGAGATGGTTATAGAACTTCAGCAGTCAGCACTGTAGTGTACACCTGCTAACGTATCTAGCTTCAGAGGAATGATGATTCAACCACCTATACAATTACCTTACATGTAACTAGAGATCCACAATTATTGGCAAGATGGCTCAAATTTGTAGGCGGATCTTGTTGACCCTTGGCCCAAACCGGCAAAGTGAATGCCCTTTGGCCTGTTCCACTGGTACCACTGTCCGTGGGCGGGTCAGAATGGTGAGAGGTGGAACAGGAGAAAAGAATGCGCACTGGGCCAACTGCTAGCTAAACATGCTAGCTCAGTAAGCACGAGGAGACATGACCACTCAACAGTGCGTTCTGCCACTCGATTCGATATCATTCTATTCTAACGCTATTCTATTCAGCAAGGTCAGATCGCATATCACGGTCCGAAATGGTTTGTTTAGTGCTAACTAGCTAGCTTTTATAGCTAACGTTAGATAGGCATGTTTGTTTATGTTAGTGCTAGCTAGCTAGCTAACGTTAGCTGGTATGTTTGAGACGTGTTGGTGTTGACTCACCTGGACTCATCGGAAATATTTCTTACAAAAAGAGATGTATTTGGGGGCCTCAAATACCTAGCCATTGTTACACCCGCCCTGAAAGCAAGTTAATATTTCAGTTAACGTTAGCTACCTATGCCTAGCTAGCTAGTAGTTTGGCTAAATGGAATTTCAGGGACGTGGAAGATATATTGCGCAGGCGCAGTCAGGGGTTGGCGAACAGCGCAGCGCCATCTACTGTCAGTTAAATTTACGGAAGAGCATTCGGGCCAACAACTGAGTGTATTATTTTTTTAAGCTTCTGAGTTTAAAGTCAGAATTTCTGACTTTAAAGTCAGAATTTCTGACTTTAAAGTCAGAATTTCTGGAAAAAAAAGTCAGAAATAACTTCTGAGAAAAAAGTCAGAATTTCTTCATTTAAGAGAATGCTCTTCAATGCTCTTCCGTATAAATTGCATCCCTTGAAGGTGCAGTAAAGTTGTTGTTTTTTGAAGTTGTGCCTCCTGCAGACCGACCTGAAAAGAATGATTACAATTATTATGAATTAAAAATGTGAGGATTTTGGTTAAAATATATACAATTATTTGTACAATACAATTGGTGAATTCGTTCAGTTTTATTTTATTTTAATTGAATGGATTTCAGATTGTACTATATAATAAGAACATGTAGTATAGTATTGCAATGAGTGATCAAGTGGCTTGTGAGATTGGCTGCTATATTCTCTTGCTTTTCCTGGTCATGGTTGTGGAGCCAGCAGTGAGAGTCTGGAGGAGAGGGTGAAAAGCAGACACATGAACATATGGAGACATAAGGAATTTGAGCTGGAAATTATGTCTTTAAGGGAGGTTATCAGGCATGTTATCATTTCATATTTTAGAGGAAATTGAAGCAATCAGAAAGACAGAATATCAATCATTAACTGAATTCCGACTTCCTACCTCAACCATCTCCTCCCCTTGGATTTCACGTATGTGGCTGAATTTCTCTGTGTCACAGATCAGCTTCCCAGCCTCCAGTCTAGCAGTGCACTGAGAATCATTCATCCACACCCATTCTTCAGGGAACAGTCATTTGGGAATCTCATACTAAGCATGTGCTCACCACTATTTGTTCTGAGAAAAGCTATAGTTTACATGTATGTAATATCTCTACATACATGTAAACACAATCAGCAGTTGTCAAAAATTGATAAAATCACCTTGAGCTTCATCCCATCCAGGGTGGTAATTTCCGCCTCTTTGCCGACACTGAACGAGTTGGTCAGAGTGCGAATGGAAGTCTGGATCTTGATGGTGAAGTCTTCTCCATCCTGCTCTATCACCGTTACTGGCTTCAAATCTTTCATCATCTTCACTAACATCTCTGGTACAGCTGAGACACAACCACATTGCACATGGTTATCTTTCAGCAAAGACACCATCATTGCAATGTGCTCAGAAATATCAACTTGAGTTCTAATGCTCTCACCCATTTCTCTGAGGAAGTCCTCGTGGTTTTCCTGAGCATGGATTTGCCATTTTCCATTGAAGTCCATCATGCCTGTTAGTAGTGTTCCTCCTTACAGCTCTGAACTGGTTTGCCTCAGCCACTGCCAGGTAGGGCGCATATCAATGGTTGTTCCCATGTTGTCATAGATGTCACAAACAAACACACATACTGTACATACACACACACACAGAGACGGTTGGCATGTTGGGGATTTTACATCCCTGTTATTCAGTCATTTCCATGTCAAAGAGACCCAAGGGAGACGCTCAAGTCTCAAATCACATAGCACCACCATTAACACTATATGGACACTAGTGTCTGGAGGAGAGATTATAGAGTACAATTATCACACAGTTTGAAAGGACAAATCTACATGGTAACTATAATTTACAAATATAATATGTAAGGTAATTTCAGATATTCTGTAAAGCTTTATTTTTCAATACAAATTGCACATCAGTCTCAAATACAATACTCTGTTTTATACCAAAAACTATTGAACATGGCACACTTTTCTTTTTTTACAATACAAACATTAATTGCAAGGCAACATATATTTGGGCAGCAATGGCATAGGTGTAGATCCACCCCCGAAACAGTGGAGAAGAGGCATGATAGGAGTGATTCCTTTGATATGTGCACACATTTTGGGATATACTTGCATTAGCTGCCAGTTAAAACTCACTAGCAATATTGAAAGATACAATACTGTAAACTGCATGTGCACTTATGGATAGCAGTACAAAATATTATCTTACTGCAGTCAGTATGTTAACCAGTGTTGCAGTCCCTGAGAAAACATGTATCATTCATGCAGTGTGAAAGACAGTCAAGTGCAAAGCTTAAGACAACAGGAAGTGTTGAATATAGCACGGAATATAAAAATGATTCATGTGTTTGTGATATCCAAATAAAATTTGGCTTGAGAAATAATGATACGGAATGTGAACCACTGGCAAACCATCCACATTGTTTCCTATCAACAATTAAGTAAATGTGACTGAACAATATTAATGGCACAGATACACATGCTAAATTTCATTAAAACAATGTTGATGAAGTTCGAGATATCACTATTTCATTAAAATGAGTGCAGATACTCAGCACTTTTGACACTCCCAACAGTGCGGCCTACTTCACGTTTCATCATAATGACAGGAACAGGTCAGAGTTCATCCTCCTCTTCCTCGTCCTTATTTGGACCAGGGTCACTGAGACAGCGGGCCATCTTCTGATGGTCCAGCTCTCTCTGGCTGTTGACCCCTTTAGCTCTCAGTATTGACTTGGCACCGTCCTGGTTCTGGTTCTTGTTCCAGTTCTGACTGGCCTTCTGGTTTGACTCGTCCAGCAGGCTCACAGCATCAGTAGAGCAGGAGGACGCCTGGTCCACGTGCACACTGGGGACACTGCTGAATATCTGGGTGTCTGGAGGACGCAGGAAATAACTACATTAACACTCGATAACACATCAGCAAAATACCAACTTCCCATGCTCATACTGTACCCTTGGTATTCATAATAACAAGGAGTTACAGCTACAAAGAGATTAAAAAGGGCATTAAATCACAAGATAGAGGTCAGCCTGGGTTGAGGTCAGCCTGGGGTCAGGGGAACAGGTGTGTGACTTACCTGATTCAAAGCGGACCCTCCTCCTGATGGGTGTCTCTTGCTTGGCTGGGACAGTGAGGTAGTGACTCATCTGCATTGAGATTAAAGACCATGTATAAAAGACCATGGTTAAACGTGTCCAGTATACTTTGCTATAGCAGCCAGGGGACACTCTGAAGTCTTGGTGTCGTGGCTTTTGGCCAACGCTCGTTGGAAACGTTCTAGCTCACACTCACCCTCCTCTCCAGCTCCACCCTCTGCCTCCGTAGACGAACTTCAGACACGTTGTCCTCAAACGGATCGGCAACCAGAGTGTGTCTGCTATAGGAGCGCAGCTGAGGAGGGAGAGAGAGAAAGAGGGAGAGAGAGAGAGATGGGTGGGGCCAAGTTGTTAACATATCTTAGCAGCTGTAATAAAACCTCTAGCAGAGCCAGTGAAGCCGATGCCCGTCTGTTTATCTGAGACAGATGGCCCAAAGTCGTTCAGTAACGCCTCTTCTCAACTTTCCCCTGTGGCCCCCCTCACCCTCTGCCTGGTCCTCTGCAGGTTGGCCCTCAGGATCTTCCTGATCTCGTCCTCGCGGTCCTTGGAGATGCGTGGCCGCGCCTGACTGCCGCCCTGCCCTCTGGGCTGGATGTTTCTGGCCAGACAAGAGTTTGCAAAGTTATAGCGTGACATGCTCATTTCCCCCATCCTTACTATACTATGCACTCGATCCCTCCAAATAAACCAGGCTTTAAGTGGCCCCGCAATGGGATAGGAGTGGATAAGGATCATTCTGGTTATTTTCTCCGTGTGTTTCATCTGCCGCTCGGCTGGGGTCTACTGGAGGACGACTCACTGCATGGAGACAGCAGAGCGGTAGGCGGGCAGGTTGGCCGAGCTGCCGCTCTCCACCAGCATCATGGCCTGCTTCAGCTCCATCTTGTTGTAGAAGGAGATGAGCTGCGGCTCCATGGAGCGCTCGCCAACGATCAGCCACTTCTTCACATAGGTCTTGTTGAAGCGGTTGAGCCTGGTAATGGTGGGAAATGACGGGGGGGGGGGGGGGGGGGGGGGGCGCAACATAGCCGCTTTAGACCTGCACAACACACGCCAGTCAACCACTGGCCTCGTGAGCTCACATTCCGTTTCTCTCTGCAGATCAGTGTGGCCTTCCCCCTATCTAGAATGATTTCAATGTGCGGGAATACTTGACTTGACCGAAACTCCTTCCACCGAGAAACTCTGCTAGTGCATACTGTTGTCCTTGTTTAAATTGTTGGTATTGAGTCTATTTCTACAATAACTGCACTTATGGCTGAGTTTATTCTACTAACGCAACATTGACACTCGTTGCTTTGAGAGACACCATTAGCTTACTATTTTGCTGACGGCCTGTATTTCACGTCATCACCTACGGGACCAAATCAGGGGCTGTGTCCCCACTGTGGGCAGAAGAGCACTTAGAACGCAGTCCCTGATTGGCCTGGTTGCAAATGCAATGCTCTGGAAATTGTTCTAGATAGGGAGAAGTCCAGACAGATCTGCGGAGAGAAATAGAATGTGAGCTCACGAGATCAGGATGGTCTCACAACGCTAGTCAACCACAAGCATACAATGTGCTTGTCATGTAATAATAGCCTGAGAAGGCACATACTTGTCCTTCCAGTGATGATGTCCATAGTGACCACAAACACCCTCAATGCCTGTCAGGAGTTGGTCCAGGAACTAAGAGAAATAAATCAGGAATGTTTACAAAACCATTTATTCAATAACAACCATGCAGTACACTAGTGGTCATGCATTCTACAGCACACTAGTGGTCATGCATTCTACAGCACACTAGTGGTCACCTGTGTGTGGATCTCCTCATTGATGGAGCGCTTGCTTTCCTTCTTCTTCTTCACTGCCAGCAAGTCGACCAGAGGCCTAATCGTCATGCCCTGAAAACAGACCAAGGAGAGTTCATGCAACTAGACTGCACTCGCCTGAGAGCGCAAGTGACCGCCCCCTTGGTTTTTGCTTCCAATCAGGAAGTGAATTTCGCCTACATTCACTTCACTGACGTTCCAGAAAACCCTTAAGAGTTTTAAACCTGGAACCAAGCTGCAACGTATGGGTGTAAAATCCACTGAACATGTTTGTCGATTGCACGCTTCTGAAGGTACTGCAGTCAAAAGCCGACTTTTTCAAAATGGTCACGAGGAGCTGAACGTCAAATCAAGCATGGAGAGAGGTAGTCGTCGCCCTCTGGTAGTCGGTCAAAAGGAATAACTCCTATGCTAAATTAATAACTCCTATACATTCATTAAGAAAGAGAAAAATAATTTGTGGATCTGTCCCATAATTTTGATCCACTCCAAAATCTAATCAGGTCCAGGGTGAATATTTGTACCAAGTATGAACATCATAGGATTATTTGTTTTCGAGCAATGGTGCAAAGGAGCCATCCAGCCACATACCCACCCACATAACCACACACAGACAGCAGTGAACACCCTACTTACATGCCTCGCAGTGGCGCACGTAATGACTGATAATACACACACATAAACCCAAACACACACTTTGAGATAACACCATCTGACCTGAACAAAGACCGTGAAGAAGATGACGGTGATGATGGCTGTGAGGAACATGTTCCTCATCTTGTGATTGGTCAGTAGGTACCCTAGGGAAAAGGCAATTGCCCCTCGCAGGCCACCGTAGGCCACAATGAACTGGTCCTTCTTGGTCAACTTTACTATACGGAACTTGTTTATGATGAAGGTTAGACCCACCACTCCTGAAATACAAACACACAAAATTGAAATACAAGTCATGATAGGTCCATTCACAATCATAGTCACTCGTGCCTTGCAATAACACAAACAGAGATACAGCCACTGTGTTCACTTACTAAAAAGAGACACAGTACAAGCTGTGTGTTGTACTACTGACCCATGACCCGTGACACCAGGCAGAGGAAGACGGTGAGAATGACGAAGGTCCAGTTCCAGGCGTGCGGGCCAGCCACCGTGGACACGCCCAGGAAGATGAAGATGAGCATCTCGCTGACGTTGCTCCACATCTTCAGGAAGTACTTGATGGTAGTGTAGGATTTGTGGGATATGTTGGCCTCCAGATAGGGCCTCATAGTCACCCCACATGCTATCAACCTGTAGGAATAAGTTCACATTCACTACCGCTATGGCTCAAATCATACCCTAGTAACCTGATAGTCTACAACAGATCCTAATGGGCTATTACTTTGAGACACGAACAAGCCTCAGCTGTTCCCTTCACAAAAATAGCTGCTCAGTGATCCATAAATGAATAAGGGTGGAAGCGCACTGCATGGAGACAATGCAATTATTGTAAGGATAAAAGCATCTGCTAATGAAATGTAACTTCTACTCCAGACTCTAGCAGGATGTAATCTGAGACTTGTTCCCACTTACGACATGATGCCAGAGAGGTGGAAGACCTCGGCCGAGAGGTAGGCCATGTAGCTGTAGAGGAAGACGAAGAGGGGCTCGATGACCCGCGTGTGCGAGGTGAAGCGGGAGGTGAAGGCTGCCAGCAGGCCGTAGACGGCCCCCACCAGGACCCCTCCCAGAGACACCACAAAGAAGCACACCACCCCCAGGATGGCGTCAACCACGGTCACAGACCCCACGTAGGCAAACTCCTTAAACAGGTGGTAGAGGACCTGAATGGTAGGGCAGCAGGGCAGTTAGCTACGCACTGTTACACAACACCTACTGTATACTGATGTATCCAGTTACTGTATCCGGTTACAATAGTATGAATGCCCCTGATTGTGCCGTGTATAGTATGTAAGCAACACTGTAAATAGATCCAGAGTACTGTACTATCCTTTATCAGTCAAGCCCCAGATATTACCTAGCAGCTGCTTTAAGTTACTCCTCAGTATTTGGCACAATGGGTCCACTATCACAGCCAGTAAATGAGCCCTCTTTACTTTTCAGCTTCATTAAACTGCCATCTGTCTTTTTCTGGGAGGTTGACATTTCACAGTGAAGAGTCATACAGTTTGACCATGAATAGCCTCCTGGGTAGAGTTAAAAGTACACATGCCAGAAGTGTCAAAAAAGACACTAAACATCCATTGAAATGTGTTAATAAGATACAGTGTGAGACAGAGAAAGATTTAATCTCCATGGCCTCTGCCGCTGGCTCAGCAAGAAGTACACTGTCATGTTTAAGGAGAATCGATGTGAGAAGGAAAATAATGGCTCTGGTGACTGAGAACACTGGCTGCCTGTTAAAAGGCGTAACTGGTAGAGTCAGCCATGGGTCTCTGAATTGACCTTAGTGGGGAGGACAGTGCCATGTGTCTAGACATTGACTAAGCACACTCCGGGAGCAAAAAGCAAAGTGATGGTCTTCTGAGCGCTACAGATAATCTGTGTCTTGGAAACCTAACAGTGTTGTCAAATAATAAACCTAAAACCAGAAATCAAAGTCAGCAAGCAATCACCATCAGCAAGACGTCAACTTCATATCATGATATAATGATCTCTGACATCACTGCCTGCTGATGTTTCCAGCGATCACTCACCACGGTGACGGCATCGTTGAGGAGGGACTCCCCGAACACCAGGATGTACAGCAGCTCGTTGATCTGGATCTCCTCGAACACGGCCAGCACGGCCACCGGGTCCACGGCTGACACGATGGAGCCGAAGAGCAGGCAGGACAGCAGATCCACGCCGGCCAGCAGCGAGCCCTCCAGCTGGCACACGGCGTACATCATGCCCCCCGTGAAGAAGGTGTTCCACAGGGTGCCCGCCACGGCGAACACCAGGATGGTCCCCATGTTCTCTGTGAAGGGCCGGATGGGCAGGAAGTAGCCCGCGTCCAGGATGATGGGAGGAAGCAGGTAGAGGAAGAAGAGCTCCGAGTCCAGGACAGGAGCCTTCCCTCCGATGGCCTTGATGAGCCCCCCGATCAGCAGGCCCACCACGATCAGCAGGCAGCTCTCTGGCACCACGTTGGACAGACGTGGGATCACATGGAACCCTGGGAGGGAGGAGACAAGCGGACGAGTCCTCAGCTGGCTTCAGATCCGGTCCTACCCCATATAGGTGGAGATCGGAGGGCATTTGACAGCCTAATCTTGCCATCTGATTGCTTTGTTATTTCAGACACCTGCTCAACCCTCTTGGACTTCTGCAGGTGCATATGGTTTTGGGTGACCTGACAAGAGGACATGTCTTCTGTTCTGTGGACAATTCTAGGTTGAGTCTTAAGCATGGCCTTGTTGTTTTTCTAGCAGCTATTTTTGAACTGCAGATGCTGCGTCATCTTGAAACACTGTACATACAGCACCATGTCTATGGGCACAGATACACCTTCACTACAGTACAGAAAAAGACAAGACTCAAATGTAACTGTAGGCTACTGTAATTAACTGGAATATTGGTAATTTGCTAACACTTCTGGATTATTTGGAACTTAAATACTGTCATGCATCAGCCTCACCACACCCACTATTTCTTAGTTGTTATCACACAAACAGAAGTAGGACAGGAAGCCAGGCTGGCCCTGCAGAGAGCAGCTGGAGAACTAGATAAGACCACATGAGCTTCGCTTATGGTCTCAATGATGGACCATCAGTGATATCTAGGGCCAATCGCCATGTCTGTTTTCCCACACTGCCATTGTGCAGTAGATCTCAGTGTTATGAGGCATTGTATGTGCAGGAAATTCAATCCACCTATAATAGTTGTGTAAGGAGCCAGAGTGCAGACACAGGAGAGACATGCATGTTCCTCCTCCCTTAGTATGTCACATTAACTGCTCTCTTCTCCTGTTTGTCCCAATCATTTGCCAAATCATGCCTTGTTTACTCTCTAAACTCTAATAACACTAATCTTGCAGAACGTACGGACGTATTTTATGAGTGAGAAAACAACCCCGGTGGTCTGTTTTGACCATATAGAACATAAATCAAATCAATGTGTAAGTGGGCATGTCCTGACGCCCAATTCAATATTTCAAATTCCAACACATGCACTCTGAATACAAATGGGGACACACTCACCAAGTTTCATCAATAAGGCGAGAAGGATCCATAGCGAAATTTCAAATGGTTTGCGTACGTGATCGTAGTTGACTGACAAAACAGGGAAGGCCTTTTTATGATGAACAGAGAAAGATAGATTTCGAGATGTTCCGTTGCTCGAAATCCCATGGTTCGCAGAGACACTTCGTGACGCAATGGACGCGAAGACAAGCAATAAAACAAGGAGACCCCCGCTGTGCCATTGAAGGAAACTTCTGCGGCCAGCAGACATGCATCTGACTGTAGGCATTTCAAATGATCTGACAGTTAATCACTAATAAAAATCATTATCCTCTGGATCAAGCGCGCACTTCACCCAGCTGAATCATCCACTGGTATCACGCGCTTCTGGGGAAAACGGTCCTCCTAATGAAACTAGTGGTTGATAACTGTGTTCAAGCGTTGAGTGTTCCATAGCTGTCAGACGAATTTTGTTTCTCGATAAATAAAGTACTCCAGTTAATGCCAGTGCCAGGTGCTTTACAACAGTAGTATATAATCAGATAGCCTATGGCGTTACGCGCGTGTTGCTTTGATATTTCAACTCAAGACAGCTATTCGGTATTCTCCGATAGTCTTCCGGAGAATTTCAGAGAGTGGGCTTTTCTTGGACTCATTCGACGTTGGCTCCAAGCGCACAGTGATGTTCTGTGACCTCTACTGGCGAGGAGGAACTGGACATTGCCAAGACGCGCCAGCAAGTGTACGTGTCTCTGCGGTCTGACTATGAATATAGAAGATAGATGCAGAGTGATAAAGTCTAGAATTCATTATTAAAATAACCAGTGCTCAAATAGTTTATAGAGGTGAGCCCTCGTTATGGGGAATGGTGACACATTTGACTGTAATTAGTCTTTGAGTAAAGCAATTGTTTGCCAGTTGGCATCAAAGACTATAATTCAGAACATTTTATGAATATAATCTTTCACCAACAAACTGGGCTCTGTATATTTACTTATGCAGACTTCAGCTGAGCATACAGCTCCAGTCTAGCCTGTAGAGCAGTATTGATCGAGGGCAGTGCAGGAGTAGGGGAGAGGGATGAGGAGAGATGTATCTGCCCACGTAGTCTGTATCAGTCTATTATAACACTCTCGAGAGTCCACAGCCTGCCTGAACCACATGAAAAACCGACAGCCAGACGACGAGGATTAAACTGCTTAATTAGGCGCACTGTTCATCTGTCAACATGGCTGGTTCCCACCACAGCATTCAGCTTCCACCTCCAGGGCAGGTTCTCATAGCTGAATAAGCTTCCGGAACATTCCAGGGAGGATAGAGACCAATAGGCAATAGATTTCCGGAGCAGTTTTCATAGCTTATCAGCTAGAGCAAGTGCAGACAGGGATGAGTAGTCTTGGGGCTCTGTAGGATGTGCAGCTTGTCCCACTGTCACCACTTATGGTGGTGTGTCATTCATGCCGATTCACATTCCTAGAGTAAAATTATTTTCACTCGCTGAATACAGCCGGGGCAGTCATCCATTAGTGTGACAGTCACACCCTAATGGACGTTTCACATGGGTAAACCCATTTAGTTTAGTCTGACAGACTGAATTCCGTTTCACTTTGGGAGCCAGGCTACATTTAGTTAGTCATTTGTTTGGCATTGCATATGAGATCTCAGCTTTGAAGTACAGTAGACAAAATACACCATTCAACTTCCTTTGAGTGAAATGTGAGCTTTATTTGGAATTAAATTTTTCAAAACACTATTTTGTCGATAAAAGGTACAAAAAAATGTAATAGAGAATATAGTTCGGTCATTGATTAAGAGTGTCAAAAGACAGTTCCTATCTCAAGCTTCCCTTTGCTCTGATAAAATGCTACACAAATAGGCCTACTAATAGCTCACTGAGTGATACACTGGCTTGTGGTGTCCCTTTACTCAAGACATTATAAGGAATCCTACTAAGCCCTAAGTTGAAGTATATATGTAGGTAACATGATCAATTGGAATAGATCAAAGCTGTGAGTAAATAAAGTTTAATAATCTAACAAATTACCATTTTACCACAGGACACTTACATTTTCCCTCAAGCACAATACACAGACAAAACTCTGTTCTCCCACTCAGCAGCTCTTAGTGTAATGTACATGACTCAACCCCTGCTAACAACCACCTCCATTCCAACTGACACAAACAATCTCTCGAAAACAACAACCACCGAACCCACTGAACCATCCCGCATGGCAAGGGTAGGTGTCAGCCACTGCCACGTGATGGAGTGTAGCTTGTTCTGGCTCTCCCCCCTCTCTCTCTCTCTCTCTCTCTCTCTCCTCTTCCTCCTCCTCCTCATCTGCGTGGTCCACAGTCCACCCCTCAGGCTGCAGGCTGTTTGAGGTGGACCCTCTCCGCCATCTGCCTGGCGCTGTAGAGGGACACACTGATGCCTACTGTGGCCATCGTCATGGCGATCGGGTTGACGAAGCCATCCTGAGGCTGAATCTGGACCTCACCTGAAACCTGTCTCTGCAAGGGGAAACACACACGCACGCACAGATTTAACACAGAGTGTTTGTCTTTTTATGGACACAAGTATGGTAGACACAACCCATTGAGCAGTGAAACAGCCCTGAGCTGTTGAAGTTTCCAGCTGCTAATACTAGAACAATGTAACCTGGGCTGCACAATACAAATGTACAGAAGGAAATTAGGGATATGAGGCTGGCCACTCTGACATTCCACAGGCAGGATGCACAGGCCTTGAGAACAAAGTAAATTACTGGGAACAGTATCAGAGGAACTGCCATGTTCTAGTTACCATTCTACGACTATCACCATGCACATAAACACCTCAACATTACAGTTCTGCTTCCTGTCAGGAAAGAACTTCAGCGGACTGTTTTTGTTTTTAAACTGGCATCAGCTAATGGCTGGTATGATTACTTACAGCCATGCGTAAGATTATATTTGCCAACAATAACCATTTGACAACAATTAATGTAAAACTCCAGCAGACACATGGGCATGTTGAAGTGACATATACTGTAAGCACCCCTGTCAAGTACTCATACATTATATTAGTTATGTTATCAATAAGCAGTTTCTTAACATAATAATTTATAACAGTTCTTGCTGTTGTTCCTGCAGTAATGTGTAAATCATAGTACATTACATTTCAGTCATTTATAGTAGCTGTTCATTCAAGGAATAAACAACCAGTGCTAGCCTACATTACTTAAGCAATAAACCACGAGAGGCCGTGTGTTATAGTGATTTTATAACAGCTAGGGGGTATTGTTAGGCACGACGCGAAGCGGACTACAATGCATTGGATCAAATGGGAGGCGTATTAATACTGAAAATGGAATGATATGCAGTCCCCAGGTGTGTGTTACAAAGTATTTTAACTTGGCTTCCAGCCAATCAGAATCAAGAACCAGAACTAACAGTTGTATAAATAATCATTTGAGGTCTGCACCAGCCTTTCATTATGAAATATTCATATCCTGCATTGTTATCCTTCACAACAATTTATTTTAGATTAATATTACCCTGCGCTTCACAATGCAAAATGTTTCAGCCAAAGAGCCAAGAAAATTGAAAACAGACTTGGACCCAGACCTGGAGGAGGCGGAAGTATCCTGGGGTCAGACGTCCCAGTCTCAGGATCATGTCTGCTGCTGGAGCTTCTCAGAGCAGCCCAGAGTTCACCTGCACAGACACATACACACAAAGATATTTGATGATATCATCAGAATCTGACGAAAAGGTCATTTACAGTTCTACTGTTGTGTAAACTCAGATTAGTATTGGGTCGGGTATTAGGATATGTTGTCCACATACAATGTGTATTAGCCTATAGAAGTGCAAAACATGAATTTGTCAATGACCAGAGTGGAACTCTTTTCACAAGAGAAGCAACCTAGAAACGAATTCCTTGGCGATAGTACATAACAAGAAATCCACTTTGATCTCATGCCTGCAATTTGTTCAGCAACAATGGCCACATTCATGTGACAAACAAGCAAGTTAATAAGCTCATTGAAAATAAATGCTGTCCATTAAAAAATCCCATGCTGCCAATGAAGCAACTTGTATTTAATTTCCCACTGACCACCCAGCTAGTGGCACCAAAGCTCTTCCACCACAGGTCCCAGCATTAAGAGTCCTAACTTTCAGAATCAAATCAACATTTTAGAGATACCAGAACTTTCTGACGTGCAACATAGAAAATGAGAGAGTGAGACAAGAGCAAAATAACGAGACACCGCACCCAAAACACAAAACACAAAGAGTTACCAAGTGTGGACATACGTCCAATCTCATCTCAGAGTATGGAGCCTGGTGCAGTGGGAGAATGAGGGGACAGATCCAGGAGCCCCGCTGGACCCTCACCTTCCTGCAGCTCCACAGCAGACAGCCTCCGCGACGCCACCGCCCCCTACACAAACACTGGCCCGCCTGGGACACAACGAGGGAGCTCCTGTGTGCCCCCGTTCTTTTGTAAACCCCACTCACATCCAATGGGATGAATCCACTCCCTCTGGCTGAACTCACAGACACACACACACCCTCTCACCCACGTTCACACAACACCCACTCACAGTGCAACATAAAAGCCTCAGGCTGTCAGTTATGGTTTTGTCAACCAGTCATTAATGACAGAGACAGAGACAGAGAGAGAGAGAGAGAGAGAGAGAGAGAGGGGAAAGAGTGCCTGTGTGGCATGTTGCACGCTTGAAGGAACATGTGTTAATGCGCTGCAGTAGGTTATGTAACAGAACAGAGATCATAGGGACCAACTTCCCATCCTCCCGAACAAGCTCTCTCCACCAGGTTATATAAGGGCTCTACAGTTCTATGATGTCACAGTGACTTCTGAGGTCTCCATGCCTACAAGAAAATCTCTATTACCCATAAGATGTAACATGAAATCACACTGACACTAACCCTTATCACGACCTTCATTATAGGTCCAAATAACCAGGAAAGCAGCATTTTAATCCATTCTTACTCACCATTTCCCAATGTTTACAGGGGTCTTATAGGCCTACTGTATCCTTTGTCCACAGCCTGCAGCAGACATGCGTTCAGTCTAGTCACAGAGGCTGGAGTCAGTTCACCCCATGGGGGAGGGGAGGACTACAAGATGCTGATTGTGGCAACTGAATGACTTCACCCATGGGTCTGTGCAGTCAATACAGTATATTTACATATAAATTCAGCACTAAAGCTGAATTAACTGTCCACCATAAAGAGAATGACTGTGTTGTTACATCCCCACACTAGTGTCCTGTCCTGTCCTTTGGACAGACGAACGGGTGAGAGGTCAGAGGAAAGACAAACCTTGGCTTATGGGGCTGTTATTTCAGGCCTTATTGCTTCCCGTTTGGAATCTGTTACTGCAAAACAAAATGAAAATGAATGAGAGACTAGCTTAATACATTTGCGTAAGTCTACAAGGGAAATTAAAAGATATATTGGCATTTAATGAAAAAGAAACATTTGACCAGCATCCTATTATCCTTGTGAATAAATCAGGACAGCAACTGTTACATATCAAATGATTGTTATTTTACCTTGCCCATGACTGTTATCAAACATAAATGCATAAAATCTTTGTGGAGGCCCCCTTTGCCTTACCTCGTTGTGTATTATCCCTTACTAAATGCATACAATTTGAACCAGCTGTCCAGCAACAAGACACTGAAGTATCATTAAATGTCTCTGTGTCATCATGTCATGGAATTTTGTCTCTGTGACATCACAAAAGTAAAGTTACCTACAAAATTGTCCGATGTTATAGTCACAATGGTGTGATGATGTTATAAAAAGTCCAACCAAGTTCAACTCTTCAGGTCCAAGCACTTTATTCATTTTAGACACATACATGTTGATCCATTAACAGTGGGTATTTGTTTTATATTGAATTCATAATTAATCTAAAATAATATGATAAATTGGTTATCATTGGCTAAAGGTTTATGATATATTTTATATATTTGATCGTAACACTAGTAACTAACACACCAAGTAGTGACTGTGAGGAAGCATTAGGATGTTTATTTGATAGACACAGTGCTGAAGTGCTCCGCGTCCTGAGGAGGGAGTGTTTTCAGAGCCCCTCCCTGGATGGGCACTCTCTCCAGGGCCAGGTCAGTGTCGGCCAGGGGCCCTCCGGTCAGATGAGCAGGAGTGCTCTCTATGATCATCACTCGTCCACAGAAAGTCTGAAACAAACACACACACACACACACACACACACACACACACACGCACACACGCACACACGCACACACACACACACACACACACAAACACACAAACACACAAACACATTGAGTAACTATTTCAAGGCAAGTAGCACACACATACTGTACATCTGTAAAATTCATATTCACATACTGTTGTTTGCAAGCCAGGTATCTGCGTAGGGTGAAATATAGAATCCTTGTGTTTTGATTCAGGTCTGGACGATTCTATAGACTTCTCCTGCAATGCTTTTGAATCCTGACAAAGAAAAAGAAGACTAATCAATCACACCATCTTCATAATAACAATGAAAAAATTGGAACTGATAAGCTTTACTAACCTTCAGAATCTTGTAGTTGGATGTCTTGGCGACATATTGGTCCCATGACCGGGCAGCAAGCTCCCGCTGTTCCCAGTTGGAACTGATCTGTGAAATAAAAAGATGGAGACGTACAATCTAGTCAGGCATGCACCATTCAAATACACCCTGCCCCTGTCAAAACATTACACACACGCACACGCACGCACGCACGCACGCACGCACGCACGCACGCACGCACGCACGCACGCACGCACGCACGCACGCACGCACGCACACACACACACACACACACACACACACACACACACACACACACACACACACACACACACACACACACACACACAGATGTGTTTGGTCTCCAGGTTCACACACCTCTCTGTACATGAGCTTCTCCTCATGGAGCTCCTCCTTCTGCTGTTGCTCCAGCATGCTGGTCTGCTCTGCGGTCACTCTCCTGGCCATGTCCTCGGTCATCTTAGCTATGGTGTCCAGGGCCTCCTTGTCAGGTGTGATGGGTCTCACGCCCTCTAAGGACAGCTCTCTGGAGATCTCCTCCCACACCTCCCCAACCTGCAGGCAGCACAGCCAACACCAGCCTTCAGCTCACTCACACTCAGCGCCAAGGCTTTGTTTGACATCTCAGATTGATATTCCATTGATTGTTTTTAATGTGTGACTGATATACTGTATTCCACAATGCTCGATGCAAATGGTTACCTTGAAGTCCAGGTATCTGTTGACGATGCTCAGAGTGACATAGTCCTCCGTTGACAATCCAGGCAGTCCTTCGAAACCTGCGTTTTAGAGACTCTGTCTTAGCAAATGTTCCTATTTTGACACGTCAGACCATAATCCATCCGATGAAAGGACATCCTTACCGAGTTTACAGAAGACAGAGTAGATCTTTGATCGCAGGTTTTCCGACACGTCCATGACCGCGGCGCTGGGCCTGTCTGCGGGCAGGGAGACCCGGGCGTCCTCCTCTTGGCAGCAGCACAAAATAGGTCTCTTGGGATCTGGCCATCAGTTATTAAAAAGACCCAAATATATTACCTTTGTTTTTTTAACCTTTCAAAGCACTTGTGCTACAGTGTGATTGTCCACAGCAGCGGCCCCACCTGCGATCCTCCCCTGTCTGTCTCTGCTGACCTCCATCTCCAGCTCCTCCTGCCTCCATAGCTGCAGCAGGAGCCCCGGGCTGCTCAGGCCCTCGCGGCCCCGCCAGGCCAGGATGTGTGTCAGCGTCTTGGGGTTGTCACACAGCTCCAGCAGGGTTCCCAGGACCACGCTGTGCATGCTCCTGGGGCTGGACTGCACGGAGGACATTGATAGATATTCGACAAGGTACAAGTCAGGAAAGCTTGACTGAGCCTCGGTAAGCATGATCCAGCTACTTACGTGGAGTAGGTCAAGCAGGAGAAACACTCCTTCTCTTGCCAGGAAGTAATCTTCTGTGGTGTAGCATCCGACAATACAGGACCTGCAAAATATAATATAAGGTTTTTGAAATGGCATCCCACTACGGTTGTGAAACAAAGACACAACGTTCTGCGGGGCAGTGAACTGACCAGACACAGTCCACTGTGGAGAGAATGAGCTTGTTGTGTCCCAGGCCACTGGAGAAATTCTCTGGGTTCATCCTGAGGAAATGCACTGTCATCTCAACTCCCTCAGATCCAAACAATTCCTGAGACACAACAGCACAAAGTCGGACTGTTTAGATATATAGATATATAGATATAGAACGCATTATGGAAAAGCAAGCGGCTCTAATACAAGGGACCTGGGCTCTACCTTTCTGTGTAGATCGTTCTCGCATAGTGCAGACAGTATGAGCTGGATGTCTGCCTTGATCTCCAGGGTGGTACCATCGTCCTCATCATTAACGTTCCCTGTCTGCATCAGAGTCCCTGAGAACATTGACCTCTGTGTTACTATGGACAGATTGCCAGGTAATGGCCATTTATTACTCTCTGTGAAGCTTGTATTTGAATCAATTTTCCCAGGCGTGGTTAAATAAATGACCTAATAGCAGACTGATGGCTCCCTGATCACAGAGGTCCTCGTTGATTGCCTCGTTGCCTAGGGACACCATGGATCTCATCAGCCTCACACAGTAGCGCATCTGGGCCTGCTTACTGCCTCTCCCTCCGGTGCCATGGAAACTGTGGCCTTGGCCAAAGTAGGCATCTGTTGGGCGTAGAGGTGATGATGCAAACAGTGGAACACTAGTAAACTAAACTTGACCATTCCATACCGTTCTGGTATTGTCCAATCCCCCGGAGTGACTCTCACCCTGCTCAGCACACCAACCCAGCAGCAGCAGCAGGCAGGTGTTGCCCTGGCAGGTCATGTAGTCGTCCAGCATCAGCGGAGCCACGGTGGCCAAGGTGGCCAGGGCCTGCAGCTGCAGCTCCTCCTGCTGGATGGGGGTCCAGCCGCGTGGTCCTGACTGGCCCTCAGACGGGACAGCGGGGGGCTTCACCAGGAGCAGCAGGGCCAGGACCACACAGGCTTCTCTGAACAGCTGGCAAACACAAACATTATGGAACATGTTCAAAACACAAACAACAACAGCCCATGGAGATAACAACCAGCCAAACCGGTGCTCTTGGCATCTAGCACTCACCTGCAGGGCAGACAAGTCCTTTGATATGACAACAACCAGGTTTAATAACAGCCTCTTCATCTCAAAATCTTCATTATTAAAGGACAGCTTCAGGTTTCGGACCAAAGGGTTGTGACTTTTGACTTAACAGAAATAAAAAATCAAGACATTATCAGTCTTCATTTTAAATCTGAAACATAACTAAGATTGGATTTGATATATGAACAAAAAAAGTAACTCACGCTCTGGAAATGTGACAAAAATCATGAGTTGTTTGGCATATAAACTCTCCTGTAAACGAGAACACACATAAGGAGACCTAAAAAAAAGAAGAAGCAAACAACAAAAGATACTCTGAATAACCTACTGCTTTAATGTATTTGGGAACACACTCATCTGCTCTACTTACAATGAGTGGAGATTGGGGGTTTTCTGCTATTAGAGTTGTGATGACAAGTAGATCATTCCTGAGTTGAAGATCATAATGCCGGTAGCCATTTAACAACTGGTTGAAAAAAGCCTCTTTCAGTGCCCTATGGTTCAAACAAGAAATTACCATTTTACCAGGCGTTCCTGACAGTTTAATTCATACATGACTGACAGCAAAGTGTAACAGAATCAAGCCACATACATAATACAGTCCATGTTGCTTAGTTGAGATGTGACCTCCTCTTTGCAGCCTCTCTCCAGCAAATTCCACAATATCTCAGAAGAGCGGAAAAGAACCTGTCCTGAAGGGTCTGGCTCATTCATATGGAAACAGATCTTCTGTGCCCCCTGAGCCTTCAGAATGAGACTGCAGTTCATGTCTGAAAAAAGCAAGACGATAAAGAGGCATAATTAAAAGAAAAAATCCCCATTGACATTGACAGAGGACCACAAAGTCACAGATGTGATTGTTCCTCCTTAAATAGCTGCTTCCTCTCAAGAGCTACTCTAGGAGGTAATCTGCTGGCCAGACATTCGTGTCAGAAAGCCCTGTGCTGAAGGCAGTTATTTACCCGAGGAGCCAGAGAGAACCTGAAGGGTCTTCAGGACCTGGAGCTTCATGGCAGGCTGGTTCTCCAGCAGTACCATGGAGAGGACCAGGGTCTCAGCCAGGCCACTCTGCTCCAGCAGCTGAACCTTGTAGCCTGGGGTGGTGGGCTGGGGCCCTACAGAAACATGTGATAAAGCCTGAATGGCATCTCAGGCAGGTTTTAGAATAAGGAGACAACACAGAGCATACAAGAAGTGGCCCTAACTCAATGTCAACATAGAGACTGTGTTGTGAGAGATAAGAGATGTAGATGGTTGCTTTGTGGAACAGCCCATACCATCCAATGACTGCTTGGATACCACAGGGCTATATAATGATTTGATAGAGTCACAGATCTGATGTCGCACTTCAACATTTGGCACTCTCATCAGGTACCCTGTCAATAGAAGAACACATTAGTAGACTTGTGCGTGACCTTTTAGCACAGGCAGTCTGGCATGACCCCTATTACTTAACTGAAAGTGCTGCATACCCATCTGTGACAGACACTCTTTGACGGCAGGTGCATAGGTCATCTCATCAGAGTTCTTTTCCTTCAGAAAGGGAAGCCTGGAGGAGAAATACAATCAAGTGAATGTCAGATGCAAAGGCTGAGGTAAACATATCACAATGAGAATTATTGGCTTTGGTTTCTGATTATTACCTGCATATCTTAAGCAAATCACATAGCATTGATGCATATTCAGGCTGCTCCTTTGACTTCTCAGCACATATGTTTAAAATCTTTAAGATGTCTGCCAGTTCTTTCAAAAGCTTGAAATTGAAACGTTAAGGACACAAACATGGAAAGTAGTAATTGGAAAATACGACAAGTTATTGCAGCACCCTACTGAGTCATAATGATTATTTCTGTGTAAGGAAACAGGAAAGTGCTGACACAAAAAGCAATAAGCTATAGCTTGTAAATTGGGATCTTGGGAACTACATTTCAGTCCCTGAAGACATGACATGACCTAACATGTCTATTTCCAGAACATCATTAAGGTAAAGGGCAAGTGAAAATTTGCATGTTCAGATCTTGTAAATGTCCAGCCTATTCTGTGAAATAAGGATACAAATCCCCGTTGACATTTCTTCAAGAGTTTCTTCAACACAGAAAGGTGTCTCTCTTTCAATGTACCCTTAAGCAAAATGATTGAATAAAAGTTACCTAGCAATCTGGAGATTATTGATAGTACTGGCGATCGAAGTAAAAACAACAACAACAACAAAAAACATTGTGATTACTTTCTTTTTACTTACTGTTAAAGGATCCTCTAGAAGATTAATTATACGACTAAGTTCAAGGGACTTTGTGACCTAAAAGGAAAATGAATACATTTTATCTCAGCTAGCTTAGCTGCAGTAACGTTAGCTACGTTAGATTCGCCAAATATGAACTATATGCAGTTATCTAAAAAGGTGTAACTTCACATGTAGATAATTAAGATCATACGTACCCCATGCGTATCATTGCTGTCCTTTGCAATATTTTTGACCACTGGGATCTGAGGTTTTCTTCCATGCACTTTGACTTTGGATCCAATTGCAGTTGTCATCAAATTCAAAGAACTTTTTGTCATTTCAGTCGCTGAAGTGGGCATTTCAATTAATCTATACGAAAGCCTTGTCAGCGGAATTCAACATGTAAAAAGTAATGTTTCATCCGGTCATCATCTAAAAAACTACACGAACATGGCTAGCTCACAAGTTGATAAATATATTTTAAAAAGCATGTCACATATTCTAGTTATCCTAGTGCTAAACAGCCTTCACTTCGCTTCGCTGCCTCCGGTCACCTGTACGCGTGTATCTGTTGCTATGGTTATCACTCCACTACGGAAAGCAGAAGCGACCAAATACCGTTCTATTAATACATCCATGCCAAATACCCAAACGGAACGCCCATTTCTCCACCCCCACGACCGGAAGTTGTGTTCGGTGACAGCAACGCCTTGATTAACTCTACAGTAAAACAACAACAGAGCGGCATTGACATTCAAGACCTCTTTATTCAATAAACAAGTCGCCGTGTCGTCTCATTTAAAGGACTAAATCCTGAGTCGCAAAGGGACAGCCCAGTCAGCCATGCTGACGGATGCAGGTCAGAATTTTCCTGCACTGACTGGCTATTGTTTGACAGTTCTGATTTGCTATTGGTAACGCGTGTTAGCTATGCATAGCTCACAAGCCACGTGTGAGCTAGGCATATGTGTTCTAATAACGTTACAGAATTCGTAGGTAGACCTTGTAACAATTATATGCTAACTGCTTATCTGGAAATGTACCTCAGCAACAATGAAATGCCCTGGCTAAGGTACTTGCATTGCATTATTATTAAATCTGCAACATCTAATCACTTTCCAGATTACACTGGTAGTAATACTTATGGTGCAAGGCGGGCCAAGAAGAGGACAGCAGCTATGGAGTCACTAGGTGATGGTCAGTCAGTACGCTCCTCTGGAAGACAGGTCAATGTCAGAGTGAAGCGCAGCGATAATAATTCTCCTGGACAGGTATGCCCCATTTCACTCAGGGTGAGAATCCATTATGCAAGGGACGGGTCCACACTGTGAGACAATTATGCACTGTGTTGCCTGTCATGATGTTGACTGATATTCAAAACTATAGTAACTGATAATGTGTCCCTGGATTCAGACTAAAAGAAAAGCCACCGACACAGAGGAAGAAGATGACCAATCTGAGAAGAAGTACAGGAAGTGCGAGAAGGCTGGATGCTCCGCCACATACCCAGTATGCTTTGCCAGTGCATCTGAAAGGTATAATTTCCTGTTCTTAACGCACAGATACCGCAAAAGAGAAAGAACCATTATCTCTGCATGGGTACTTTCTATGGCTACGTAATGATTTCTGTCTTTTCGGTCAGGTGTGCTAAAAACGGCTACACTTCTCGGTGGTATCACTTGTCCTGTGGAGAGCACTTTTGTAACGAGTGTTTTGACCACTACTACAGAAGGTAAAGTGTTATTCAGAGTGAAATGAATAACACTTTTTTTTGTAAAACATCTTGACACTCAAAACATAAAACACATTGACCACTGATCTTCTATCTTCATGTTTCATTACTGGATATAATGATAACCATGAATTTTCGATTCCAGTCACAAAGATGGTTATGAGACCTACGCCTCCTGGAAGAAAGTCTGGACCAGTAATGGGAAGAGTGAACCCAGTCTAAAAGCTTTCATGGCTGACCAGCTGCTTCCATACTGGGTGAGAACAACTGACAGATTTTAATCAAATGATTTTCAGTTAACATCCTTATACTCTCCATCATGTCCAATGTAAACACATTCATCCTAATGTGATTGGCCTCCAGGTCCAATGCACCAAGCCAGACTGTGGGAAATGGCGCCAGTTGACCAAGGAGATCCAGCTCACTGCCTCTCTAGCAGCTACCTATCGCTGTGGCATGAAGTTAAACAATGTCAAGGTAAACAGGAAAGAGGAGGAAGACAGTAGATCATCAGCCATTTGTCGATTGACATTTAATGTTGATGTTTTAATGTCTTCTGTTTGTGTACATAGACTGAAGGACCAGACCAGTGCTCTCTGCCAGAAGATCTGGTGAGTAGGAGCCTCAGTAATCAGTCAATCAAAATTTGACACACAGTAAGTGTCTTTATCTCTGCAGCAATATATGATGTTTGTGAGCGTTTGGAGACACTACTCTGTATTTATCCAGTCCCTTCTGTGCCCCCACAGAGAGTGGCGGAGGTGATTGAAAGCTGGTGGCTTTCCATGCTGATATTGCCCCCGTTGTTTAAGGACAGCCCGGCCAACCCTTTCCTCACAGCATACTACCCTGACTGTGTGGGCATGAGCCCCTCAGGATCCCCCAGCCACCAGCCTCTAGCAGAGTTGAGGGCAGACCTCTGTAGAACCATCCAGCCCCAGAGTAAGTCCAGGATGTGGGGAGAATACACCTACCAAAGACCTACTGTACTGTGAAGCACAAAGAACAAATCTAGGGGGACCAGTGAAACACTACGTTTTATTTGTTGTTTCTTGTATAATAGTACAAAAATACAAAAATCCCAAATGGTTGTTAATGGTCTGACTCTGAAATGTGTTCAGTTCCAGGACTATGTCCATACTTCCAGCCCTTTTATCAACCCAACGAGTGCGGGAAGGCCTTGTGTGTGCGGCCGGATATGATGGAGCTGGATGAGCTTTACGAGTTTCCAGAGTTTTCCCGTGACCCCACTATGTACCTGGCCCTACGCAACCTCATCCTGGCGTCCTGGCACAGGAACTGTATGGTACGGCACACACACTTTACTGGACGCATTCCCAGCCTCTTCCTTCCCCTTGGGGATTTTTGTTGTTTGTTTGTAGGTAATGTTGTGATGATGTTGGTAAAACCATAAAACAACCTTGCCTACAACGTCGAAGGTCACTGTTGTGTCCGCCACTCTGGCGGTACAACAGGACCTGATCGTAAATGTAGACCTTGCTGTGCTCAGGAGGTGCTGACGCCCCAGAAGTGTGCCTCTCACATCATCGTGCGGGGGCTGGTACGGGTGCGCTGTGTTCAGGAGATGGACAGAGTGCTCCACTTCATGACCAGGAAGGGCCTGATCAACACGGGGGTTCTGTCAGTCCAACAGCCCCTGCTCCCAGACAGATACTGCAATGTGAGTGTCCCTGTCTGACCCCCCCATCTTTTACCATTTTCCAGCTCTGTTGCTTTATCAAATACCTAGAAGAAGAAAGAAAAAAAAAAAAATATATATTATATAATACATTCTTTGCTTTGTTAGAAAAACGTGATTGTCATCGGAGCTGGGGCCTCGGGGCTGGCGGCTGCAAGACAGCTGCACAACTTCGGCATGCAGGTAACCTTCTCAGGCCATCTCCTATTTCTGGTCCCAAATCAGTTTTGTGCAAACGCATTCTGACATGATTTAGTTTGTCTGCTAGTCATGATGACCTCTGACCCTGGATGTGAAGACCTCAAATCCTGGATACTTGAACCTTACACAGGTCGTTGTGCTTGAGTCGAGGGAGCGGATTGGAGGTCGGGTGTGGGATGACACAACGCTGGGTGTCACTGTTGGGCGGGGGGCTCAGATTGTGAACGGCTGTGTCAACAATCCCATCGCCCTGATGTGTGAGCAGGTGGGTATAGTGAAAAGTCTTTTCACCTTGATGTTGCCTAATAACAATGTTAGCTGTTAAGTAGATCACCACCATAAGCATGTAGTTCTTCCAAGTGTATGGTTGCTCCCTTAGTGAGTTGCGCCTTGTCTTGTGTGCAGCTGGGCATCAAGATGCACACATTAGGGGAGAGGTGCGACCTGTTTCAAGAAGGAGGCAGGGCCACAGACCCAGCAATAGACAAGCGCATGGACTTCCACTTCAACGCCATCTTGGATGTGGTGTCAGAGTGGAGGAAGGACAAGTCTCAGAACCAAGACACTCCTCTGGGGGGTAGACTAACCCTAACCATCCTTTTCCATACAATGCTTTCCTTACTTCATCTAACAGATAACATACTTTAGAAAATAAGGATATTGTGCCATATTTAATATTCATTTAAGACTTTCCCCCCTCAGAAAGGGTTCATGAGGTCTACAAGAACTTCCTTCAGGAGTCTGGTATCCAGTTCAGTGAACTGGAGGAGAAGGTGCTTCAGTTTCACCTCAGCAACCTGGAGTATGCTTGTGGGAGCACCCTGGACCAGGTCTGAAGCTGACCTAATTCATACCTAAACTCTTGTCATAGTCAATGTAGGCCCTTGGGAGAGATATGAGAATATATTTGGTGTGTATGGGTTTGCAGGTGTCAGCTCGATCCTGGGACCACAATGAGTTTTTCGCCCAGTTCTCAGGAGACCATACACTGCTGACTGAGGGCTACTCTTCAGTACTGAACAAACTGGCAGAGGGCCTCAACATCCGTATCAAGAGCCCAGTATGACACCTAATTCACGTTATGTTCCTTTGATCACTTATGCCCACTTACTATTCAGTACATTGCACAAGTAGTGATAATTATTATTTGTGTTAAATCCAGGTTCAGGCTATTGACTACTCAGGGGACGTTGTCAAAGTTACCTCATCCAATGGTTCGCAGTGGACAGCTCAGAAAGTAAGGATTTAAATGACTTATACTGTATATGATTTGACAAATTATAATACAGCATCTGTTCAGATATGACACCAGACTATAGACTATTCTTCTTTTGTTCTTATTTCTAGGTTCTTGTTACTGTCCCATTGACTTTACTTCAGAATAATGTCATTCAGTTTCATCCTCCTCTTCCTGAGAGAAAACTAAAAGCTATCCATAGTCTTGGAGCAGGTATCATTGAAAAGGTAAGGGATGCAAAAAATGTTGGTTCAGAAATGTTGGGTTAATTTTAAGGAAAATAAATTAGTTCAAATGACCTAATCAGGACTTGTCTTCTACATATGTCCATAGATTGCACTCCAGTTCCCATACAGATTTTGGGACAGTAAGATCCAAGGAGCAGACTACTTTGGTCACATTCCTCCCAGTCCAGACAAGAGAGGAATGTTCGGTGTGTTCTATGACATGGATCCACAGGTCAGATTATCAACAGTTTGTTTGAGTCCTTGTGTCAGTGGCAAACTCTTCTACCTACTGTAGAGTCCATGCTGAATAAAAGAAAGTAAAGAGAGAGTGAAACATGACATATGTCTGTCTTGGTTCAATGTGCAGGGAAAGCAGTGTGTCCTAATGTCTGTGATCACCGGTGAAGCTGTGCCCTCCATCAGGGATATGGAGGATCAAGAGGTTGTGGACGAGTGCATGAAGGTCCTGCGTGAACTGTTCAAGGAACAGGTTAGGAAGACAGTCTATTAAAGATTCATGTACCTGTGTATACATGCACTATTCAAACAGAAGATATTCTCTATGCTAATTGTCTCAATTTCCCTGAATAGGAGGTCCCAGAGCCAGTGAAATACTTTGTCACGCGTTGGAGCAAAGACTTGTGGTCTCAAATGTCCTACAGCTTTGTGAAGACAGGAGGTAGTGGGGAGGCATATGACGTGATTGCTGAAGATGTTCTGGGAAAAGTGTTCTTTGCTGGGGAGGTGAGAGTTTCTTAACATTTCTTATCAGCCTACTACATGCATCAGTCCATACAGACATACAGTCTTCACATTTGAGAGAATGTAAATAATAATTTGCCCTTTAACTTGTTAACATTGTCCGTTTCCAGGCAACTAACAGGCACTTCCCGCAAACTGTAACAGGAGCCTATCTGAGTGGGGTCCGGGAAGCCAGTAAAATCGCTGCTCTGTAACTCCTTCCCAGACAGGGACCTGTCTTGTAACCTACCCGCCAGAGGACATCATGGCTGAAAGGTCTTCATTTCAAAATGGTCTTCTCCTCTTGAGAGAAGTGTTACACCTTGAATACTGGACCTTGTGTTGACGATCAGCAGTAGCCAATGCAGTCTATAAGTGGAAATGGTTGAAGGTTTCAACGAGTGGCAAACTATATACAATGAACACCTCTCTGGTTTAACAGACAGCCAACATCCTGTAGTAAAACAGGAGGGTCAACTGCACTGCTGGTACTGTATGTTAACAAAACAAAGAACTAATTAATTGATGTCATTGTAACAGATGTGTGTTAGTTAGTTTGTTAGGAATATTTGTGTTGGGTGATACACACCAATATTTGGTGCATATCTTATATGGTTTTGTATGGGCACTTAACTGTCATGTTCAATTTAGTACTTTTGCAGTAGCACTTTTGATCATAACGAGTTGATTTAACTTGGGACATGGCAGGTTTCAGAATGCTTTAAAGTCGCACAGAAATGAAAAAAGCATTCTGTCCCATTTTGGTTCACATAACTGGTCATAGTGTTCACCTATTCAACGATGCCCCAAAAAAATACACAATTCTACTTTTGTTGTACTCTTATAATTTCGTACTTCCTGGAAAACGGTAGGTCACGTGTAATTACGTCAACAGGTACCTTAGATTTTAGGCCAATAATCTCACGACATCCACCCTGTCAATCGTCTATTCATCTAAACGTATGTCCCGCCCATGCAGCCCGTTTCGGGCGGAAATACGTCAAAGTACGGAAGTAAGATGTTCTCCAACTTCCCTTTCGGTGCGACTTTAAAATACAAAATACAGTAGTGTAGTGGACACTAAAAGGGCATAATTCACCCCCGGAACTGTTGGGTTGTTGAACCGTTATGCTCCGCCTTGGCTTCCAGGTCCTGTAGTGAATTCGGAGTTGTAAATAAACGGCTGAGCTGCTGCTAGCCAGACTTTTCATTCTGCCTCATTCTAAAATCTCGGAATCACAATAGTCAGTTTTGCTCTCTTCCATCCTCTCCTGTCAAATGACGGAGAACTGAAAGATTTGAGCGTTTGCCATTACCCTAGTCAAATTTCTAGTGTATGTGAACCACATACACGGCCAATAAAGCAGATTGAATCTCGAAGATGATGTCCTACTAGCCTCGCGTCACCAGGCTCTCTGGGGAGATGTCCTAAGAAAAAACAAAAAATGTAATCCTAGCCAATTACACTCCTAGGGTTACACGTGCATCTTTGTTGGGCCACATTGTTTGCGTCATTTATGCTTTAAAGACCAATATTTATCGTGTATAATAAAACGAGCTCACACGTATCCGTTTTTTTTTATTTTTTTTTACACGTATCACAGTTGCTATAGCGAATCAAGACATCAAACGTCATCAAGTAAGGACAGCGCGCCGAACTTAGTAAACAAAGCGGTGAAATAACGCTCAAAAGCTCTTGTCTGAGATCAGCACTGTTTGCAGGATTTTAATTCAATTCGCGGACGCTCTTATGGACAAGTGTTCAGGTGACATAATAAACCAATACAGCATTGCATACAAAGGTGATATCACAGCAAAGGTTAATATTGGCGGAGCGTTCATTGTAGCTCTTTCATGCGCCAGAAGACGCATTGTGCTTCGCTAGCTATAACGCCACAGTTCATCTGCCACATTCTCTGTCCCCCCAGACTCCACAGGTGACAGTTCCGATGACGAACCTTTATCTAAGTTCACAAAAAAGCTCAAGACCGATGGCCTGTCTAATACGACCCAGAGTGAACTCAACTCACAACCTGACTCAAGAAAAGCCTCTGATGGTGAGAAACGGCAGCCACTTATAGCTGTATTAGAGAAACATTAATTTAATCAGGTTAAGCAAAGTGTTTATAACTTACCATGTTGATCTTGTTTGTTGTCATGATAAGGGTTTGACACCTCAGACGATGAGCTGTTAATTAAGAAGACGGTGAGGATGCTTTGTGGTTTTAGCTAGCTAGCTAACGCCACAGTTCATATGCCACATTCTGTCTTCCACAGGTGACAGTTCCGACGACGAACCTTTATCTAAGTTAATTAAAAAGTCCCAGGCCGACGACCTGTCTAATACGTCCCAGAGTGAACTCAACTCACAATCCACCTCAAATAAAGATGGTGAGAAATGCGAGGGTGAAATTGAAATAGCTGGCCATCAGAATTGATTTAATCAGTTAAAGCAATGTTGATCTCTGTTCTCACAATAAGGGTTTAACACCTCAGACGATGAGCCCTTAAAGAAGATGGTGAGGATATCTCTTCCAGTCAAAATGTCAGGTGAATCCAAGGGTAACAAAAGAGGCAGCATTAAGACTGAAAAGACTGCAGGTGATACATGCTTACAGTGTATATCAAAATATATTTCCACATTTGTGCCACTGTTTGTGACACATAACTATGTGTACGGATTGTAATGATTGTAATTTGTCTTTAACTGTTTTAAATATATTAAACCGCTATGGTTCCAACAAAGCGGAAAGTTCAGATGACGAGCCATTGATCAGACACACCAAGAAGCCCTCCACAGCTGTAGAGAGGACTGCTCCACTGCCTCTGAAGAAGAGACCTGTCAACAGAGCCAGGAAAAACAGCAACGTCAGCCAGAGCAGAGACAAACACGCAGGTGAGACCGGTTCTTTAATTCCCTCGTCTTTGCTGAATGTACGAGTGAATCCATCACACTGTTTTTGCATGGATTCAATTGTTTTCCTTTTTCTTTCCGCACTGTCAGACTCGACAAGCGATAGCTCAGATGATAATAAGCCCTTGAGCAACACAGTCAAGAACTTGAAGACACAAAGACAAAGAAAGACACCCCCCTCTGCAGCCAGAAAATCCCCCAGGAAGGTTCCTAACAAACTGCAGAGGAGTGGAGGTTAGAGAACCTGGCACATCCCCTCCATTGTGCTCTATCACAACATTAGGTACTTCCACTGAAAGATGACTGTTGTTGCCTGTGTCGTTTTCTTAATGCATATACCAAGAGTCCTGGGATAGCTCAGATGATGAACCATTGATTAGGATGACCAGGAGATCTCCAGGAAGAAGAGGCACCTTGGTGAAAAAACGGGGGCGGAGAGCTAACAGCAACATACATAAGGGAAATAAACTCCGAAAAGGTCTATACTGTGCAGCAACATTTTCAAATTATTGACTTTCCAACTATGATTGTACTCTGCATCTCATGCAGTCGCTTACCCTCTCTTGGTATATCTTACCATTATTTTGTTTATGTTTGTAGGGGAAGAGGACTCTGATGACGAGCCCTTGATTAGACTGGTTAAAAAGCCTATAAAGAAGACCAGAGCACCAGTCAAGAAGACGTTTGTGCCAGAAAATACTGTGGTGTCCAAGAAAAAATCAGTCAACAGAGCAGTTGACAGGAAGAACACTGACACTGCACAAATCACATGTAAGCACACAGCCCCTCTAAAGAGAATGGTACACTCATTAAGATGAATTATTCCATCATATTTAGATTGTGGTAAAGATGTCTACAATATCCAGAGATGTACATCAGAAAAACATTGAGTGCATTATGCTTGCCTGTTTAGGTACTTCAGACCACAGCTCCGATGAAGAACCCTTGATCAAGCTGGTTAAAAATCCATCTAACCCTCGAAAGAAGACCACAGCACCAACTCAGAGGCCAGCAAGGAGGGCGGTCTCAGTAAAGATACAGAACGTTGCCATCAAAGAAAGGAGCAGAAGAAACATCAAGCCTGTGCAATACACAAGTAAAGGTTTGGATGCTGTTTGGTTTACAACATGGATTTCTATGATGTCCGAGATCTGTCATTACAAGATGTGTTTTGTGACCATTGTTATTGTTTAACCAGGGTCATCCAATGATGATAGCTCAGATGATGAGCCCTTGATAACGATGGTCAAAAAGCCATTGATTACCAAGACGCCAATGCTGGAGCTGGAGAGAATTGAAGATGCTTTTGAAAACTACAATAGGGGCAGCACAAGCAAAATATGTGGAGGTAAAAAGGATTCGATTCGAACGTTTACTGTATTTGATGGGTAATATCCACCACTCATTCTAATACATTTCATTTGTTGTTGTTTTTCATTACTGTCTAGGGAAAGAGGAGAATCCAGCTGATGAACTGTTGGTTAAGATGATCGCAAGCCCCCCTGAACCCTTAGGAGATTTAATGGCAGAGGAGAGGGAGAAACGGGATGTGAACTGTGACAAAGAGCCTTAAGTTTACACCATCACATCAGATGACTGAACTGCATATTGAACTTGTTGGTAAAAGTGTTACTGTAATATTTTACTCTGCTTTTGTTAGTCTATTGTTGGACTTGCTGGTGCATTTTTGAAAATGTTTGGTGATCTGGCATCACTTATCAAATCAGTTCTGTGTTTTTTTTGTGTTTTTTTACCTTTTCCTCCTGTAGGTTTTACTATTAGACTGCAGACTGCATGTTAAAAGCGTGTTTAAGGCCATTTAGGAATTATTCACAAACGTGGGCTTGTTATATGTAAATAGCTGAGTAGGCTGCATTTGTATAAAAAAAATGTACTTGGCTCTGTGTGCAGCACTTATGCCATGTCAGGCATGTGGACTACATTTAAGATCGTACTATGGATATGAAAGGGTAGCGGAAGTGAAGGAACCATAGTGACTCATGGATTGTTTTCACAATTCTATTTTATTAAAAACATTTCAAAAATGTTTTTTTTTTTTGGTGTTATTTTGATACAAAAAATAAACCTGGTTAAATGTCTGTCTGATTTTGCATTTTACATGAGACCATTTTCTATTCCATTGTTTGAGGTATTCATATAGAACCTAGTACAATCAATCACTGTAAAAACATTTCAGAACCTTTTGACATGTATGTATGTACATCTAAATGTAATGTTCTACATGTGCTCAAGTAATAGTCACAACATTTTAAGTTAACAATTCAGATCAGATGAAATGCTTACTCACAGAAACCTTTACTGATAAGGATTCAATAAGGGCAATAAATACAGTATGTGTTTACACAATAAGAACAGTTGGAAGTAACAGACATTCACCCATATTACAAAACATGGAATCTGCATTTCAAAACTAGCAAGCATCTCTGCTGGCCAGATGGCTCCTATGGTTATGTTCACCCCACAACTGCATGCTGCTGTCCCTCTGTATCCCTCTTCCTGAAGAGTCATTCCCAATCAAGGTGTGATTGACATTCTTATGTCTTCACTGGTAGAGATACTGTAAAACAGAAGGCAAGTAGGATTAATGTCATATTGTCGGGTAGGGTTAATGTTGTACAGGTGCATCTCAGAAAATTAGAATATTGTGGAAAGTTCATTATTTTCTGTAATTTAATTCAAAAAGTGAAACCTTCATATAGATTCATTACACATGAAGTGAAATATTTCAAGGCTGATTGCCTCTGTGCCACGCTCCGACCAAGTATTGAGTGTATAAATGAACATACTGTACAATCATAAAGATTAAAACAAAAAAGGCTTTAAATATTTCACTTCGTGTAATGGATCTAGAATACATGACAGTTTCACTTTTTGAATTAAATTTTCTGTTTCTCTCTGTCTGTCTCTCTGTCCCTCTCTCTCGGTGATGTGATTGTTCCTGATTAAACAGGATTTCCTGCTTTTCTGACCTGATTGGCTAAATTTGTCTTAGGACTGTTCTGCTCCACCATCAGTAATTGGCTACTATGTGGTCACTCAGAACATCAGTGTTCCTTTGGAGAATCTGACACAAGTTCTGCCATCTCTGAGCAATCCATCCAGTGCAGAGTCCAGTCAGGCAAACAATACTTACGATAGTCTGACGGTGACAGATGTTTCAATGATACACATTTACATGTTTGTCATTTAGAAGACGCTTTTATACAAAGTCACTTGCAATAAGTACATTTGTCAAGAGTGAGCCGACTGTACATGCCAGTCTGATGATCAGTCATTAAACCAGTCATTACCAGTCATTTAGTCAGATTTTCACATATGCACAGGAACTCTGAAGTTCTTAGTGACCATTATGTAGCCTACCTCTCCCAGATGGTGGAGCAGAAAAGTGCCTCCTGAAGTGGAGGGTCCTGTGTTGATGACATCATCAGATCTAAGAGAAATTATATAACAGGCCCAGGCTAGTGCTATAAACTATTCAAAAAAATACACTCACGTATGTATGCGCTCTCTCTCTCTCTCTCTCTCTCTCACACACACACACACACACACACACACACACACCATAGCCATACAGCATGATAATATGATTAAATATAATTACATGTCCTCACATGCTCTGCACTCTTGTGTATTTTTCTGCTTTTTATACGTAGCCAATCACATGCCTGCTCTCTCTCCTTCTCTCTGAGACTCTCTCTCTCTCTCTCTCTCTCTCGTGTGTTGTTCTATTAATACATCCATGGTTAACACACACTGTGTCCGTCGGTCTCCCTGTCCCTGTCCTCTGTCTCGTCAGAGGGCCGCTGTGCCTAATCGCAAACACATCACACCCCGGCCGCCAGAGGGGCACTTTGATGTGTAGTAGGCACAGCTTCCCTCTGGCAGCCAGGCCGTTGAATCACTGTCGTCCAGCCATATGGATGGCCCTATGGTCAGTTTGCTCCTTTGAGTTTGATACTTTATTTTTATGTTTTGCTTGATTGGGCTTCGCTTGAGTGGGCTAAAGGCAGGGCTGGACTGGCCATGTGGCGTACCGGGCAAATGCCCGGTGGGCCGGACCTACTTGTGGGCCGATCTAAAAAAACGAGAGAACGAACGGCCCATAGAGCAGGGACAGCGGCCCATTGGTCCATTTTCTATACTGACACTGGGCTGGCCCAATCATATGTAGGCCCCACCCCTCCCTCTGTTAGTTTCAGGTGTCATTTGCGTGGGCCGTTAGAGAGCCGCAGCAGCACCCCCCCCCCCCCCGTCAACAAATCGCGCAGCAGCAACTCACCCCCCCCCCCCCCCCCCCCCCCCCCCCGGTCAACAAATCGCGCAGCAGCATCCCACCCCGTCAACAAATCGCGCAGCAGCACCTCACCCCTCCCCCCCCCCGTCAACAAATCGCGCAGCAGCACCCCCCCCCCCCCGTCAACAAATCGCGCAGCAGCACCCCCCCCCCCCCCCCCCGTCAACAAATCGCAGCAGCAACTCACCCCCCCCCCTCCCCCCCTCCCCCGTCAACAAATCGCGCAGCAGCATCCCCCCCCACCCCGTCAACAAATCGCGCAGCAGCACCTCACCCCTCCCCCCCTCCGTCAACAAATCGCGCAGCAGCACCCCCCCCCCCCCCCCCCCCCCGTCCACAAAACGAAACTGAAGGTGTTCCATCTCACCGCGTCGGCTCGGCTAGTGGGCCGACTGGGGCTACATTTCCCGGTAGGAAATATTCACCCAGTCCAGTCCTGGCTAAAGGGCCAAGTTTGGTTTTAAAGTTCTGATAATGTTAATTATTATCTATTACAGAGGCGGTGAAGCGTTGGAGCCCGACTGCAAGAGACCGCGACCCTTCCCGAGTGCGGGCGTTAAAACCATATCTATGGTTAAAACCACCTTACACGCTATATAGGCCTACTGCATATTACAGCGAGAATCAAATACCATTAAGAAGAAAGATACAAGAGCAGGGTCGAGAAATTGTTTTTGTTTACAACCTACCTGTGGTCTGCTTGGTAAAAAATAAACTATTCTGCGACAGTGTCACCTTAGTCACGTCTACTACTGTAATGTAGCGAGCGCCCGCGCAGTTTTTGTACACAGTCTGTTGCCAGGTTTGAGGAAACTCATTCGTGTTCTGTTGTGCAAAATATAAACTAGAGAAATTGTATTTGTTAAAACACACATTATTTACACATACTTATTCAATTTTATTTAGTCAGGGAGTCTCTTTGAAGCATATATCTCTTTTGCACATAAAATGATTTCATTTTACATGTACATGTTTGTCATTTAGCAGACGCTTTTATACAAAGTCACTTGCAATAAGTACATTTGTCAAGTGAGCCGACTGTACATGCCAGTCTGATGATCAAACCAGTCATTACCAGTCATTAAAGCCTTCTAAAACAGAAAACAAAGAAGATGGATCCCTCATACTTTGCAACCCTTTAAAATAAAGCAATTCATGCTCAGTACTGACATCTAGTGATTGGAGGCCCTTCAGGCAGATCGGTGAAAGTAAAAGTCTCAAAGAAGGAAGTAGTAAGGATGTCGGACACTAGCTAGGTAGTTTACTCGTGAGATAATTATCTAGATTTTGCTGTGGATTATTTCTAATTTCCATCGCTTGCAGGGTTTTGGCTACCAGCTATACTTAGATAGCTCGCTAGTAATTTAAGCACGTGATTTCTACCATGTGAAAAATGAACACCCAGCTGGCTAACGTTAGTTAGCTAGGCAGGCAGCTAGTAACCAAAGAGATACCAATCTCTTGTAGTAAATTAGCTCACGTTATAGCCAGCTAACGGTAGTAACTACTAGTGAGCTGACTTATTATTGACTGTGAAAATCTCCCCGGTAAGTGTACTGTCACTGGCTACCAAAAATAACCAACGAGCATTTCTCTAGACTTTCTGGCTTGCTAGATGTAACGTTAGCTAGCTAACTTAGCACGAACGAATCTCTATCTTAAACGATGGCTTACCAACTCTAGCTAGCTAAAGTGGTGCTAATACTAAAAGCTAGCCAGATAGATAGATGTATGGCTTAACCGAGTATGTTGTGACTGGTTTGTTTAGCTAGATGCAGGACATGGCTGAGCTAAGATGTCGGAAAACAGTGTTGCAAGTAGGGCGAGAGGATGAACCACGCCCACATAAAACAGGTAATCACTGCACGTTGTGGCTATACTTAAGCATTTATGGGAATGCAAATGCGTTACCTAAAACAAATGACCTTTATAGAGGACCCAGTGAACCAGAATGGTGACGCCGAGACAGATGTGGGTGCTGTATCAGAGCCCCGAGAGGAGGATGAAAAGGAGCTGAAGGATGAGGAAGAGACCAAGCAGAAGGAAGAGCAGGTGGGGGAGAAAGAGGAGGAGGCGGACAAACAGACAAAATCTCCTGTTAGAAGAACCAGGAGCTCCAGTAAATGTGAGTGATTCTCATGTAGCTAGTTAATGTTGCACTGTGCTGGATGATGGAGGAAGCCCCTCACAAACTGTGTGTGAGTGTGAGAGAGAGAGGCTGGTGTGAAAAAATAGAGAGATAAACATGGAGTGAGTTGGTGTATGAGTGTTTTAACCAGTTTCTGACAACACTGTAAACTCCCATTGCATCTGTTTAGCGGTGGTGCTTCAGCGTCTGGTGAAGCTGTTCTTTGGGTGCCTGGCAGCGGTGGCTTGTGGCATGATGTACGCTGTGTATCTCTCCACATATCATGAGAGAAAGTTCTGGTTCTCAACTCGACAGGTGGGTAACATTGTCTTTTCAAGTATTGCTACTATTTCAGTCTTCTCCTCCACTGCCATACCACCTTTCTCTTGCTTTCTATGTGAAGTTATGACTAGATGTTCAACAGGGTTCATTCCTTTGTTTGTTTCTGTATCAGGAGCTGGAGCGTGAAATCACCTTCCAGGGAGGGAGTGGACTCTACTATTACTACTACAAACACATGCTGACGGCACCCTCGTTTGAGAGAGGTAGCAATCTTGTTGCGATCTGTCCTCACTAGAACAATCCAACAGGCAGTTGAATATCATCATCCTCCAATGCAATCCTTTATGTTTATCTTCCTCTGGTGTCTTTTTCAGGTGTATACGAGTTGACCAGAGACAACAGGACTTTGTCTGGTCAGACCATCAATGCAGTGGAGCGTCTGTCTTTGTACCCAGAGCTGCTCACCAGCCTCATGTACAGAATCACTGGAAGCCAGGTCAGTCCACCGACAGCTGTTCACTGGCTGTCCAACAGCAATTCCAGCCAGCCAATTCCAAGTGAATGGAAGTGCAGAGGAGGTACGGTTAGGGTTAGGACTAGCCCTTTGTGTAACTAACGGGTTAGGGTTAGGACTAATGTAACTCTCCCTTCAGGATGTGATAGAGCCAGTGTACTTCTACATTGGGATGGTCTTTGGCCTCCAGGCTCTCTATGTCACGGCTCTCTTCGTGTCCAGCTGGGTGATGAGCGGTACGTGGGTGGCGGGCATGCTTGCTGTGGCCTGGTACGTCATCAACAGGTGAGTCAAAGGCAGATGGACACACTGGCCCTCATTTATCAATGGAACATGGAAGCGCAGATCCGAGCGCAGAAATTATGGTACGACAGCTTTCGTGCGTGATTGGTGAAACCTTCGTACCCCGCCAATCACAGCGTACGAATGGTCGGCCGTTGATAAATGTGGCGGCTGAGAACAGTCGTCATTTAAATATCACGCCCCAACATACTCTGGCCTCGCCCCTCCTTCACGACGCGGATATGCGTAATATGGCCACGGAGAGACATTTCTCTGACTGCTCGACCAATGGCCACTCGTCACTCTCCATGAAAAGATCCCTGTGGCCCCGGAAAACCCTCTTGTGTCATAGGGTAGGCTACGTGGATGCATAGGCTAGATGCCAATCGGAATAAGTCTCATGACAATTCTCAGACTTGCATACATGAGCTGAGACTTGATGTGAGATTCGATCGTAGCTTCCGCTCGCGTCCAAATTGATAAATGCCGAGCTTTGCATGGGAATGACTGTACGCCCAGTTTTCTGTTGTGTTCGTTTAGTAAATGAGGGCCACTGTCTCTAATAGTCTAGTCTCAACGCCAGAACCATGAGAGTTGTTTCGCTGATACACTACGTTACTGCATGCTGCAGATCTCTCTATGGGTCTGGGACACTTCATACAAAAATCTGGTGCTCAAATCCTCGCAATTCATTGGTTTCGCAGGAATCCCTGTGAACGTGACATGTAATCATTAACGACTTTCGCCCATCTAACCTGTGCTAGGGTCTCTCATTTGCTGCTACGACCTGTCACTCTTTCAATTTTGAGCCGTCCATACGCCCTCAGAACACCAGCTTGGGCGGCGAAGTGGCACAGACTCTATTGTGTAGTATGCGGAGACGCAGCGATTCAACTTAACATTTGAGTCTGGAGAGAGACTACTAATAGTCTGACCTCTGTCGTTCTAGACATGCCTTGTTCTAACTCTTCTATTGCCCACGGTATCCCCCAGGCCAGACACAACCAAAGTGGACTATGCCATCCCATTGCGGGACAACTGGGCCCTGCCTTACTTCTCCTGCCAAGTGGCAGCCTTAACTGGATTCCTGAGTAACAACATCAACTCTGCCACAGAGGTGAGCTTGCCTTGTTACAATAGCCTGTGAAATGCACTAAGAAGAAATTGGAGTAAAGGGCACCCATAAAACAGCTCAGTTCAGTCTAAGCCTAGCTATAAACCTCACCTGCATATGTGAGATTGTGAGAAAGTATTAGCCGAGTGTTTTAAAGCTACCCCTTCACTGTGCATTGTCTTTGCTTCTCTGTGTTTCACTAAAGTGTGTTTTTTTTGTTTTTCGCTCCCTCGTGTTCTAGATGTTCTGTTATCTCCTGATGAGTGCCACCACATTCACCTTCATCCTGGTCTGGGAGCACAGCCACTATGTGCTGTTCATCCAAGGCTTAGCTCTCTTTCTGCTGGACTGCTTTGACTTGGTGCAGCCACGCAAGGTACTGCTACTGTCATCTCCCACTACTATTGCTACTGCTCTGAGAAGTCGCATGTAATATGACTAGATTCATTGAACGAAATGAATGCTGAATGAATGAATGGATGCTGAAAATGTGCTGGTGTTGTACAGTACAATCTCTCTCACTCTTATCTCTATGCCCCTCCCTTTCTTGGCAGATGGCTGACATTCACAAGATGTACCTGAGTTCTCTCTTCCTGGCCTATGTGCTCCAGTTCCAGAACCCCAGCCTGCTCAGCTCCCCTCTCCTCAGTCTGCTGGTCAGCTCTGTGTTCGCTAGGTACTTCCAGGTAGAGTTTGCCTCTCTCTCTGTGGAACCACCATGGCTAGGTACTTCCAGGTAGTTAGCCTCTCTCTCTGTAGAACCACCATGGCTAGGTACTTCCAGGTAGTTAGCCTCTCTCTCTGTGGAACCACCATGGCCTTGTCCACAAACGGGTCACATTCACCCCTAATACACCCGGAGGTATCTAAATGGATCGAATGTGATTTGATACGAGTAAAAAAAGGAACATTCCACCTACCCTGTAGAGGATGGTACTTATACCCGTCTGGTCGCTTCAGATGTAACTAATATCTGCCTGGTCCCTTCAGATTTAAAGAAGTGTGCTGGCAGCAGCAGCTGGGGCGTTCCTTCAGGACAGGCCCCTAATGAAACACTTGAACTGAAACCCAGGAGTTCCTTTTAGCTCCGTGTCTCATTATTCTCTGTGATCCTACTTCAGCAAAACATGAAGATGGGTCCGTTGGTAGCTCGCCTGATGAAGATCTTTCTGCACTTCTACCTTGTCTTCACCACAGGGATCACCTTCAGCTATGTGGTCAAGGTGAGGGTCCCACACTTCACGTCAGCCTCGTCAACGTTTTGTGACATGGACCAGACGTACGGAAGTTTGTTTTAAAAATAACGGTGGCTTATGATTCACAGAGAATAGTGCCGGTAAATGAAAGTGACTTCCTACTGAAATTTCTTGAAGTGAAATTTGGACTCAATACAACAACGTGAGTGAGTCTCTGACGTACTTGATATTGTGATGTATTCATGTGTGTCCTTACTTGGAATGGTAGAGAAGAGAAGAATATACTTTATTTGACAGTATACTCTTCTTCTCTCCCAGTGATTTTGTGACCAACCTGCTCCTGTGCCAGGAGGCTTTCCAGACACCCAGTCAGGACTTGTTCCTTCGTCTCACCCAAGCCTCGGTGCTGCCGTTCTACCTCCTGGTTCTTGTCATCTGTCTGCTGTCCACTTTGCAGACCATCTACAGGAGACTCAGGTCAGGGTTCTCTCAGAGTACATGTGAGCTCTTGGTGTAAGGTTTGGAAAGTGAATGTTTTTCTCAGTGGCTGTTCAATTCTATATTTTCTCATTGTGACAGTGGTGAGCCATTGAAAACCAAGCACAGGCTTGAAGATGGGCGAATAGGAGAGCAGCCGGAGGTCATCTATCACGTTTTTCACACCTTGCTGTTCGGGGCACTGGCCATGGTCTTTGAGGGGTAAGTGACAGAGAGTGTAGGGAAATGAGACTCAGACATGCTACAACTAGCCATTCTCGTTCAGCTGAAGTCTAATGATCCCTCCTCCTGCAGGATGAAGTATTTGTGGACCCCGTACGTGTGCATGTTCACAGCGTTTGGTGTGTGTTCTCCAGAGCTATGGATGACTGTGTTCAAGTGGCTGAAGCTCAAGTCCATTCACCCTGTGGTTCTGGTGAGAGAAAGGCCTCTCAGTTGGCTAAAGTCCAAGATCTTTCTCTGGTCACATGATTCAACAGAAGCCTTTTAGTAACATGCACCGTCTGCTACTTGTTTCACCCCCAGGCTTTAATACTGAGCACAGCGGTTCCAACCATCATTGGGTTCAGTTTGTGGAGAGAGGTGAGGTCGGCAACATCTGCTGGTGTTCCCAGAAACTGCCTTGGTTTTGGACAACACTGCTGCAAGTACATTTTAAATTCTGAAATTAAGGTTAAATATTGTATATTTCTCTTTCTCTTGCAGTACATTCCTCATGTCATAGCTGAGCTGACAGAGTTACAGGAGTTCTTTGATCCGGACAAAGTGGAGCTGATGAACTGGATCAAGTGAGTGATCTACTTAATTACACTCACCTCACTCCATTGTGTATATTGTATTTTGCATTTGTACTTTATTGTATATATTGTATTTTGCATTTGCACTGTCCCGTCCTGTCCTGCACCCTGTCCTATGTCGTCTCCACCAGTGTATGCACCATCAACCTAAACAAATTCCTAGTATGTGTAAAGCTATACCCTGGCAATAAACTGATGTGGCTCTAATTCCACTTCCTCCTCGTCGATCCCTTGGTGTACACTGTGTCTGCTCAGTCCATGGATGGGTCAGTAATCAGGCCCGTCTCCCTCTCCCCTCCTCCCTGAGCAGGAACCAGGCCGCGGTGGCGGCGGTGTTTGCTGGGAGCCCCCAGCTGCTGGGAACAGTGAAGCTGTGTTCAGGCTGGAGTGTGACCAGTCTGCCGCTCTACACAGACATCGACCTGCTCAGGAGGAGTGAAGATGTGAGTTCCTCAGCACCCCGGAGGGAGGGAGGGAGGGAGGGAGGGAGGGAGGGAGGGATGGATGGATGGATGGATGGAGGGAGGGAGGGAGGGAGGGAGGGAGGGAGGGAGGGAGGGAGGGAGGGAGGGAGGGAGGGAGGGAGGGAGGGATGGATGGAGGGATGGATGGATGGATGGATGGGAGGGAGGGAGGGATGGGATGGGAGGGAGGGAGGGAGGGATAGATGGGATCCGATCGATCGGTTCTCTGTTTCTATTAAATTTCCCAAGATGTTTTGACACGTTCCTTCTGTTACAGATGTACCAGACGTACGCGCTGAGATCGGCAGAGGACATCTATAAGATTCTGACTTTGCACAAGACCAACTACGTCATCATCGAGGAGTCGTTGTGCAATGAGCTCAGCCAGATAAAGGGCTGTCGCATCAAAGACCTGCTGGACATCTCCAACGGCCATGTGAGCATGAACCCTAACTCTAACCCAACATGGCAGCGTCAAAACATACTTCACAAATGTGCCTTGTTTTTTAAACTTGCCATGTAGAACAATTCTGCGGTTCACAGAAAAGGTGAGGCTGTGAAAATGCTGTGTGTATTACAGGTGGTTGCTTAGTCATACCCAACTCTCTCCTTGCTCTCTCCCTCCACGTCTCTTCCAGGTGGTGTATGACAAAGGGGAGATGTACTCCTTCTCCAAACATGGGCGTTTCTGTCATGAGATCAAGATGAACTACTCTCCTTACACCAACTACTTCACCAGGGTTTTCTGGAACCGCTCCTATCACGTCTACAAAGTCAACTCTGTCATCTCCTTCCAGTACTGACAGTAGCGTCAGTCATTACCACTCAGCTCCGCTACCCATAATGCAATGCAATACCCCTCAGCAGTTGGTGGTTATCACGTTTGCAGAGTTGTGTTGAATATCCTGTTGAATATCCAGTCGATGTTCTACTGGGGAGGTGAATCGCTTGATATTCTGCACCACCTCACATGGTGCAGTGAGATCAGTGAAGATATTCTATTGGTCCTCCAAATATTGCATCAGTGATGGTTATTTACTTGTAATGAGTCCGATAGAGGCATCACTCGGCCAAATATGTCCTGTTATCACTGTACTGTATTAAGTAACTTCTCTGCTGTGAGTGAAAGTGGTCTGACATCAGCGTTGGGTCTACAGGTCAGTCAGTCTGTTCTCGTGTTGTTTTATTTTTCTCCACAATGATGCTTCACATGCAGCGCATGTGTCTCTATGTGGTTTTAACCTTTTAAAGATGCTGCTTTGTGCTTTTGAGTTATCTGGCTGTGTGCACCTCGCTTGCCTCTGTAATGCAAAAGGGAAGGGGCCAATAAGGATGAGCAGAGCTCACCTCTAGGCCTTATGACTGGGTTGTTAAGGCAGGCACTGAGACTACCCATATTTTGTTGCTTTTTCTCCCACAGGCCTCTTCTTCTTGATGCCTTAGCTACAGTTCCAAGTGTTGCTCTTGCAAAGTAGCTGCAGTATTTCAACCACAAGTATGGCAATCTGCAGAGCTGCACCTGTTATGTAGGGCACATGGAACAGCCTCGTAGTCTACCTAAAATATCCAGAAATGAACAAACGGATGCAATGTGAGCTGCCCCTCTATGTAACCTTTGGTCTTACACTTGTTATAGCGAGCCAGTCTAACTCACTATGTATTGAAATTTAATTTTAATGAGTTAGATAGTAGATGGATGCAGAGCCATTGTGAAGCTTTTCGTCCCAAATGTTGTAGGGTTTTGTCTCAAACGGTTACTAGCTGTGCTGAACTGCAAAGCTGCCATGTCTGTTTATTCCCCTGGGTCTGTGTAAAAATTATACATTGACAATGACTATCCTGTGTGTTTATTGGTTTTGGTAATGAGAGGTTTGTTGTTTCTATGCATGTGTCAGCAGATGTCCTTCAGAACAAGTTGGACCCATCTGTAAATGGAATTTCCACCTCCATATTGAAAACAGGTTTTAGGAAAATCAGCAAGCCTTGACTCTTTATTTTGCTTCAGTTAGTTTTTGTGCCTTTCTGGGTATGTCAGGAGCTTACCATTAATAGCCAGGTGCATCCATCGTCAAACTGACACATAATGAATACTGTTTACTTGGCTGTCGTCCCTCTCTACATGCAACACTTTGAACATGAAAATACATTTTTGTCTCCATGATCAGTGCGGCCATACTACCCAGAAATGGAGGGACTTTGAATTATACCATATGACCTCAAAGGTGATTAAAAGTTAATTCAGTAAAAGGAAAGTATTATTGGTGACGTGAAAAATGAAGAAATAATGACAAAGCTGGACTGACAAATGAGTGACAGTTTTGTGTATGTAGTAGTTAGAATCATTGACCTGTATGAAATGCAATAAGGAAATTGCGCAGCAGGGGGCGGTATAAACCTCGTCAATGTTTGAGACCCTTGGATGAAGTCGGAACCGGATGTGACATCGAAGTTAACCGTATGCAGAATGTGAGAACTATAAACATCGTGAAAGCAAACCTTTGGGAGTAATTATTTGAAACTTTGCTTTCTGCGTGTACTTCAAGAAACGTTAACGTAAGCTTTCATATACGAACATAATCGGTCACCCAGTGCATGACTGCCCGAGTCAGGGAGACAAAAGACTGCCAGCCCTGTGCGGGTTCGCCTGGTCCTACTGCTGTGTGCATATGCCCCTATGTATCTATGTGTAGCTACTAGATAAAAAGTAAGCCCTTCAATTGTCCGCGCATTTATTTTGTTTACGACTCCATCCCCTACAATAGCATGGCTCAGTCTCAGAAGATGAGTGCTGAGGCGGCGGACCGGGTGGCAGTGACCGGCAGCCGACCAAGCACTCCTCCGCCGACCTCCTGGTTCGAGTTCCTCTTGGATGACACACTGCTGGAGAAGCACCTTCAGAGCAAGTCAAATCCAGGTCTGCACACTGCCATTGTTATTAGGGTTAACTACTGTGTAAGGTGTAAAAGTGAAGCAACTGCAAAGAAGGACAGGTTTGTCTGATTGAATGTAGACTGTTTGTTTTCAGACCCAGCACCAGTGCAACTCGTCATTCAGTTCCTGGAGCAGGCGACCAAGCCGTCAGTGAATGAACAGAACCAAGTTCAGCCTCCGGCGGACAATCGCAGAAACCGTACTCTGAAGCTGCTGGCCCTCAAAGTAGCCGCCCACCTGAAATGGGATCTGGATGCTCTGGAGAAAGGGTGAGTGTTTTGTGGACATTTCTGAGCTGATATCAGGCAACACAATACATATGAAAACAATCTCATGTCAACACAACTTTTTTTTTTACTCCCTCCTTAGCTTGACTATTCCAGTGCTGAACATGTTACTGAATGAGCTGCTGTGTGTGAGCAAGGTTCCTCCAGGGGTGAAGCACGTGGACCTGGATCTCTCCACTCTGCCTCCCACCACCGCCATGGCTGTCATCATCTACAACCGCTGGTGAGGCAAGAACCGGCCTATAGAACACCTGGTCAGCCCCCTATAATACACCTGGTCAGCCCCCTATAATACACCTGGTCAGCCCCCATAGAACACCTGGTCAGCCCCCTATAATACACCTGGTCAGCCCCCTATAATACACCTGGTCAGTCCCCTATAGAACACCTGGTCATCCCCCTATAATACACCTGGTCAGGGTCATATAATACACCTGGTCAGTCCCCTATAATACACCTGGTCAGTCCCCTATAGAACACCTGGTCAGCCCCCTATAATACACCTGGTCAGCCCCCTATAGAACACCTGGTCAGCCCCCTATAATACACCTGGTCAGGGTCATATAATACACCTGGTCAGTCCCCTATAATACACCTGGTCAGGGTCATATAATACACCTGGTCAGCCCCCTATAGAACACCTGGTCAGCCCCCTATAATACACCTGGTCAGGGTCATATAATACACCTGGTCAGCCCCCTATAATACACCTGGTCAGCCGCCTATAGAACACCTGGCCAGGGTCATATAATACACCTGGTCAGCCCCCTATAGACAGTGACCTTGCACATACTGGAGTTACCATGTTGCAGCTCATATTGTTTACCTTGTTTTGTGTCTAAGGGCCATAAGAACCATTGTGCTGAACAGTTTTCCAGAGAAACAGACCAAACCTGGGCCTCACCAGATGAACATGTAGGTTTTTAATCTTCTCCACTTCACTCTACAGCTTTTCAATTCTGACATATGTTATGTTGTTGGATGTCACAACAATTATTCGTATTCTTCGCATTGTGTTTTTTTTTTTTATAGATTGAATATTGTGCAGCAGGAGAAAGAATTGACTGAAAATATCCTGAGCGTGGTGAGTGGGATGTTTTCTCTTGGGGGGAAAAAAATGGACCTGATAATGGAGTTATGTCCATCATAATACCATGCTGTGTCATGTGTCCATCATAATACCATGCTGTGTCATGTGTTCATCATAATACCATGCTGTGTCATGTGTTCATCATAATACCATGCTGTGTCATGTGTCCATCATAATACCATGCTGTGTCATGTGTCCATCATAATACCATGCTGTGTCATGTGTCCATCATAATACCATGCTGTGTCATGTGTCCATCATAATACCATGCTGTGTCATGTCACCCGCTGCAGCTGAAAGAGCAGTCGGCAGACTCCATCATGGTGTTGGAGGGAGCTCTGGGGCTGAAGAAGGACTTCTATGTTCACACCATGAGGACGCTGGACCTGCTGGCGGCAGACCCTAGCACTGCCAACGGGGAGACGGAGTCGTCCACGGCAGGCCTTCGCATCAGCGCCGATGAGCTCCACTGCCAGGTGGGGCCGCTGGACTGCTCAGCTGCACCACAGGCTGGACACACCCACATCTCTGTAACAACCATGCGCCGCTGTCTCGTGCGTTGCAGGTGCATTATGACGTGTGGCTGTCTCGTGTGTTGCAGGTGCATTATGACCTAGGGGGAATTTTCTTCCAACAAGGATGCACGGACCAACAGGCCTATGAGAAAGCTAGGGAGCATTTCAGACAAACCAGGGAGCTGCTGTTGAAGGTTTGTGTCTGTCTGTCTGCCTGCCTGCCTGCCTGTCTGTCTGTCTGTCTGTCTGTCTGTCTGTCTGTCTGTCTGTCTGTCTGTCTGTCTGTCTGTCTGTCTGTCTGTCTGTCTGCCTGCCTGCCTGCCTGTCTGTCTGTCTGTCTGCCTGCCTGCCTGCCTGCCTGTCTGCCTGTCTGCCTGTCTGTCTGTCTGTCTGTCTGCCTGCCTGCCTGCCTGCCTGCCTGCCTGCCTGCCTGTCTGCCTGCCTGTCTGCCTGTCTGTCTGTCTGCCTGTCTGCCTGTCTGCCTGTCTGCCTGCCTGTCTGCCTGTCTGTCTGTCTGCCTGTCTGTCTGTCTGTCTGTCTGCCTGTCTGCGTGTCCTTGCCACTCTTTGACACCCTCTCTAACATCCTGGTTCTGTGTGTATTGCAGCTGGACTCAGCACTGCACTGTGGCCTGGATGAGAAGCGTCTGGCTGGGTACTGGAGTGCCTGCCGGGCCCTGACCGGAACCTCGGACCCAAGCGACACCCAGCTGACCCCCTACGGACAGATCAACAGCCTCATCAGAACACACAACCACCAGGTCAGGGGAAAGCTTTGCAAATCTTGAAATGAAGGTGGAACAAGCGTTTATTCCTCACACTTTACCCACTCTCTCTCTCTCTCTCTCTCTCTCTCTCTCTCTCTCTCTCTCTCTCTCTCTCTCTCTCTCTGTCTCTCTCTCTCTCTCTCTGTCTCTCTCTGTCTCTCTCTCTCTCTCTCTCTCTCTCTCTCTCTTCCTCTCTCTTCCTCTCTCTTCCTTCCTCTCCAAAGGCTCTTGTGGAAGCCTTTATAAAAGACAACATATCTCGCAGCTTGCCCAATCACCTCAGACAGTCGGTCCTGAGGGAGTTTTTGCATAAAGTCCAGCAAGGGTGAGGAACACCTTTCATGATCATGCCATTAATCTGCAATTCCAAATGCAAATGTCGATGTGTATACTGTACAATTTTTGTTTTTATCGATCTATCTTATTGCAAACAAGGCCCAGATCCGTGTAGATTGTTGTAGGCCTTCCCGGCAGCATGTATAAACTCTTCCCAGTGTGATGCTGATGCTCTCTCGTTCCATAACGGGCACAGTGAGAGGGGCCTGGACGAGGTGTGTCACAGGCTGTGTGTGTGCAACGCTGTCCGGGACGCCCTGGAAGGGGAGGTCCTCAGCGTGCGCTTTCAGCAGCTGCTACTCAAGCCAAGCAAGCGATTGGTGGATTTCATACTAGAGGTACAAACACGCCCCCTCCTCCCATTGGTGTCAGTGACGTCTGAATTCATCCATCTCGCTTATAGCACCTTTTCCCCGCAGGTGTGCACAAGGTCATTAGACAAGGAATTTCCATCAGAGACCTCCAGACGGAACATGGCGATCTTCCTCAGGTGAGGGAGAGACATCTGTCTTAGGAAGGAGAAGCGTATGATTAACGATTAATAAGATTGGACCTCAAACATGCCGGTAGCTCTTATGCCGGGCTCACACTACAGGATATTTAAAATCCTAACCAATTTCGAAATCGGGTTACATCACGCACATAAGGAGAATCTTAACTGATATTCTTCTTGCGCATCTCAAACAAGCACACACAGCAATATTTGAAAATAACGGCTCATCACACACTACAGGATCTTATAGTGCCCGAGGGAGCAACAAACCACTGGTCTCGCCGTCTCACTTGTAAAGTCGGGACGTAATAATCTTAAATATCAAACATGTTTGATATTATCGGGGCCGCCCCGATGGGTCTGCGAGCCGATCGGGAGGTATAAGATTGGATCTGTAAACCCCTCACATTACAAGATAATCTGGGCCGATCATCGGCCCTGACCAACGTTCCAGACCAGATTTCTCCTCCGATTGTCGGGAGGGGTGAATCGGGGATAAATCGGCCCAGAAATCCTGTAGTCTGAGCCCGGCATTAGTGATGATGTACATCCAACACCGTACCATAAATCCCCCCCCAATGCAGAACCCTGTGTGAGAGCCTGGAGGAGCTGCCCCTGGTCTTCGTGGTGTCGTCCCACAAGCTGTTCATGGAGCTGCTGAAGGAGGAGGAGAGGAAGGCGCTGGTGGAGCAGATGAGGAAGAGATCTGCCACCGTCAACCTGAGCGCCAAGCCACTGCCGTCCTTCTATGACATCCCCGGTAAGAAACGACAACTCATTACAACAACGTGATTATTGTTAGTCGCTTTGGATGAAAGCGTCTGCTAAATGACCGTAATGTAATATTAAGTTCAACATTAACTGTGCAGTGAGCACCCCCCCCCATGTGTTATAGGTACAGATCTCTCTACTGTATCTCTCTCTGAGCCTGTGTTATAGGTACAGATCTCTCTACTGTATCTCTCTCTGAGCCTGTGTTATAGGTACAGATCTCTCTACTGTATCTCTCTGAGCCTGTGTTATAGGTACAGATCTCTCTACTGTATCTCTCTGAGCCTGTGTTATAGGTACAGATCTCTACTGTATCTCTCTCTGAGCCTGTGTTATAGGTACAGATCTCTCTACTGTATCTCTCTCTGAGCCTGTGTTATAGGTACAGATCTCTCTACTGTATCTCTCTCTGAGCCTGTGTTATAGGTACAGATCTCTACTGTATCTCTCTCTGAGCCTGTGTTATAGGTACAGATCTCTCTACTGTATCTCTCTCTGAGCCTGTGTTTGTGCCGTCGTTCTCCCCAGCCTCCGCCAGCGTGAACATCGGCCAGCTGGAGCAGCAGCTCATCCTCTCCCTGGAGCCACGCAGGATCCGGCAGATCCTCATCGAGCTCCACGGCATGGCCGAGCGACCCTTCTGGAGGGTCAACAGCAAGGTCAGGGGTCAACGCAGGGGCCGTACAGAGACAGAGATGACGGCGGCTAAATGTGCTGAAGGTAGTTGTTTTAGTATGGTCGGGACGGGGGTGGTCTCTAACCCTCTGTCTTGGGATTCACAGTGGGAGGTCCCCCCAGACTACGTCAATGCGATACTCAGCATAAAAGACAACCTGACCAAGGACTTGGTGTACATTCTGATGGCCAAAGGTCTTCACTGCATCACTATAAAGGTCTGTATCTCCTCCTCCAAAATGTGTGTGGGCATTTGAGTTTTTAGGCTTGTGTGACGAACGTGGTGGAAGCTGATCTCGGTTGTTGTCGACATGTCGCCGCCTCAGGACTTCGGTCACGCGCGGCAAATGTTCTCCGCCTGCCTGGAGCTGGTGACCGAGTTCTCCCCCAAGCTGCGGCAGGTGATGCTGAACGAGATGCTGCTGCTGGAGGTGAGGGCCCACGAGAGCAGCAGGGACCGGCCGGCGCCAGACCTGGTCAGCAGGGTCCGCGGCTACCTAGAGATGAGGATACATGGTGGGTTGGAGAGAGAGAAAAGAGAGAGAACACACTTAAAATCTTCAAATAAACAAAGAATTAGAGAAACATACTCATATGCGCCACATGCTGTACAGAACAATCACGTTTGGTTTTAGATTGTTGCGCCGCCTCCATCAGTAAGCTGTGCTGTGATTGGCGGCTGCGGCTCAAGAGGCAGAGCGGGTCGTCCAATGACCGTAGGGTCGGCGGTTCGAATCCCGGCTCTTCCTGTCCACATATCGAAGTGTCCTTGGACAAAGACACTGAACCCCAAATTGCTCCCAGTGAGCAGGCTTAGCGCCTTGCATGGCAGCTGCCGCCGCTGGTGTGTGGATGTGTGTGTGAATGGGTAAGTGATGGGCCATTGTAAAAAAGTGGATAAAAGTGCTGTATAAGTGCAGTCCATTTACCGTTTACCGTTTACCATGGCCCTGGGTGTCTGTCTGCTCCAGATGTCCCTTTGCGGCAGGTGGTTGGGGAGGAGTGTGTGGCCTTCATGCTCAACTGGAGAGAAAACGACTACTTGACTCTCCAGGTGCCCCAGTCTCTGGTCATGAACAACCCCTACATCAAGGTAAAGGGCTGGTCTCCTGAGACACCTCTGTCTAGCATCTCTAGTGCAGGTGAAATAAAATGAAACGAGTATTCTATTCCAGACATCTGACAACATTTGGTTGCATTATATTAATCCAATCGCCGTCTGGCCAATAGACCAAAATAGTCGTTTCTCACCTGAAGTCCTCCGTCTCCTCCTTGCACCCTTCGACCCCACCAGCTGGGCCAGCTCCTGGCCTCCACCTGTAAGGAGCTCCCAGGTCCTAAAGAGAGCCGGCGTACAGCCAAGGAGCTGTGGGAGGTGGTGGTGCAGATATGCAGCGTGTCCAGCCAGTACAAGAGGGCCAGCGACAACAGGGTGTGCCTCATCAAACAGAGAGAGTCCACCATGGGCATCATGCACAGGTAAAAGGGACTCCAAACAGTACACACAACCACAACTCACTGGCCGGGCATAGTAGTCGTAGCATCTCCACTTCACTACGTCTGTTCAGGGCCTGTCTATTCACCCTCTCAGAATTCAATTCCCGGGCTACCGACTACTGCCTTTTATTCTTATCTTTGTAGGAGCAAGTTCATCACTTTCATCAAGAAGCTACGGGTGAGCGGACAGGGCTGCCGTCGTCCAGTGTGTGTATTTGAGTCAGAAAAGACCGTGAAGTAATAACCACGTTCTCTCGTCTCCTCCAGGAGCCGCTGGTACTGACCACCCTCATCTCCCTGTTCGTCAAGCTGCACAGCATAGTCCGGGTACGTCACAGCAGCAGCGCCGACGGCGCCACACGTGCTTCACACCACCGCTGTCGCTTACGAGACGCTGAAGTCTGCTCTCGGTTAACCGACTGTGTCTCTCTTTTTCCCTCAGGATGATATTGTGAACGAAGTGACTGCGGAACACCTCGCTATCTGGCCATCATCCGTCACTAAGTAGGAATCCCCTCTCCCTCTATGTGGGAGCATTTCTGTTGAGTTAAAAAAAAAAAAAAAAACATCGTACAAGTAGATGGACAATCTCAAAACATCGTACAAATAGATGGACAATCTCTGAATACAAGTTTATTAGCAGCGCTGAGGAAGCCGTGTTGAGCCGTGTTTCCTCCAGCTTGCAGGCGGTGGACGTGGAGGCGGTGGCCGTGACGGTGAAAGAGCTCGTCTCCTACTCCCTCACACTGAACCCCAATAACCAGTCGTGGATTGTCACGCAGGCGGACATCTACTTCGGTAAGGAAGCCAACGTAAACTTGCACTGGATGGAGAATCTACCGCCGGTCGCTTGGCGAGCTGGGTGTCTGCTATTGAGTAAGAACCTCCTTGGTAAGCCCTTCCCTGTCCTCCATTTTGTCTCCTCAGTGACCAACCAGTACTCGGCTGCTCTGCACTTCTACCTCCAGGCTGGGGCGGTGTGCTCTGATTTCTTCACCAAGGCTGTGCCCCCCGATGTCTACACTGACCAGGTAGAATAACCACTGTGTTCTTACCAAATACAGTATGTGTATGTCAGTAGAACTGGATTTAGCAGGCACTAGTGTAGATCTAAAAAGGTTGGAGAAGTCTTTAAGCTCAAAGCTGCCTTCTTCTGCTATTGCTTAAACCTCTCTAGTGCTCTTAGATCTACATTATACAAGCGCTTAGGAGGTACGGAGAGCTAGGCGTTCATTTAGGAATCTCTCCCTGTTTGACTCTGTAATCTTTCCTTGCAGGTCCTGAAGAGGATGATCAAGTGTTGCTCGATGATGAACTGCCACACCCAGGTCAGACGTCTCTCCAGACATGTCTCTAGACTCAGCACCTGACAACTTTGATTCTGTAAATAATGTGTATGGCTGTTCTTACTTATAAAATAATGTCATGCCATTCTGTTACTTATTAGGTTGCAGTACTCTGTCAGTTTCTTAGAGACGTGGACTACATGACTGCATTCAAAGCCCTTCAAGAACAAAACAGGTATGGCATGTTGCATATTCCAGACTTGTTAGAGAAAATTGAACATGTACTTCATAATTTTGATATTATTATTACAGCCACGACGCCATGGACTCCTTGTATGACTACATCTGGGATGTCACCATCCTGGAGTACCTGACAAGTATCCTTGCATCTTTGTTAATGGGGTTCAGAGAATGAATTAATCTGTATAGGTGGATACTGTATATAATTCCAGGACCTTGAGGGGCTTTTTTATTGACCACACAGGGACACACACACACACACACGTGTGAGCGGTGAACACAACACACACATATGCTTTCTTCAGGTGGAATTTGTCCTCTTCACCCATCAAAGCTGTCCTCCTCCAGAGGCAGCCAGGAGCAGTGGGCAGCCATCGTTCATAGCGCCTGGGGACCAAGTCCAAGTGCTCAGTCCAAGTCCTGGTCAGGGACAGGTCTGAAGAGCATCTGTTGTTCTGCATGTTTTTCGTATTGGGTTCTTGGGAGGGAACCCTTGTGAACACGAGAACATGCATGGTCATTTATTAAGAGTAATCCATCCCTTTGTGTTGTCCTAAGCCTTTAACTGACCATAAAGACATCCACCATAGACGGGGCGAGAGTGAGAAAAGACAAATAGCTGTAAGTAGTTTTTAAATGATTTTTATATCAGTGTTGTCAAGTACATCGTCTTGTTCTTCCTCCAGACTGTGTGAACGGCATTATGGGTCATTATGACATTGAGTTTATAAACATTGCATGCTCGTTTCTGCTCAGATCAAGGCGATTGGACAGACAGAACTGAATGCCAGCAACCCAGAGGAGGTGCTCCAGCTGGCCGCCCAGAAGAGAAAGAAGAAGTTCCTGCAAGCAATGGCCAAGCTGTATTTCTGAACAAAACTAAAAGAGGACCAAAAACATCAAACAATTGTATTTTTATTTTTGTTGTAGAAAATAAAAACTTTTCAAAATAAATACATTTGTTGATTTTGGCAAGCCCCCTGAGGTACACAAAGCCCTGGTTTTAAACAGCACCGACAGGTACACAATCAAAGCCCTGGCTTTAAACAGCACCATATAAAGTAATGCTTTGAATTACATTAGCCTTTGGCAGCATTCCAACAGATTTCACCTGTTCAATATATTTACATATTTGATACTAAAGAAAGGGGGGGGGATTGCACTATTCAAGAGCAATTTATAATTTATGGAATGTTCATTTCCAGAAAGGCATTTTAAATTATCACACCAGACAGACATTTTAATGTCTTAGTGAATAAAAAAAAAAAAAGTATAAAAAGCTGATGATGCTATGATCATACTATTGCTAAGCAAGTCTAGTAGGTCAATGGGACCTGTAATACTTTCACCCAGCTACTGCAATCAGTTTGACACAGTTGTAATTGATCTACAAAACAGGCTTTACATTTCCTTAAACATGAGAAACGTGGGCCAGAATTCAAGTTCAATATATTCCTATGCAGACTTGTGTTACACTACTGTCAGTCCAGAGTGTGGAGTAAGGGTGTCATGGTAAATACAGATGGGTAAACCCTGTCGAGTGCAGAGTTTACCCACCTTGTTTCTCCTCATTCATACAGCTGATCCAAAAATAGGCGAGTAAACTCTCAGCCTAATTTTAAAGAGGTGGGTAAACCGAGTTGACCCTCCACTATACCCCTGGTCTGGAGCTCTGGAACCAGGTTAGGACCCTTGTTGAAGAGTTCAGCCCGCTCCTATCCAAGCTTGTCATTCAGTTCAAGTGCCAGTCAGCAACAGCCATTTCTCCATCAACTTGAGGACCATCTTCAGTGGTGGCCTAGATTAGAATAGGACTGAGCCCCATCTTTGAGAGTCATTGGGCTCTTTGCTGTTTTGGTCAGTGTTCGTTCAGACCAGAGAGGTGTCTGTTCAGCCGTCCCTGGCTCAGTGTGGTAGGCTTCTCTGTGCTGTTGGGTGGAGTTAGGATCTGGTTTTCAGTCCCCCGCTGCTGGGCCTCGTCCTGAAATGACAAGAACAGAATGTGGGTCATTCAGATCTCACGACGCATCTGAAGAGGGTCATGTGTGGTCGGGATGACCGGGTGGTAACTCACCAGCATGGTCAGGTAGTCTGCATGTGTCTGGATGTTGTGTCGGTCGTCCGACGTCACTTTCACAAAGTCCTTCAGCTGCACCCTGCCAAACCCAGCCACCGTCTCCACGAAGGGGGCCATCCAGTCTATACAGCCGTCCATGTCATCCCACGACAGGCCTGGGGAGAGGGAAGCAGCCGGCTCAGTCATCACATTCCTGAGTGTCACTTTGCTTATGGCTAAGGCAGTAGAAGACAGCATTATGGGGGATGTAGTCTTACTTGAGGCTTTCTCTACCAACTTGTATGGTAGGAAGTGACATAACGCAGAGGCAGCCAGTACCCGGTACTGGAAGTCCAACGAGCTGATGTTCAGGATACACAAGTCTAAAAGCTGAGAGGAAAATTATGTCAAAGTCACTCACTCAATCTCGTCGTAAATTAATGATGTCATCAGCAAGAGCAGCACTTGGACTCAACTGTTTTTCAATGCATTATGTTTAGGTTGAATCTCAGGCCTAGTATCTATAAAATAAAAGTTGTTTGGTCAGGGTCAGCAAGCCAACATACCTGTGTGACCTGGATGTAGATCTCCTGGGAAAACTGAGGCACCAGAACATCAGAGTGGTCAGTCAGTGATGTCATCTGAATGTACAGCTTCAACCAGGACACAACCGTCTCAGGACAAAGATTCCAATTCAGGGCCTGCAAAACGCACCAGGAAATGAATGAAATGCATGCAATAACAGTTGTTTTTTTTCCTATTCCTTTGCAGAAGCATGCGATGAGGCCTTTGTGTTAGTGTGGTGACTGTACAGATTACGGTTACCTTCAAAATGACAAGCTCCATTTGAAGAATCTGGTCTTCCGAGCAGGCCCCGTCTGTCACATAGGCAAGCTCAGCTAGCTTGGGAGGATAGATCTCCTGTGAAGACAATAGTGTAACATTCAGCTTTTCCCCACTGGTTAACGTTACCCTGACCCCCACTAAATACATCCCAGATCTCTGAATAAGGTGATAGAAGACACAGCTTCATTGATGTCTAGCAGCAGTCTGAGATTATGTAGCTTCCCTAGTGTGTAGCAGACGTCTGATGTAATGTGTGAAAGGTGGCACGTTTACTGAGAGTACAGGCAAGAATGTGTTTGAGGAGGGTGTGAAGGGCATTCTAAAGAGACAATAACCAACCATGATCAATAGCTCAGGATCAGAAGGTGTGACACCAACATCAAGATCATTAACACTGTCACTATATAACCAACGATACAAGACACAGAACACAGGACCTCAAAAACGGTTGAGACATTACCTCAATTTTAGATGCGATGAAAAGTGAGGAAATTCCAATGAGCTGCAGACTGTCCTTGGCAACGTCCTCTTGGGTGAGCATGAACCTGTCAAAGTAGTCCTGCGCCAGGTAGAAAGTCTGCCGATGGAGGGTGTAGACTTCGCTCACCTACAACACATGTGTGTAAGACACTCGTTAGTTCAGCTCTCCGTAGAGACAGTGCAGACATTACAGTACAGAACACCAACCCTTGGCACGCACCTCCAGTAACCAGTCCAAGAGGATGGACCTCATCCTGGGCTGTATTCTGGGGTGTCGCTGCATGAAGCTCTTGCTGTGGTTGTACTTCTGCTCCTTACTCAGCATCTTCTCCCACACGTCCTCAGGAGAGCCCCAGCTGGTCAAGACAAACACACAACTCGGCTCACAAACAAGGTACCTGTGTCAGGAGTTGTTAAAGCATACAGGAGGTCCATTCTCAACTTACCTGAGGAGGGGGAGAGGAGATGGCTGTACCAAGACATCTGTGGATTTCAACTCAACATAGCGAGACTGTTCACAGCCCACATCCACCCCCTTCTCTGGTGTTTCGATAAGAATGCAGGGATTGGCAACTCCTTCCAGGACCAACTGACTCTAAAATGGCAATGAAATGATAAAATAATGTTATCATATACTGTTTTACTTGGATGTAGTAGTATGGGGAAAGGTAGTGTTTTTGTTTTGGAGTGTTTGCATGACATAGGGTAGGACACATCCAGTGCATGTAGGCCTACCTGTCTTGACAAAGGTTGTGTCTTCCTTTTGTTGGTTTGCTGAAATAAAAGGCCAATGTTAGACCACCGAGTAGTAAAACAAAACCATTCGACAGCATATATCCAGAGGGGGCAGTTCTTACCTTTGTAATCTTTCCTTTTTGAATTCGTGCATTTTCGGATCTTGAATGCAGGCGACCACTACAAAATAAAGGTTCATTAGAGAGAGAAAGTGTGTCAATAGCAGCATAGTATAGGTTCCTTGTGGAATGTAGCTATAGGCTAGCGTCAAACAAACAAATAGGTTGACTACTGTCCTTACCTTCGTCTAGTCATGATTAGTTAACGTTACAAAGCAAAGCGTTGAGCCGTCTTTCCCACTGGAAAAAAGGAAATAACCCCGTTAGCTATCAAAACCTTACTAATAGAATACCTTATAGTATACCGTTAACCAACTAGCTAGCTAGCTTGACATATCTTTATTTAAACTTAGAGCTAACATAGCTAGACATAGCTACGCGCCAAGATTTGCTGAGCGCGTAATCTTGACTGGATCTGGAAACTTACTACCCGCGAAAATAGATGCCTAATGACTAATAGGCTATGGAATAATCTTCATAACTGCATCATCTCTTTCAAAATATACATAGTCCTGGACAGAAATCATGTATTCATCGAATTCGAATGTATTTGAAAAGACCAACAACTACTACACAAAGAGCTGGCTAGATACCAGTCCCTCCAAAAAATAGCAGCTGCTCCCTGCTAAATGAGCTAGCATAGCTATAGCTAGCTAACTAGAACAAAGCTGACCGCCAACATGCATTTTGTTACAGAATTCAAGGGCATGACTTTTGCAAAGCAGGCTCTACACATTTATCAACTTTAACGATTATGAGTTTTAATTCAGGACCTAAGAGTCGAGAAGCCCCCCAAAACCAAGAGCCTGGTCAGCAGCACTAGAGCAGCTATCTAGCACAACTTTATCCATCTATCTAAAATAACTAGCTAGCTAACAGTCTTGATTGCATTGCAGTACATAAAAACAATGTAATCAATGTCACAATGCAGATAGGCGAACTGAAATAGTGTAGCTAAGACGACATTAACGTTGTTAGTGTGTAGGATGCGGTGTTGCTTACCGGATCTGCTGCTGTAGAATGAATAAGTTTGGCGCTGGGCGCTGAACTACTCCCACTGTTGTCAAGAGACATTGCGCATGTGTAGCTTTTAGAACCAAGAATTATATCTTGTTTGGAGAAAATAAAACTAATTGAAAAGGCAAATTGTATTTACCTTTGGAGTCAGAAACATTTAATTTGGTTTCTTTATTGGTATTTCTCGTTTATATAGGGGGGAGGTCAAAGATGTTGATTGTAGTGTGATAGACTTTTCTCTACAGTTTCTAAAATGTCTAAAGACATAGCTAAATAAATAGCTAAATACCAGGTCTACTGAATATCACGACTATTACACCCTTATATCAGAGGGCCTCATAAACTATTTTGTATTTTGAATTTGTGCGCTTCATTGTCATCAACACCGGCTGTCAAAACTGTCTGGTGCCTCCAGCCGTGGAGCCGGGCGGGGTTTCAAATCCTGTTAACCAATAGGACGGAGACTTGTGACAACGTGCTTTCGGCTCAGAATGTAAACAGTGGACTGGAGAGGGAGCAAGAGAACCACTGAGCGGCAGGCCAACTCAAATCTCAGACGCTCCCAAGTCTTGACCCAAATCTAATAGCGAAAAAGGTTCTGATCCATTATTTATACACAATTCAATTCAACAATAGAATAGAATAGAACGTGTATTTTGCCATGTGTAACAAGTTTGGGTACAGGTAGCCTACGTTGGAATTCGTGTAATCGCTTGTCCTTACTTATCAGTGCTAATCAGTTCCTCATTCCAGTCCTAGGGCCTACACAGCTAAAGGTTCCCAAACTGGCAATTTACTATACTATAGTCTAGCATTCTATCAGTATCATCAACTGGCAGGAAATAAGTACGTAAATATTGCCAAATCATAGAACGAATTAACCAACAAAAATAATAATCACAATGTATAGGCCTACGTGTAGGCCTATATTTGTGTGTGTGTGTGTGTGTGTGCGCGCGCGCGCGCGTGTGTGTGCGTGTGTATGTATGTGTGTCTAGGTCACTGCACAGTACTGTCCCTCAGGTTGTGGCAGCCATACATCCCCTGTCTCCCTCTCCTAGGAATATTTACAATTTTGAAAGGTCATTAAGCTCTTTGAAGTCTGCACGTTAAAACTTGTTAAAGTAGATGCTTCTTATTTCATTGAATGTTTTACAGGAGGAAGTGCATTGCTGTTTCAACCTCACCTTTTGAACAGTGATCAAATTTGCTTTTGGTTGCCTTTTTTTGTGTTGTCCTTTTTCGATTGCCAATTTATGGTCACTGAGCCTATGTACTTGGCTAGGATCTGTCTCTACTTTCTATCTCTGACAGTAGAGAGATATTCTGCCAATTTATAATCTAGGGCCAGACAACATTCTAATGTACTTTGGCTTTTACTTATTTATTTACAGTGTTCCAAATAGTTTTCTTTACATTGTGTTATCATTTGGTGAACTCTGATTGGTGTTTGGAAATCAGTATGTGTGAGTCTGATCAGAGTGTGTCTGAGATTGGACAGTTAGTTTCAGCACCAGCTGACACAGTTGACTCTTCTCTGGGCTCAGCTCTTGGGTTTGGATGGCTTTGGAATCGAGGGTATCTAGGGGGCTGGATTTAAGGTGGTAAAAAAGAGAGCTCTCTTTTGAATGTTAACAGTGGGTAACTGACTATTCTACTCTGCATGCATTTGCTGTGTTTTTCTGTGTACGTGTAAAATGTATCTGCAGAACTCTGCATGTTAAGATTCTGTTGGATGTTTGTTATGTCATACACCCTTTTGACTTAAAAAACAACAACATTCATCCCATAACTTTGCAATATAACTTTTAGACAGTGTTACTGTGCGCTAAGTTGTTGGACTCCATTTGACTAGACGTTTGTAGGCTCTATTTTCTCACACTGAAGTGCTTCAGGAAAGTACAGAGGCTTTGTGAAACTAAGAGGGAAATGAGATTAATACGCTCCTCCATGCCTGAGAAAACCACACCTTTTGCAGGCAGTTACAAAAGATAACAAACGATGCCATCTTAGACAGTGTGAGGTCTGGCAGTGATCAGTGTCTGATCAGAGTTTTTTTCAGAGACTTTCTCATTAGTGTGTCTCTGACTGAAACAGAATGAAGTTGATGGATCTCATTGTGATCTTCCCAGTGTTGTATCTCTGTCAAGGTAAGAGTACTTTTACTCCTTAGTCTACAATTCCTTGAGATCTATCATCACATATTCTCTGTTCTTTATTGTAGATTGTTTATGTTTGATTGGCTCATATTTTTTATTACCATATTTACCAGTAATGGCAAGATCTTGTTCGGTAATGTACAGTAATTATGTAATAAAGCACATATGCTGTGGTCACAGACTGTATATGTCATCGAGGCTAACCACATTTTACACATCACACCCTGAATACCAACCAGGGATGGTGCTTGGTCAAGTGTTACTTGAACAAGATGTTAGAGGACCCTGAGAAATGACTGTACTCGTGCCAGGTCGCCTTAACAATCATATGAATAGGACACAATTTTCTTCTCTTTCAGCTGATCACAATCCAACTGGCCAAAACTCATCCCAGCCTGAAGTACTTGACATGGACAGGAATCAAACTGAGCTGAACTGTAAGTATTTTGTCTTCAACTGCCACCTTTAAACCTTTATATCAACTCCCTCCAGCTAAGCCAAACTCTCGAGTATAGGGCCACTTCACACTGTTTACTTCCCACAGCATTCAGTGAATATTTGGTGCAGCAGAGCTTGACTTGATTAAACCTCTCTGTCTGTCTTACAGTATGTTCTCAGCATCTCAAGTGTGTCACAGGATGTGGAGGTGGTTGGGGTTTTTCCTGCAAATGTTGCACTTTGCAGATGCAGTCAGAGGAAGAGATCACTCCCCCGGGTCTACCCACTCAGTGTTGCTGCACCAATGTTTTCTCCTAATCTCATCATAGTGAGATATGCATTCATTCTGTGTTTCTCACTGCAACTCTTCAGCAGCTGAGCCATACATAACCCAACACGCCAGCGGATGCTTCTGGGGTCTCAACACGCCTGGAAGTGAGACTTCAGTCATACTCACTGCAGAGTCCAGAGATAGACTGATCCTCCAGATCTGTCAGGCTCTTGGCTGTGGTGGAGTTTACAGCTGCAGTGAAACCACCGCACCACCCAACAGTTCCTGCCTAGCGGGCTGCTCCTACCAGAATCACCGCCTTCAGAACTGCTCACTGGCTTTAGGGACCAATTGCACAATCCTGTCTAAAGTTGTTTGTGGTAAGATGACATGCTCATTTCAACACAAATAGTCTCCACTAAAACAGTTCAGTGGCAAAGAATGAGAGTTACTGAATTGAAAAAACAAATGATAAATAGGAAACATAGATTGCAACCTACACAGTCATGGTAACTCTGGCTCTATCCTGTCGGGCTGCAGGGCACCAGGCTGTGCAATTGGCAGGAGGCGGAGATCGTTGCGCTGGCAGGGTGGAGCTATGGAGGGACGGGCGGTGGGGCACGGTGTGTGACGACCAGTGGGACATGAGGGAGGGTCACGTGGTGTGTGGCCAGCTGGGCTGTGGCTATGCCCTCAGGGTGTCAGGGCAGGGCGGCTCCTTTTCTCAGGGCCAGGGCCCCGTCTACCTGGATGAGCTTAATTGTACGGGCGAGGAGAGAAACCTGTGGGAGTGCCCAGCCACCCAGGAGGGCCACGACTGTGGACACAAGGAGGACGCTGGGGTGGTTTGCTCAGGTAAAACATCACACTCTGGGCTTTCCTGTAAGATTAAGGAATATTATTCTCCCCATTGTACTCTTTTTTTTTTGAATGAATTGGTACTTTATTTTACTTCCATCAGCTTTACTTATCTGGTGGTACTTGAGTAATGTACATCCATGTACACCCTTCTCATCCCTGCTGTCCCTGTCCCCTTCTCCAGAGATGAAAGCTGTGAGGCTGACGGGAGGCCTGGACCACTGCTCTGGGAAGGTGGAGATCCATCGTAATGGAACCTGGGGCTCAGTCTGCTACGATTGTTGGGAGCAAGATACGGCGTCTCTGGTGTGTTCAAAGTTGGGCTGCGGGGCACCTGATCAGATGCATGGATTTGAACCCCACTTGACCACTCACAACAATGGAACAGTGTGGTATTACAGGTGTTTCACTCCGTACAAGGACCTATGGGATTGTTCGGAAATTGCCAATCCACCATTCTGCTTGAGGTCTAAGGCAGCAGCACTTATCTGTAATGGTTAGTTTCCAAAATTGTATTACCCCGTACAAGACAGCTCAGAAGGTCTATCAGCTTGAACCTGTGACTACAAATATACTGTATGTTCTGTATCCCATCCACAGGCTCACTGGGGCTACAATTTACAACACAATCTGGTCCAACATCAACAACCATGATGATGACGACAAGTAATCATTTTAATCTCAGCATTTCTATAACTATTGAAAACATGAATATGAGGTTTAAGACTCTGGCCCTACTGGGTATTGTTCTCTCTCAGGCCCAGTGACCACAGCCAGTGAGGGCCTCATTCCATCCATGTCACCAGAGCTGCTGGGCTGCTTCCTGCTCTCGTTCATTCTGCTTATAGCTCTGATCACCAACGCTGTGCTCTGCTGCCGCTATAAAAGGAAAGACAGTAAGTCCTAATGGAGCTATATACACACACGCACGCACACACACACACACACACACACACACACACACACACACACCCCTGCAAACACTCACACGCATGCGCAAACACTCTCGTACACACATATTTACTTACTTTACTTACATACTTCATACTATTGTAATTATACAAGTATCACTTTGAAAACCAAATCTTTCACAGCTCTCTCAGTTCAGAAGAGACACGCCAACTTGCAGGCACCGACTGAACGTCATGACAACGAATACAGAGAGACTATTGATCTGATCAAGGTCACCAGCTGTCCCACTGAGATTGATGGTTAGTGAACACTTCCAAATATGCTCCTAAAAGTACACATCCATTCTACATACTTGTTGCTACCAATAATTCAGATGTTACCAATAATTCAAATAATGCTATATTATTTCAAATATTCACCTGGAAGTTATGAGGATGGGGATTGGAACCTGGTCTTTACTATAAGAGTGACAGTTTCTATAGAATTAGAATATCCTTCATATACACAAACTGTTGTTGGGTCTGTTTTTATTTTGAACATATTAGGAACCGTATAGTGAACACTCAGTCATTTTACATATTTTGGGCTTGTTATGAAGTTCCTTCCAGCTCCAGCGCTCCTTGGCCCCAGCTGAGCAGCATGGACAGCACCTCTGTAGACACAGACTATGAAGCCAGTGAACCAGATCCCTCAGCCCATCTATCCACCTTTAGGAGTGAGCACTGCTCCTTTTAGTTTTCACAGGAAATAACCGTTCTGTTTTTTATTTGTAATTAAATTTGACAGAATATATTTATTTCCTCAGAACACTAATACTGTATATCAAATCGCTGACTTTAAATCTAGACTCTAAATGCTACAGACAAGACATGAGGAACCCCCTGATGAGGGCGTCGGCTCTGGACAGTCTGACTGAGGAGGGTGAGTCCATTTTGCACTGCAGTAGGCCTAGTTACACAGTCACAGATTGATACCACCATTCCCCATGTTGCATTGGAGTAGTAACAGACTGATACCACTATGTCCCATGTTGCACTGCAGTAGTAGCAGACTTATACCACCATCTCCCATGTTGCACTGCAGTAGTAGCAGACTGATACCACCATCTCCCTCTTCTGCTGCTTAATGGTGAAGGGTCAACTACATTTAGGGCCTCGCTCTGGGCAGTGTGTAAATGTAAATTACAATCCTTCCTGCACCTTGAGTTGTTTCAGCTGGCGGTCCCAGTGATGTGGTACCTGGAGCCCATGCAAGCCACCACCACTTTCTGTCAACAAATGGTTATGGTAGAGTTTCAGGAACCAACACTGCCACCCCAAGTAGTGAGTATTCTCAAACACATGATAATTAAGTTGACTGCACAATTAATGCAGAGACCATTCAAAGCGATGCCCTTGTTTGGATCATGACCTCTAAAAGCTACGGGTGTTTGTTGTGTGTGTGTTGCAGTTGACTCCTTTGAGTCCTCCAGCACCTCCTCAGGAGAATGCTATGAGAACACAGGGCCAGAGGTAGAGAACCTCCTTGCAGCAGGTAAGCTACCATAGACAGCACATACTGTAACAGCAGCACTACAAACCAGACACCCTGACAGTGTTACAATAGCTCTTTTAATATCCCGTTTGTTCTGTCCCTATCAGAGGAAAGTAATCCATGTCAGGCCTCAGTGTGCTCTAACTCTGGCCAAACATACTCTCATGATCAAGGTAAATGAATGGTTCTTGATTTGTGTGTGTGTGTGTATCATGGATGTATTAATAGAACTGGATACAGCCACTCCATTCACTGACCGCTATCACAAATGAAGCCCTATTGTACCGCGCCATCTTGGCAAATTTGTAGTCATTTGACTATTTCCGGTGACTTTTGTACTTGCGCAGTTGTGCTTTTCTGGCTTTCCGGTGACTTTTGTACTTGCGCAGTTGTACTTGGTGTGCAGTATGCACACCAAGGGGAATTGCTATTCCTGACACACTGGTCTGTTTCTCAGGCCCTTCTGAAGGCAGCGGTGATGAGGGCCCTATGTACTCTCCTGTGAGTCCCGAACCTGACCACCCCTCCTCAGAGAGTGACTATGATGACATTGCAAACTATCAGAATGCAAAACCAATTCAATGCAACTGAACTGGGAATAGACCACAATGTAATGTGTTCCATTTAATAACACTGGAGAACTTGAGGTGTTCAGTTTTTTGTCAATCCATATTATGCAAGGCTTGGTAATTGTCCTGTAGGTAAAGTAGGCTAGTTTTGTATGTAAATGAATATTTTTTTCTAAATGCATGTATATTTGATGAAAATAAAGTTTGGAATGTTTGTTTGGCATTTCTCTACCACAAGATGAGGAGGAGGAGCCAGAGAGAGAGGAGGAGAGGGCGTGAAAAAGAAAAGTAACTGCCAAAAAGCTTGTATTGAGATATGCCGCTATAGCCTACGCGTGTATAGGCTCCCCAGCTCAGTCTTTTGTGTTCCCGACCAAACAGCTCCTTCCCCACACCTGTCTGAACTTCCGAGCACTCCTGACCTTTTCTTTTTCAATAATATGCTCTATTCAATAATCTAATTCAGTCAAAATGTTCCAATATATAGTCCTTATTATCAATTTGTTTTAAATCCTTCATCCATTACCGCACGTACCGCAAGCCATAGTATGACTTGAATATGACGAGACGTAAGAATGGGTTTATGACAGCAATCCTGACGCTGATGTGTTTGTGAATAAATATTAGGTTGTGTGAATATTTTTACGAATACGCCGACTGTCTGTCCATGTCCCGCAAATATGTTACAGTTTAATCGGGAATAATGTTCAGAAATCGGATCTGTAATCATTGAACAACAGTCTAAGAATTGGTGTGTTCGTGTGTGAGGCAATGATCAAAAATCTAAATTACCGGAAAAAAATGAAAAGAGGAACTTGACGTTTAGAAGATCCGTGGTGAACCGAGTAGGGCTAGTGCGCCACTCTAATGAGCGACTGAGTGTAGCCAATGAGAGCAGACATAGGCGATTTTACCCTCTGAGAGTAGGGGGGGCAACATTTTGACGTGAGAAAAAAAAAAAACAGTTCTGCCGTCTCGTCCCATCTATTTACAAAGAATACCAGTTGTGAACAGTATGCTAATAAGAAATCCGTATGACAATTCAATATGTACAACGCATCAAACTTCATCTAGACACCACGAGCATGTCAATATGACTTTATGACCGAGCACTAGGCCATACCCAACATCACAACATCAAACTGCAACTGCCTGCTGGTGCTAGCTTCCTCGCCGATGGTGATGTTGCTAGTGCTAGTGCTAGCTCCGATAGCCTCTGGAGCACTTCTGCATTCGATTGCACCTGCTGCGCTGTCATTTCGAGTGGTAGCTTCTTCATTAGCATTGCCAGATTTTATTTTATGAAGAAGTGGTAAATTGTTTTTATAGCTCTTTTTGCCATTATGAGCAGGTTGGCTAGTTGTAGCTTGTTGAGCACTGAGCAGTACAGTCAGATCTCATTTTTTTCGACGGACGAATTGTGCCATTAGTGGATTATGAATATATATATATTTTTAAAGGTAGCCTAGTTTAAGTAATAAATACACTTTTAAAATTAATGATGATCTAACACAAACTGGTACAAACCACAATTATGTATTTAATAATTGTGTTAATTAGTAAAAATAAAAGTTTTTTTTTTTTTAAGAATCTGAGCAGAGTTGGGCTGTCCAATCAGGGGGGGCACTTGCCCCCCCTGCCCCCCCTATAAAATCACCAATGAGAGCAGAGGTAAGTAGAGCACAGGATGAATGTCGAGGCAGGAGCGAGTGAGCGCGAACGGCGCGTTTATTTGCACAAACAAAACTCAAAACGTGCATGAAAGAAACATTCAATGGTCCGAGGGTCAGCTCTCAGCTGCCTCGATTCGCCTGGGTCCTTCAGCCGTAGGCCTGTAGGCCTAGCCTACTGTAGGTTCCAGGTCCGTGTCCTTGGTCCTCACCCGAGGGCGAGATGAGAAAAACAGGGATTTTTGGAAGTCGTTTCAACGGGTGCGGCTCGGCAGAACTTACTGAGTCAACTGACTAGAGTTTGCCTCCTCGACTGGGCTTTTGTGTCTGGTTGATTATTTCTGCCGGGGCTGCAGTAGCCAGGTTCTCATGAGCTGATTGGCGCCAGCGTCACCTGGTCGCGCTGTCCATGGTACTGAAGTGGGTAGAGGGTTCTATTAAAGGACAATGCTCGTTTTTGACAACCTGGACCTTATTTACGACATATTGTAAGACGTTTGACTCACCGAGATCACTTTGGTGTAGTTCGGAGGCATGTAGAAGAAATTTAAAATCCAGCGCGAGCCAGTATATCCATGTAATGGCGGTGGTGGGGGCAACGAGAATGCAGCTTCTAAAAATCTATTTTCTGCCGCGAAACGGTTGTTTTCATCAATCTGTCTTGATGAATCGCTAGTTGTGCTTACATAGAGAGCATAGGCCTGTTGTGGTATTTCACATGCCTCTGTAATATGATCTTTAGAAACGTCTTTAGACACGAAATAGCTTCTTCACTTGCTCCAGCACGCATGCGCACAGCGTGCTGGAGCAACGATTGCGCGCTGTGCGCATTAGTGCTGGAGCAAGTGAGGAAGCTATTTCGTTTCGAAAGACGTTTCTAAAGATCATGGCATGTGAAAACCACAACAGTTATGCTCTATGTAAGCACAACACGCAGCTAGTATAGCGTTTGTCGGGTTATCACTCCCTCCCTCCCTCGCTCATGCCCGACAATGTTGGCCTGCATCTCTCTGTTGGCACCACAAGAGGCAGTAGTCCCAACACACCAAAATCAAGAAGGACACCAAAATCGGTCTCCACTGCACAGTAGTGGTCAGATTGTTGGACTCCCACCCGAGAGACCGGGGTTCAAGACCCGGTAGGGATGACTTCATGGGACTATACCAGTGGAGGCTCTTCCATTGAGGCAGGGGAGGACAGTTCTCCTCAGTTTTTGGAGAGAAGAGAGGGATTGAAATATAAATATATTAATTTATTTATTCATAATTAATATTATCTCAGTTTTGTTCATAAAGCAGGTTTTCCCTGTGGATAAAAACCCATTATTGAAATTCTAAAGCTCCAACAGTGACATCTATAACATGCAGCTGGAGAACCCATAGATCTATGGAAGGGAGTGAAGAATCTAGGGAGAAATGTCTCTAACATCTACAGAGTATTACTGCTATGTATTTGATTTAATGTGTTTGTTTGTTTTCACGTGGACACTGTGTAGTCGATAGAGTGAGGGAGACAGCTGATGCTGCTGCTGCTGTGGCCGTTCGGGGTAGTGGGTTTCAAGAGGTCACACTTAGGCCACAGGGGGGGTCTCACCTCTGGGGTATCAATGGCACATCTCTATGGGACACTATAAACCACACAACCCAGACTGACAACCAATGGTGATTAAGACATCATGTTAGGGTGACAGGCATGTCTGTATGGTCACTCCTACACCAATCTAGCTTCACTAGGCCCTAAACGGGCAGGCCTAGGCGTGGGGGGTGGGCCGAGAGAGCACTATTTAACATCTCAACCAAACCTTGAGACTTCGATTTGGAAATGGTAGGCAACTCAGCCGGACAGATTCGCTGCTCCCAGCAGGCAGGCACGCTGATAACACCATGCGGGGAGGGAAGTCAAAGGCCACGACTTCGCGCCACAGCCGCAGCCAGCAGAGAAGCAGGAAGAGAGAGAGACTAGGGAAACATCCCAGTGTTCCATGTGATTGTATCCTTGTCCAATAAATCCCGTGTTGGGTTATTTTAATCCACATATTACATATTATACCTTTAACTATTTTTGATAATAGCCTACGGTATGCTATTGTATTTGTGCAGCACTGACGCATACTAATTATACTGAGCTCTATTGTTCTCCCTCTGACTGATAGTATGTTGTACTTGTGTTTGTGCAACATATTATGCTGATGCCTGGAGAAAGCATTTCTAAGTGTTGAAAAGGAGTGTTCATACATTGCAGCCTGGAGTGCACAGCTCAGCTCGACTCCCAACTGAAATCCATGGATGTATTAATAGAACTGAAAATGCTGAAATCACACTTGTGGTAACATAACTTCCTTTTCCAGTACGGTGGCCATCAAACAAAAACACATAATTGTTTCTTAGGGTTAGGGTTAGCAGCCTAACCTAACTCTTCCTGGAATCGACCACCTTTTCTACTGTCTTTAGAGCGTTAAGCTCCAGGTTGTTCCAGCAGATAAGCCACTGTGTCTTGGTCTAGTTACTTCAACACCTAAAGGGAAGTGCATAGGACAGGCAATGAAATTTGTCCAGAACTATCAAAAGAACAGCTGTATGTAACTCTAATGTTAGGTTTATAAAAAATATATACTTTTTAAGACAGTGTAATACAAAAAGAATTATCTTAAAGGAGTAGTAAAGGGGAAAATCATGTTTAGCCCTGTTTTAAGGTTACTTATGATCATATACAATGGTTCAGATCAAAAAGTTGATAAAACTAGCACTTTTGAGAAAGTCTGATACTTGCTCTACCACCGTTTTGGTCATACAATGGATGTGGGTGGGCACCGTGAAAAATCATTCAAAAAACATGTTAAACTCTCAATTTCAAAGACAAGAAACTCACCGAGGTGTTAGTTGGCATTCTGACATATAATTCACCATAAAGTAAGATTCTAGTTCATCTGGAAAGGCTTTTTAAAATATTTAGCATAGAACTATTTAGTCGCAGCACATACGTTTTCTATTCAGTAATGTAGACACGTATAGCTACTAGCTTCCAGAACTTGCACACAGATCTTAATATCTCTCAATTTCTCAGCTCAGTGGCCTTGTGGTTAGAGTGTCCGCCCTGACATTGGGAGGTCGGAGGTTTGATCCCTGCCAAGTCATACCAAAGACTATAAATTTTTTCCCAATGCCTCCCTGCTTGGCACTCAGCATTGGGTGAATTGGAGGTGAGTCCTGAACCTGACCACCCCTCCTCGGAGAGTGACTACGATGACATTGAAAACTATGCAAAACCAATTCAGTGGCACTGAACAAATGTGAATAGAATAGACCACAATGTCATGTGTTCCATTGATTAATACCTGGGGTGTAGAGTTGTCTTTAAATCCTACACTTTTTTCTTATTGCTTTATTTTGCAAGACTTGGCAATCGTCCTGTAGGTAATGTAGCATTGTATGTACATTTATATTTTTCTAAATCCTTGTATATTTGATATAAAAATAATGAGAAATAAATGCCAAATAATTGCCATGTTTGTTTGCAATTTCTCGACCACAAGGTGGCGTTGTAAGATCATATTTGACAGGAGTCAATAAGAAAACTTATTTTCATTAGAGTAATTGAAATAACTGGTGAGTCCATAAAATCTCTACCATTCAACAACACTGACATTTGACTACGTCTAATGATATATGACAGCTATCTATTTATAGTGAGTTGCAGAGGGAGCAATCCAATGCGCTGTGAAAACCTTTGAAACAGGAACTGAACAGTGGCCCAATCCTGATCCTGAGCCAACATAAACCAACCCTGGCACCACTGGGCTCGGCCCATTACATCTCCAGCAGCTGCAAAGTATCAAACCAAACGTCTGGTTGGCTCCAAAATGGTCCAATGCAATGACACAGTTAGAGAAGATTTAAACAAAACTGTTTCACCCTGAACATAAAGGAGGACAATAGGGATTCATAGGCTGCATTCTTTATTTTTTAGATATAATACCGGTTCACATTCTACATTCTACAGGTTCTGCATATTCTATGGGTTTTGATCTTTATGATCATTGATCTGATCCTATTGATTGTGGACACAGAATGTGGGCCAGGACAGATTCCAGCACAAAACCTTGAATGGATTGAGGTGTAACAAAAGCATGCATTGTATGTTATGTTTCAGCTGGAGCTTCAGAACTGGACGTTTCTGCTCGGATACGGATGATTTTTGGATGAGTTCATGGTGATTTTCACCCATCTTTACTTCATAGTTATGCACCCAGATAAACAGATGAATTAAGGCCCCGGACTGCTTTTGAAACTCAATCTCTCTCACATGTCATAGAATCTGGAACATACAACAGGCCACCCACAACTCAACCCAGATTCCATATTGAGGTTTGTATCATAGAGACTCTCCAGAAAAGCACATGCTCCTATTGATCGATATCTGATAACTTTGATAAATCTGAATCTTAAGAAGGCTTTAGTGGTGAAGAACATCAAGGGAAACAAAAACCCTTCAGATGAAAAGATTAAACCCAGTGTTTTCACTTGACTCATTAAATCATTTCCACCAAAAAGATTATGTTCTTAATTCTCTAAGGCGCTTTATGTAGCCTATACGGGGAATGGATTCAGCTCCGCTCATAACTTCGGTGTTATATATACCAAAAAGGTGAATACCTGAATCAAAACGAATAGCTCAAGCAACTAAAGCAAAACCTGTTATGCATAACCACCATGGCCTGTGTTCTGGGCATGATGGAATCGACACACTTTGCCCAAAAGAAAGCAGCGATAACAACTAAGGGGTAAACAGTAATTTACTAATCATATGAGTGATGGACCGTATAAGCTGGGGTGGAATTCCTGTGTGTTCTTAGCTGACCTGGGTGGCAGTGTTAGTCAGTGCAAATCCCTAAAAGTTTACTTCATAATACTCTGTCATGGGGTTTCTGATTCTTCTGTTAAGCCAGTGGGGGAAGTCTGCAACTGGGTATCTTTTTCACTTAGCAAACCAAGAAACCTTCTTAATATATTATACCATAATCTAAAGCTTCAGACTCCTGTTGCCGTGTTATCATAGCTTATTGGGAAAAAGGTATCATTTGTGGACCACTGGAGAATGTAGATTAATATACGATGAAAAAGGTCATTTTGAAATAGAACGTGTTATTTATTTTAACTAATCGAAGGAAAGTAGAAAATTGCCTGCAACACATTCTGTACCTTTCCTGGTTGTGCAAATCTCGGTTTTGGTTCAATGTTGCCCTTATTGGGACCCAACATCCTTTACAAGGAGTGGATTCTGGCCAATGAGAGCTAGTGAAGTCATCCGTTTAGGTAAAAGCCCAGATGGTAGCACAGAGGCTAAAATCCATTTCAAGTCATTACTCAAAGTCCTTTCTATGACTTATAGCATAGCAGTAATACTTATACGTCCGTTAAGCCATTTTAGTTCACCAACATCTCTCCCTCTCTCCCTTAGGCTACTAGTTTTATTAACAATGTTTGATTTGTTCCTGGCACATTCTTCTGATTAACATGGGCTGGTTTAGCATAGTCTGGCTCCACGTTGTAAATGGCGGTAGCACCTGCTGATAGAGACTCTTGGATGCATTAGCCAGTTTGGGTAATAGTATTGATTACTCATTACTCATTAGGTAGCTTTCACTGCTGCTGCTAAGCCCTCATCAGGAGGCTCCAGGCTGAGAAGCAGAGCAGGGGCCCTGATCCAATTCACCTTTTAAGTTCAGTGGACCTATCTGGGTTGTCGTGGGTCAGCGCCTCCCCATACACGCTGTGCACGCACAGCCAGTCCTCGTTACCTCAGTCTCTGTGACTACTGTACCAGACACAGGCCTACAGTACATTCAAACCTGACGATGGTGTTATAGTTTACAATGTTTAACATTCTCCATCGACGGAAATCTTGAATGTGACTGTTGAGAGCCTCTGTTGAGAGACTTGTGATTGACGAGAGAGTCAGCGGAGAAGAGCGGAGCCGTCGAGTCAGCCGTACACAGCGGTTTTTACAAGACACGTTTATTGGTCTGTATAGAGAGGTAAAGTCAGACTTGAAAGTTGGTCTGGCCGCGCAGCGTTTAGCTCATTAACCTCTCTCTCTCTCTCTCTGGCACCTTGCTGCGGTTAACGGTCCAGGCCTCTTCTCTGCAGACCAGTCATCTGCCCCTTAATCAGGTCAACAGCAGAATTAAGCAATCTTTTAAACCTGGTCAGTGGTGCTTGGAGATCGTTAACATACTTCCTCTTGAGTGTCAGTGTGACCCGGTGTGTTAAAGCAGCAGTCGGAGGGGAGCACGGTGTCTGGAGGGAGGTTAAGTGACCAGTCTGGTCTTAGGGTCCTGGGACCCTCTGGGACAGTTCTCATTGGTGGAAAACGTTATAGAAGCGTGTTTTTATTTTTTTAAACATTTTTTCCAGAAAAAGTAAAATTGAGCATGGGCAAAGTAATAAAATGGACGGTGAAATTGTGTTGTAAAACTGGGTATGAAATAAATGTACCATGTGTTCTCCCTCACGTATCTAATGAAGGCGGTAGGGGCATCCTGATACTTGTTTATCCCTGTCCAGATGGGCATCGTGGTTTATTAGTGTGCTGTGTATGTTGTGGAGTGGCACACAGACTTCTCTGCTCTGTGTGCTAATCAGTCAGCGCTCGCATCATCAATCTTACTTTGCAGCGAATGACAGATGGACTGCCATAAACCGCCTTAGACTTTCCCAGAAGAAGGATATTTACACAAGGACATTAAATGGATACAAAGCCCCCACAGGAAAACAAAACAAAGCATTTATTATAATGTTCAAGCCCTTGTGTGACTGGCATACTGTAGTATCTCTCAGTCACACACACACACACACACACAAACACACACACACACACACACACACACTCAAACACAGACACAGACACACATCATCCATCATCGGCGGGCACTCGAAGCAAGTATGACTGTCCTCTCCATAGGGTGGTCCACACGCACACACACACACACACATACACACACACACACACACACACACACACGAACACACACACACACACACACACACACACACACACACAAACACTCAAACACACACAGACACACATCATCCATCATCGGCGGGCACTCAGAGCGAGTATGACTGTCCTCTCCGTAGGGTCGTCTACACACACACACAAACACACACACACACACACATGCACACGCACACACACGCACAAACACACATGCACACAAACACACGCATGCACACACACACACACACACACGCGATTACACACACAGTCACACACGCACACACACACACATACAAACACACACACATGAACACACACACTGTCACACACACACACTCCATCAGCAGAGTGAGATGATTGTACGTGCAAGATATGGCGGCTGCGATTCCATTGATGCTTTCCCTAACACTATTTGCCGGGGCAACATAACAACGTGAAACATGGATTCAGAATCCTGAACCCTGCACTGTAGTGAACCCTCTGGTGTGGAAGCTTTAGCATAGGTGAGCTGATGTCATTTGTTACTGTGAAGTAATTGTGTCCAATCAGGCATCCCTATGCATGGAGTGACTCAGGGGATTGGCAGGTGAAGTGGACTGTAGCTGGCTGGAGTCAAGCCTGCTCCCTGAGATCACAGATTGTACCCCCGGTGAGGGAATCGCAGTCTGGCGCAGACGGTGAGCCAGGTGAGGGCTCTGTGTGGGTATGAGTCATCCGCGTTCGTCATTTGTTTACTCGCCTGAGGCAGGGTCATTAATTACAGAGTCCTAACAAATCATGTGATCTAAACTTGAGGGCATTTATACAGTAGAGCGCCTCTCTCATTGAAGGAAATAAAAGGCCCTGGGAAGAATACCTCACCTCAGCCACAACCAGGGGACTAGTGAGGAGGACAGGACTACGCAGCAGCCATTCCTGATCACACCACTTCCACGGGCCCCTACCGTTTCTCAGATGGAATGAGGTCATTGGAAGATTGATAGTGGTGGTTGAGGGTGGTAGGTGATGGTGAGTGAGCTCTACCAGCCCTCTATTCAGCTCCCTGTGTGTGTGTGTGTGTGTGTGTGTGTGTGTGTGTGTGTGTGTGTGTGTGTGTGCGCGTGTCTAAGACTGCGTCTGCCGCTCCATGGCACCAGCTTAACCCCTGGATTCCCTGCATTCCACCTAAAGTCAGGCACAAGTCTTGCCGCTGGTCCGTTTAAAGTGATTGACGTTATTTGCTACCATTAGGTACTACTATGCAATTGACCTTTGACCCTCCACAAGTGACCTGTTGAAACAGCTTTAAAGCAGATCGTCTAATCTCCATGGGAAAAGCCCCCAATCTAGACATAGGGCTCTAAGAGCAATCAACACCTAAAGGTGAAAGAGGCTAGCAAGGACCAGGGCCTGACCAACGACTCAAGAAATCAAGAAAACGGTCATGCTGACCTGTCCATGTTCTCCTTCCTCTATACATCTCACTAGATCTGTTTTTTAATTGGAACAGCAGAGCCGATGACACTCTCCACGGTGTCCCGGGTCACCCGTCCCTCTGAGCTGTTAGGGTTAGGGTTAGGGTTAGGGTAACCCAGCCATGTGAGCAGGAGAGCATGGGTGAGGCCACGGCGCTCCAGAGCTCCAGACAGCCCTCCGGAGGTGTGGAGTTGATTGACAACCTTATCAGAGACTCCGAGGGAAGCTTGGCCAGGCCCGGGCGCATTATTAGATGCTTACTAGTGCGTAGTGGGAGGTCTTGTCTGACCCGGAGTTTCAGGCCCATACACGGTGACCTCTCCCATGCCATGTGCCTCTCAAAGCCAAATATGAAAAGTGGCTTACAGATTGAGTAGATCAAAACATGCTTTCATCACCACCCTCCTCTTGTTTCACTCTGTCCCAACGTGGAGAAACATACAGTAAATACACACATGGCCCAAAGATTGCTTCTTTATTCTGACAACTCTGAGAACTTTGTTTATTCACCACTGGTTGTCTGGGAGAGGAGAAGAAACAGAGCCAGCAGTTTATGCAGTCAACGTCAGCTAAACTATAATTCTCTGCTGTTATGGCTATCGCATGTAAAATATTTCCTGTAGAAGTTACCATACATTTCCTTAGACAGCTTAAGAGCTGTAATTGAAAACAGATAGTTTGGTGCACTGTTGAGTTACAGTAGCCCAAAACGTGTTTAAAACTGTGGTTTTCTTATGAATAGGCCGTTGACTGAAATACAGCCATTGTTTAGATACATTAAACTACATTTGGCACCTCTAAATTAGTTCTCTGGGTGAGAAAATATTGCTAAGTACCAGAGTATGTTTATGCACTAGGCAATCTAACTCTTTTCCTCCGCAGGCTAATTGGATAAAGTGGAATGAAACCAATATTTCAACAAGAAACCAAAACAGTTTGTTTCTCAAACATGCATAGGTGAGAGCCCAAATGTATGCCAGAGAGAGTCTGACTGAATGTGTTCTCTGAAATACATGAATGTATGTATGTGTGTGTGTGTGTGTGCCTGTGTGCGTGTGTGTGTGTGCCTGTGTGGCACAGCAACGGGGCTTTTCCGTCTTGTCAATGGAAAACATTAGTGTCATGGCCCAACCCCCCAACCCTTTCCCCCTTGTTTAATTCAGTCCATCAACACTTCCTCTTTCAGCCTGTTAGTGTCACAGCGCATTTCCTCCCCGGCCTCAACGAGCTCAGCTCGCCAGAAATGGATGGTTTTGGGTTTCCCTCAAAAGGCAAAGGGCTTCAAAGTCAATAACAGCTTTTTTGATTTTTATTGACCTGAAGACTTGCTTTTATACTTCCCCCAAATGCCACTTGCCCACATTTCTTTTAGGGGAATGTTACTGTAGGAGAAGCGATTATGTTAAGGTTGGAATTGGTGTAGCCTTGCTTATTACACCTGCAAATAATTTTACAAGGTGTTCAAAAATGTCCAGCCTTCAGCACCTTAGACTAGAGGATAGCTAAATGGCTCAGCAAGGTTTGATATTCACACAGAGCTAAAGGGCTCCCCAGAGGACTAACACCACCAGACAGCAGGGCCAGAGGTGCCAGAACACTGCAGCAGCTATGTCCTATCAGACAAACCATATGCTAGCAGTGTCTTAAATTAGCGCAGAGCAAAAAATGTCCAGCGTTGAACGTTACATCTCTCCTTGCTGGTGAGGGCCAGTGAAAAAAACGGACAATCTGTAGGTAATCAACTGGCCAATGAATGCCTGTGATCTTTCGGGGGAAATATACTCACTAATGGTTTGCCTTGTGTCCTGTGTCATTTCCTTTTGATGTGAGAAGGCAGTGATGATCTGTGATCTGGCAGTAGTAAAGAGCTCTCAGCAGCCATTTTTAATTACCAGGAGACCTTCCTCATCTGGTTCACATTTCCAATGTAGACCGACTGTAAAACAACACTAGCAGCGCTGTCACTGAGACCAAGCCTCTAATGTACAAAAGAAGTCCAGGCCCTGATTATTCATTCAGTCCAAGCACGTGAACGCGGGTCGCCCTGGTTCTACTTAAACCCCTTCTCTTTAAGTATCATACTACTTCACATAAAACTAATGTCAAGTGTATATACCATAGACAATCTCTACCAAATGAGAGCCACGTGTTTCATATGAGAAAGTTCATAATAGAACACTATTACAAACATGTGCCTGTTCTGCATGTCCTCATCATTTTTATGGCGGTATGACAGTAAAAGGGTTCTGCAGCAGGGCAGCTGAGCAGGCAGGGAACACCCTCTCTAACTCTCCCTGTTTGTTCCCTTGCCAAGACTCTGAGTGATGGGGTTCTCCTCTGGGACAGGGAGCTCTCCCCCTCTCTCTCCCGCCCTCTCTCTCTCTCTCTCTCTCTCTCTCTCACTCCCTCTCTTTCTCTCTCTCTCTCTCACTCCCTCTCTTTCTCTCTCTCTTTATCTTCTAGGTTCTCGGCAGACTCTTCTGCTCAGGTGCAGATCTCTGAGCCGTGTAAAACTTCACCGCTATAAAATGTTAAGTGACGAGGAGTCTGGCAAGACCGTGAGACATGTGCACAGTGCCTCGTTATGAAACATAACATACATCAGGCCCAAACATGAGAGAACCGTTCTCCCGAGTAGCGGGTCACAATAAACAGCGTGTCTCCCTGCGTTAGAACCTACTGGAGAACACTGCGTGCGCTGTGTCGACACTGTTCTAGAACATTCAGCCCCTGGTCCCTCCTCTAGAGAGCAAAGAGAGAGAGAGAGTAAGGACTCAGCCATGTGTCCCCCGGAACGACGAGTCAGGCCCAGAATGGCCAGGCCCAGGCCCCCGCAGTGAGCAGGGCTGGCTACGCAGGGCGAGTCAGGCCCAGAATGCAGTGCGTAGTGCCGGCTATACTCAAGAGGACTGTTTGCTAACAGCAGTGACCCATGGAAGACCCCCTCTCTCCCTGGATTAGAGAGTGTCCCCCTGACCTCCTGCTATGAAAATAGACCTCCTCCTCCATCACTTTGCTTAGCCACTCGACCGCGCGATCCCTCTCCTCCGCCTCTGTATCAGTCAGAGGGCTTAGGGGTTTCTGACTCCTCGGTAGGAAGGACTTCCGCTTTAAAGCCGCTCAAAAGGAGGTTGAACAAGAGCAAACAGGGAGGTCAAGACAACAGGACCATCACTTTTCCCTCTGAGCTGACAGGAGAGACTAATTTTGAGGAAGTAGCTTATGTGTTGTGTCCAAACCACAACAGAGCAGGTTATCAGAGCTTCAAATACATTCAAATACAGAACTCCCAGAGGTGGATCGTCGAAGCAAACTGCAGAATAGGCCAATAATGAATAATAATAATTCACTTAATTTATGAAAAAACACTTTTCATTGTGAAACAATCTCAAATGTAAGCTATTCCCCCAAAATGAGAACTTACACATTTGGAAGTGACTGTTACATGTACTGAATCTGATTTTTTTTTTTTACTATGTTGCTAATTACAACAGCTAACTCTCAGTTACTCCGCTGATATATCCACAGCCAAACTTCCACAGTGAAACAGGGCCCAAGAGGGCCACCAGATGTCCCTTTAGAGACTATGCATTCCAGCCCTTTGTTCTCCAATGGCCGCTCAGAGCAGCTGCCTAAAGTAGCCGCCCCTTTTTATATGGTACCTTGTTGTATAGGGCCTGGTGGGACAGGGAGCCATTCCACACAGAGAAAGGCAGGGTTGGACTGCAGAAGGCATCACACACATTCCTGTCCCTTGTCCCCCCCCCTCCCTCTTGATTGCCAGCCTTTTCTTAGGGGATGTGTACCTTGTAGAATGCACACAGTCCACAGAGACAATGGGCCACTTGACCCCTGACCCCTTGAGGAAAGGGCATGCTTAATCTGATGGCAGGATCCTCGCCTGCCATTGTCTGCCAGGCCGAGGACTGAATGTGGCACTAGACACAGGGTCGCTCCCTGCATCTGCCTACCGATTTGTTTGTCCCTCTGCCCCCCTGACACCCAGACACACACACATCCAGCCCACCCATGGAACGCAGGGCTTTATTCTGGAGGAAGTTGTCTGCTGACCCTACTTTCACCCCTCACACTGTCACTCAAGTCATTCATCCCTGGATGCAACACAGCATTGGGAAATTGTGAATGAAAAGTCTGAGTCAAGTCAAGTCTTGAATCAATCACTCTTTCTGATCATTAAACAAACAGAATACTATATGCTCCACTCCGGTAGGCCCACAAACTATGTTGATCTCTGTATCGTGAGGTTGGTTAGAGAGTGCTGGCTTGATGGAGAGGACAGGTTCAACTTGTGTCTGATCCAAATCAGCAAACAGGTTTGTTGGGAGAAGACTTTTCTTAAGTGGACTACACACAAGTAGTATGAGCATGTCACTATGGTAACACAGTATCAACAACTCCTTGCCAGGAAACAAAATGTAGCTGACCAAAATGAGCAAAAGGGCAATTGACTCAAACATATAACTACAGTAATAGACATACAAAAGCACTGACACGATAAAACATTAGAATATATGATAAAATGCATAATTCAAAAGATTTTAATCTACCTATTTCACTAACATTTTACAGGTAAAGCAAATGGGTTAGGGTTAAGTATATACCCCAAATGGGTTATGGTTAGGTACGAATATGTTTTTCATTGGGTTAAATAATTTTGGTGAGTTCCCCCAAAGCATGATCTTTTATTGGCCTACAATGGAGCTGAACTGATCTGAGTGCTTGGAAGTGTTTCGGTCGGACACTTAGCCTTCATTGTTTACAATAACTTACAAATCAATTTGTGACATATTTCTGGAACATTTTTTTTTTTTTACATTGCGGGAGTCTGTGAAATAAATTGGTATTGAGCTTTACAAAAACGAATGTTAAATGCAGGCATAAAATACAAGAAGGCAATTAATGAAAAGCCTCTAAATATAATCAAGTATGCAATAACAGAAAACAATGGCACAGTCTATAATTATAAAAAAAGATATGCAATCTTGAAATTAGCTTGTAGTGTACCAATTGTGGGTTTCAACAAAAAAACTCTCACAGGCAATATAATAATTTATCCATAGAACATAAATTATAATTTCCATATCCAGTATTTACATAATGGTAATATGAACATCAGTGCGTTGCAGAAAAAGTATCACCTCCAATTCTAATCACAACAGGAAAAGTATGAGTCCTTACCTACTACAGGCCTTAGGGCAAGCCTTAGGGTACATTTGGTGGAAGTGCACTTGACTTACACAGGCATTTCAGCTCAAAAAGGCTTCATATTCTCTAAAGCGCTCACAGACACTTGTGAGTCCTAGGCCGTGACAAGTGCCAAAAATGCTGCTCTATTTTGTAAATACAGATTTGCTGGCAGTTTTCTAGTGCCAAAATAATGAAAATGTGAAAAGGTTTAAGATGGAGGTTATGAACATGACTTTGTCCCAAGAGGCTGGTTATCAAATCAATCACACCTCTTTATATATCAGAGAACGTTAAAGTGGCAAAGGGGGCTCAAGGCGGCATCTTGGTTTCCTTCTATCAGGCTTATTTGCTGATGTACGCTCATGCTCTGATCAAGGAACTTGCTTCCAAACCCGTCAGCAAATAAATACTATCAAGCTGCCATCCTGAACCTCCTTTTTTATCATTCATGTATATGTTATATAGTTATATATGACTATAAGTTATATATTCCAGGACTGGGCAACCTTTTAGCAGTCCGGTAAGTCAATACCTTTCTGGCAAGAACAGTGTCTCATTTTGTCTCATACTAGAAAATGCACTCAGTCATATCCGGTAACTTCCCACCAGAGAGGCTCTGAGGGCATCTCCCACTCACCCAAAACACAGCCGCCGGAAAAGGAGGGGTGAATACTGCTCAACTGTACTACCTACAACCACAAGATTCAACCACCATGTCTTCATACTGCTTATACACCACATTGTTTCCTGAGTCTATGTAGAGGATGCTGATGGGGCTGAGTTTGGAAGGGGCGCAGCAGCTGGGTGGCATATTGCTGGGGTTCATGGAGTTCATGAGTGTCTGAATGATGGCGTGGTTTGTGGGCTCCAGGTGTGATCTCAGAGGGAAGTCGCACACACCCTCGCAGTGGTACGCCTCGTAGTCGAGAGGGGCGATGATCCAGTCGTCCCAGCCCAGGTCTCTGAAGTTCACGTGCAGCGGCTTCTTGCTGCACCTGGATTTGGACTTCCTGCCGTGCCTCTTGCCGTGCCGGGTCTTGGGCATGGCTGTCCTTCGTCTCCGGCTGGCTTTGGAGCGCGGACCCCTCTCCCTCGCCTTCTTTCCCAGGCTCATCAATGCCATTCCCTCTCTCCTTTCACTGAAGAGCGTCTGTCTCTTCCGGGACCTGGTGAAAACCACCAGGATGGCCTTCTTCTGCTGAGGACGTCCGTTCCTGTGAAAGCCCAGGTGTTGCAAGTCCAGCTCCCTCTCAGGGTTGTCCAGTGTGGCCTTGAGCTCCAGGCAGAATTGCTTTCCCTGGGTCAGGTGCTGCTGGTCCTTGAATATCTCCCACACATCCAGCACCTCCCATCTGGGCCTGTGGGAATCCTGAAGATCCAGTGTCCGCGAGTCCAGCAGCTGCTGCGTGCGGCAGCAGAGGAGCTGGATGTCCACCGGCTCTGTTTCCGATATCCTGAAATTCCCAGACACTTTGGTGTATATCCTGAGCTCAGCCCCCAGAACCTCTGCTTTGTCTGAGAGGGTTGAGACGTCAAACAGATACTGCTGTCTTGGTAGAGGGGAAAGTGGGAGGTCATCTGTGAAAGGCATTATATAATTACAGGCAGATTCATTCTGGGAAATATTTTATTTTCGAGGATATAAGGTCCTGTCATAGGAATCTCATGTCTGTATATCAGATTATGAATGTGTCTGATGGTCAAATCAAACCTTAATCACATTGATAATCTCTCATTTGTTATCCAGTTATTCCTAGGCAACCACCCCCCCTCGCTTTCTCTCTGTCTGAATTCCACGTACCTTGTCCGATGTCCACAAAACTAGCTATAGTGTTGGCAGCTTTTGATGACCGAAAAAAACTTGCATTGAGCCCCAATTTTTCTGCTGTAGAAAAAGTCTTATAAATAGAGAGCATGTAGTCGTGTGGCTCAATCGAGTCTTTAGAACTACTTTTGTAATGTCTCTCACTCGTTGATGGTGTAAAAAAGTCTTTGAAATATTTAGACGCCTCTTGTCCATCATCAAATAGTTTCGTTACCTTGCCAGTCTTGGGAGCGGACGGTAGGAAAATTGCAAGTGTTTGAAAACAAGCTAACTCCCACGCAAAAGCTAGAGCCGCATATAGCGTAGTTATTCGATAAAAATCCATTCTGTCCACCGACGAAAAGTTCGGAACAAGTGTGGCAGAGGGACCACGGGCGGGCTTGGCGCTGCCTACATCCACTTACAACAAGTGCCCCTGCACAGCGTGGACTGCACTCACTGGAGTGCACAAAATCGTCGTCCCGGTTAAAAGGAACGCACGAACACGCCCCCTTGCCCTTACCTTGCATTCGAGCTAGCGGACTCTACTGAACTAGCGGAAACTACACGAAAGTCCAAGTGTTGCTCATCATTCACTGGAGATAGATGTCCAGGAACTTGATTCTAATAAGGCCCAATAGTGTAAAATGTGTACTTTAGTTTTATTACTCGTTGCTTGTACCTTCAAACTTAACTCCCTTTAAGGGTTGGTTGAGATATGTCGCCTTTCTGTACTTATGTGTAGGCCTATATATTCAGATGACTGAATCTCTGATTATTCTACCACATTCCTCGATTTAGAATGACTGCATGTGAGGAACATGCCGTCTTGGAAAGCGCCAGTACGGGCTTATATCGCCCTCTTGTGAATGAAGAGAATACATGCATTCGTAAGAGGAAAGGGAAAAACATTGGGAAGAGCAACGCCAAGTCACGTCTGCTGCTTTCAGCACCATGGACAGCACCCCGCGCTGCGCTCGAATAAAAAAACCTTTCCATTTATTGAATTGCTTTATTCACCTCCATGTATTATGATGACACGAGAAAAAACAATGTACCACACAGTAAAATAAAGAATTTGTTAGAAAGATGTTTTTGATTTCAATAATAAACCAAAGAATAGTTTAGCCCTTTCTTTCTGTTAAATAATACTTCATATTTAAAAAATATATATCATATATATAAAGAAAAAAGCATAGAGAAAGAAACAAAGAAAACGACAGTAGAAAAATAACTACCTGAAACCCATCATAAATAAATCTTAGTGCAGATATACATTCCTTCATTGACTTGTTCATATTTTCTCAGATGATAAAAAAAACATCTTCATAGACAAGTGGCTGACCAGTGCTAGCCTTCACAGGCCCATAAGCAGCAGGCTAAGTGCATAGATCACGCTAACCAAGCAGAGAATGCCTGGGGAGAAAGCAGCGCTGGAGTCAAAGATGCTGTCTCCTTCTGTGGTGGACACAGTGGTGAACTCAGTGGTGGACACAGTGGTGAACACAGTGGTGAACACAGTGGTGGACACATTGGTGGTGACGGGAGTGGTGGGAGTAGCCTTGACAGAGAACGAGCGGGACTGAGCGTTCCATTGCTTCAGGGTGAAGGCCATTGTCAAGTTCTTCCCTGGAAGATGAATAAGTATAATGGCGTGAGATCTAATATGCTCGAAACCATTGAAAACACTGACCAAAAAAATCACTACAATCACTTTATAGGCAAATGCAAAGAATCCATTGGCAGTTTGCCTGGACGGTTATCCACAGAGAGAGAACAGAGACCTACCGCTGGTCAGGATGGCCAGGTCTGTGTAGTTGGCCCAGCAGCTGCTGAACAGGATGGTGCTGTTCCCCTCTAATCCAGCCACGCTGTCGCCACCGGGGCTTCTGAGCGTGGCCGTGGCCGTGAGGGACGTGACTCCCACGGACACACAGTTACCCTGGGGGACAAGACGGCACCGTCACCACAGAAGAAGAAAGCATTTACATTCCGGACAGCAGTCCCCCCCTAATACGAGTGTGTTTCTCCACGTACGCCTCTCTCTTGTCATTTGAAACAATGACAGTGACTGTGAGTTGAAAGCGAGCCGTTAGCAGGCCTCACCTGCTCGTCCACGGCCATGAGGCTCGGCTGCTGGACGAGGGGACCCTCGTACTCCCCTGCCTCAGGCTCCACAATTAGCATCAGACGGGACACCGTCGACACAAAGTTTACTTTGGGCTTTTCCCTCGTCACTTCTTTGGTGGCCACCTGTGACAATGTTAATACATGTAAGTATAATACAGAATGTATTATAGCACTCTTTGCTATACAAATAAAGTTTTATTATTATTTTATTATTATTACTGTACGTAAAAGTCCATATTGTTGCAACAGAGAGCCTGAGAACGTCTGTTTTAAGTCAAGCTTCTATTCCAGTGCATTCATGCCAATCCCAGATGGAAGTGGCTCTTATGTTATTTCTCAACACGCAGGCTGGTCAGCTGTCTCACCTGTTTCCAGTTGGGGTCAGAGGACGGAGGTGGTGGAGGGACGACACCCAGGGACGAGACGTTGAAGCCAATAGACTGGCTCAGGTTGCCGGAGACCGCTGCCTGGCCCAGGTCATCAGCGAGGTTCTTCAGCAGAGTGAATCCCTCCTCATCTGGAAAAAAACATACACAGGGAAAGTGTCAAAAAAGAACCTTTAGTGACCCGCGATTACAACTCAAACAATCAATCACAACCACAAGTGTGGAATGAGGTAGCTGGGATGAATTTACAGCATGAATTTACAGTTATCTTCCTGGCATCAATCCACTCAATATGCATGTGCGGGCCCACGCCCACGTGTGTGTGTGTCTGTGTGTGTGTGTATGAGAATTTCTGGACACTCACCATCGGTGGTGTTGGTAGTCTGCTGGACGGGGGGCTTCTTGATCTCCACCTCCACTGACAGGCCGCTGCCCGCTGCCCTCTTCCTGCGACGGGCGTCCCCGTCCTCCCGCACGATCTTGGTGATGCGGATCATGTTGGGCGGAACCTTGAGGAACAGGGCCAGGTTTCGGACTAGGTTCTCTCCGAAGAATTCCTCCACGGTCATGGCGGGCAGCTGGAAGGAGACGATGAGGAGCGGGGAGGTGCGGATCTCCACAGGGGTGGAGCCTCGCAACAGGACGTTCAGCATCTTGTAGTCGTGGTCAAAGTAGTTGGAGCCCAACGAGGAGTTGAACTGTGGAACAAACTGGCCTGGTGGGGAGAGATAGACTGATTACTTTATTGTCCTTTGCAGGAAATCTGTTGCCACGTCTGTACATTGCCTCACATGAACACAATGCAAATACAATATACACAGATATACATTTATACACTTATAACCATAACCCCACACCATGCTGATACATCCCATCACTGACCACCTTTTACAGTATATATTCAGAGAGAGAGAGAGAGAGAGAGAGAGAGAGAGACAGATCATGTGAACATCTTGTCTGTTGTAATGGTGTATGTGGTCTTTGTGTCATTGACTTTAATGTGTTTTATATTGCTGATGGTGGTCACTGACAGTAGTAGTAGCCTTTACCTGGGAATGCTGGCTCCTGAAGTGTGTAGTCAGTCTTGTCCTTGTTCCAGATGGCGTTGTTTGGAGGGACCAAAGTATTTTCGACGTACACATCCAACCGTTGAGGATTGGAGTAAAACACAGCTACTCTGACAGACTGTGAAATGAAAGAAAAACAGAAAATCCCAAATATATGAGTGACTACTAAAATTCATGCTTGTTAACTATCAGAATACCATTCATAAACAGTGATAGCATGTCTTAAAGCTATGAGCTAGAGATTCCCGCGCTAGACTAAAGACAAGACTGAATGTGACCTCTGACCTCTGTGGGGACAGCGTTGAGCAGCATAAGGCGGAGCTTCTGAGGACTGACGCTGGTGAAAAAGACGTCAAAGGCCTTGTTGGTGGCCACGATGCTGTGGAACAAGGACACCCTCTTCTGACAGGTGTAGCCAGCACACCAGCCATGGTCTTGGGGGCCTGCGACAAGATAAGAATGGGGAAGGATTTATGCTTTAGAGCAGTTTCTAACAATGCATTGTCTGTCTATGGTCAAGTGCTACTTCATCTTATATCAACGTATACCTTGCAGCTTGTTAAAATGCTGTGCTTAATAAGCATATGCTCATTTCATTGTCTTGATTAATTTAGCATCATGCTAGGCATTTAACCAGATTATTTTTATATATATATATATATATATATATATATATATATATATATATATATATATGGTCGACTCCAAACCTCACCGTTAATTAGATCCACATATTTGTCTCCTAGCACGGCCACTGGGGACAGACGCCTGGTCTCTGTGTCGGAGTCCAGACTCTCAATGACCAGCATCTTGTAGTTGAGCCCGAAGCACTTGTAGCTCTGCCAGAGGCTCATGTAGGAGCAGTTGGCATCTCTGATCACACCTGGAAAAACACACACACACTGAGTCTCTCACTGCCAAGCCACACAGCATGATATCCCATCCTGTTTGTGTTGCTCTCTGTAAATGCTAATGACTATCTGTAATCTGTATGATCCTGTACCTATCATGGTCCTATGTCTAGCTATGTGTGTATTGTGCATTCAGTGTGACTGTGAAAAGTGTATGACATTGCATTTGAGAGACAAATAACGTGCGCCCGATGCCACCGCCTCCATGCCTTACCCTTGTTCGGAGCTATCTGGTCCACGGGGATGCGGCTGCCATTGAGGCGGGTGAGCATGACCTTGGGGATGCGGTAGTCTCCCAGGCCCCTCCTGGCATCACCGTCCCACTCGTACTCCGACTGGGGCACCACTGACCCCACCGCGCCCAGGAAGCTGCCATCCAGGTCGGTCAGCATGGTCTTCTTCTTAGCGTCACAGTCCATGTCCACACAGTCAGACGGGTTGACCTTACTGAGAGAACACGCCATAATCTAAACACACTGTACACTTACAAAACCAGGCAATGATCTAAACACACTTACAAAACCAGGCAATGACATCTTCACTCAGTTTGTGTGGATGGGAAGTGTTTATCAGACAGACTGATATGAAAACACAGAAAAGATGGCAACACTTTATAATAATGATCAGTTTTAAGGCATTTATAGGCATTTTTAAGGCATATTTGTTCATAATGAACTAATAATGAACTAGATACTGACAAATCATATACATTCATAAATGATTAATGCATAATTTGTCATGATTAGTTTAACATTCACAAAATAATCAATAGATGATTTATGAGACATTATCAATGTTACTTGTAAATTATCTGTTCAACATTAAATAATGTTACATTACATACAATGAAATGTAAAATGGAATGTAAAATAATGTTAGCACATTTGTAAATGCAAAAAATACAAATTATTTGATACATTTAACACATAAAGCATACTAGACATTCTTCATTTGTTTTTCATGTTAAATCTAGAAATCATTTGTAGAGGTTTTTGCAGCCCTTAATCTAGAGTTGAAACTATTCACCATGTACTATACACATGTATATTGAAATGTATAATTAATTTGCGGACTACCTTTTTCCTCACCTGTTATACCTGACTATTAACTAGTCATTTACAAAGCTTTTTGCAGCCCCTAATTTAAAGTTGACACAAAAAAACACAAATTCTATAAAAATTAAGGTTACAATGCCGTTTTCTGTCTTGTTGACAGCTTTGAGATCCATTCCTTCTTTGTGTCTGAACAGGACCAAAGGATGAGCAAGCTAAGAGTGTTACGTTTTAGGTCATTATTAACAAATAGTTCATAAATGCCTTAAAACTGATCATTATTACTAACTGACAAGTTACCTATTGATATCTGTATTCCTTTAGGGTGTTATCTGGAGGTGTGTTTAACCATACCATATGTAAAGGTGATCTTGGGAGGTTGTGTTTAGGTGCCTTACTTTACATCTGGCCTGTGGATGAAGACCTTGCTTCCCTCTGTACTGTCCACCAGCCTCAGTCTCTGGACCTCTATTGGGTGCTGCAGGTCTTCGTTCAAAGGGTTGGTCATGAACATCAGGTTCCTCTGGCCGGAGCAGCCGGAGCTGAAGCCAACCAATGTTGTGTCTGGATGCAGAAAACACAGAGCAACAACATAAGAAGGCCAAGGCCACTCTCTCCGGTTCACACTTGTGTTCAAAGAGCTTATCTACCACACTACTGTCACTATCCCATTTAAAGATCACATTCACGATCATAGATGTCATGTTTATATTTCTTAGTCCTTGACTCACTGGATGTAGGTTTTGGAGATAAGACTTGTCATTTGTTTATTATTGCCCAATCAGTAGCGACGGATCTAATTCCCGTTCCAATCAAATTCAATCCAGACTACGTGAAACAACAACAACCTAACAACCGCTCCACCCATGACGATTGTGATTGGCTTAAAGAAATACAGCGTTCCCCCCCATCCCCAAATGGTAATGAGTCCAGCCAGACCTTTGTCCAGTGCTGGCACAGCATAAAGGAAGTGTGGAGAACTGGCTATGCCAGACTAACATTTCTGAACAGACACCAGGACCAGAACTCACCAGTAACAGTCATGAGTCCACTGATAGCGTTGTAGCTCATTATCCCGGCGTTGGCCATCTCTGGGGCCGCGTTATGTGAGGACTGAAACGACGGCCAGCAGATTCCGGACATGGCCCCTATGAAAGCACGAGGGGAACATTCATGTTATTCTACAGAATACTGTAGGAGTGGGTTCTGATAAAATGGTTGTGGTCAAGGCTGGGTCGGTACCTTCATGTCGAGGAGCTCTGTGTAGGACACTGTTTATGATGTTATAATCGCTGGCGGGAACCCCGTCTGAGCAGTTGAAGTTGGGGCTGCTGCCCACAATCAGGGCATGCTGGGGGTGAGAGAGGTCGAGATTTTCAGGTACTGGGAATCTGATATAGTGGTTTTGTAAGATACAGTACATGCAGCAGAAACAGTGCAGTACATTGACGGAGTAAGATACATCTACGTTGATATACATGATAGGCTCTGTGCACCAGCTCCACTACTTCCTGAAAGTCACTTGGCATCTTTATTTCCTGTCCTATATGATTGGCTTAAGTGATTAATCAGGTGTGTGGAAGACCCAGCGCACACCTGATTAATCACTTAATCCAATCATATTGGACAGGAAATAAAGATGCCAAGTGACTTTCAGGAAGTAGTGAAGTTGGTGCACAGAGCCTATTGTCAGCAGTTGTTGTGAGAGACAAGTGAAGTAAACGTCACTAACCTGGACCTGGACCGTTTTAGAAGAGTACCTATGGAAGAGGGAGGGAGGAGAGTAGATGATGGAAAAGATGCTCATCCCGTTGTCCACCAGGGTCAAATTGTCCAGAACCACACTCATCGCCACCTGTATGTCCAGTTCAAAGAAGAGGCGGTTAGAGGACAGACAACATGATACTGTACACGCGTGAAGCGTTGATTACAACGATCACCGTTAACACTGAATCATTATGCATTTGTGAAGAACATCAGTTGAAGGACTGATTGAACCAGCATTAAACTTGACTTAAAGAGGTGGTGGACCTGGGGGGAGGTGGGGGGTTGGGGACCTCTGGGGGATCGAAACTCTGTGTGGGCGGTGGTACTGTACCTGGAAGTAGACACCGTAGTCGTAGCTCCTCCAGACAGTGAAGCCCTGGATGAGGGAGCAGCCAGGCAGGCCGTCCATGTTCATGTAGACGCCATACAGACCCCCGTGGGCCTCGTTGTCGCGCCACATCTCCACCTGTTTCCTTGAGCCTGCACACAGCGTCAGTGTCACTAACTGTCCCAAGTGGTGTTAAAGTTGTTGATTAAACAACGGAGAGTTTGGATACTTGATTCTGATTGGCTAGAAGCAGTGGTAAAATACTCTGTAACCCACTGCTGCGACCGCATAACAATTAGTATTAATGCGCCGTCAATCTCATTGACGAGGCCATTGATAAAATCAAGCGGTAGGCTATGCTTTGCGTAGCAACCACTCGCAGCAACCTCGCCTTTTTCGTATCCTATTACAAAAACGCACTCATCAGTCCGACTCCAACACTTCCCTTACCAGCAAAAACGAGTGCTCTGGAGAGCTGTTTTAATAACTGCACCATGGCTGGAAATATTCAAATAAACGTGAACCACCCGAATTATGCCTTATGGTTTATGCGAAGAAGGCCAACCCAAATAGGCGAGATAGCCAAGATTGCCTGGCAACCATTTAATTCAGAACTATAGCCTATCGCGGAAGATTTTGTAAATACTAAAATGATAAGAATGATCAGTAAATAAATGATTGAATGTTAATACTGAGTGTTTTTTGTGAATATATATATGTAGTAATCGTTGTAGAAAAGCAATTGACCACTCGAGGCAGTGGGTTACAGGGGATTTTACCACAGCTACGGGGCGTTGTTGGGCCCGACGCGATAGCGGAGGGCCTAAAACCCCCGTAGCTGTGGTAAAATTGCTTAAATGAATGATTGATTGATTTTATTTATGGATATAGCAGACAATAAAATCCAAGGGATAACATGCAAAAGTGATACACAACAGCACAGACAGTAACACATACAGTAACATCCATAAATCCCCCTCCTGTTTTGAATTTCAATGTAAGAGAGCTGACAACAACAGAAGAATGCGTCGAAGAACTGCAGAAGAAGTCCAAAACATCAATTTTAAAAGTGGAAATCTGTTGTCTGTTTTGCTATGTCCACTCTGTTGTACCGTACCTGGGCACGGTTCGCCGTCAACGCGGTACCCGACCCTCTCGTAGCCCGCCACAACGTTCTCCTGCAGCACCACGCTGTACCCTTCGTTGACCTGGTGTTGGACAGCACAGACAGTTTACACATGAAGTCAAGTCAAATCAAACTTTATTTGTATAAAGTCTCATACACAGAGGCAACACAATGCAATGGGGGGGGGTGGTGGGACTACCTCTGACGGTAGTCGTCAGAGGCTCTCTCTCTCTCTCTCTTACTCTCTCTCTCTCTTACTCTCTCTCTCTCTCTCTCTCTTACTCTCTCTCTCTCTCTCTCTCTCTCTCTCATCTTTCTTCCCACGCGTACTTAAGGAGCTCCCACCTCGATGGCGGCGTTCCATTCAAAGTTGAATGGTTCCTCTCTGTCCTGGTAGGACCCCGGCCACAGTGTCATGGTCACCAGGTTCCGACGCACGCTGATATTGCCGCCCCACACCCGGATGCCTGGAATCGGAGGCACACGGTCAAGTTTGTTTGACGAAATCATATGCTGGCCTTCATCCCACGGGACGCGGCCGTTCAGCACACAGAACGGCCGCTAGCGGTGTGTGGACAGTGAGAACGGACAAGCTACCTTCTCCGACAGTGAAGAAGATGACGTTGTCGTCAATGTTCATCCCCTCCGTCCCAAACACTCCGATGGCTGGAGAAAAGCCGTGGTGGAAGGCACAGCCCTGGACGTACGACTCGCTGCCTGTGACCTACAGGCAATAAAAACACCGATTTTATATTCATCACACGTATGGTATTTCTATTACTTAGACATTGCTTGCGAGTCATACAGTATAATATGTGTTGCCAATGAGTTTATGAAAGTGATGCTACACACAAAGCCCAGTTTGTAGCGTATCCCAAGCACTGACGTGTCACAGTGAGTTGTCCTACCTCGCCCAGGTTGACGAAGGCCACAGAGTAACGGGGGTCAGTGGGGTCAGTCCACCCCTGTTGGCCAGAGTGGTGGAACTCCACATTCCTGATCTGGGCTTTGCCTTTAAAAGAAAAAAACATACAGGTGTAGAGCAGTTGTGACGAGTGACCAGGAACATGCATGATTGCATACAATGCTTCCTCCGTGCACCATAATAACAAACACCACAGCGTTTCTGAGTCCATACAGTGATTTCAACGTTCAAATCATCTCCCAGTTATCAATTTATCACCAGTCATGCTTAGTCTATTCAATCAAATCAATCAAAGCTTTATTTGTATAGCGCATTTCATACCCAGATGCAACACAATGCGCTTTACAGAGAACAAGGGAGGTGGGTATACGACCCACCCCTATACATATTCCAGAGGGAAGCAAAAAAACAGTAATCACCCGGGGGCCAGATAAGTGAGCTGTAAAAATTCTTCCCTGACCCCTCTCAACAAGGCGATCGAGCAAACAAAGCAGTTGCTCCTCTACCTTTGTAGTCAATGCCAGCCCAGGAGTAGGTCCCCACTAGCACCCTGGCCCCGAAGGACTCCTTGAACAGCTGAGGGTAGTCTTGACCCACGATCTTGATGTTCCTGCTCAGTAGACCCACATCTGCTGCCAGCCGGTAGCTGCGTGAACTGCCGTTGACACGGTGAATCTCTCCTGGAGAGAGGAGATCAACGTGAAGGTCAGTGGCAATACTAGAAAAGACATAGAATAGACGTTTATACCCCAGAGATGATACGTTTATACCCCAAGTGATTGTTAACGTTTCTTTTTTAACAGCTGAATTGAGCTTTAGGAACATTTCTGTGACTACATCTGTAAGCGCAGGCAGGACGTGGTGGAGCGCTGTGAAACTGTGAGGCGTTGCGGTGGACTGACCGACATGAGTGTGCGTTAGAGGCTGGTCCAGGGTCAGTGTCCGTCTGTCTGCCGACACAGAGGCGACGCGACGCGTCTCCGTCTGCCAGGCGTCGTAGCTTGTGGTGGAGATGACAACCTCGTCCCCAGCCTGTGCGCGAAACACACAAAAGAGAGCAACTCCAGGTTTCAATAAACACTCTACTCATACAGCAAAAATGAACCTGCAGTAAGAGAGTTCACAGATCCAAGTGAATGGAATCTCCCAGACCTGCCAGTCCACAGGCCTGTCCAGGGCGAGGCTGTCGGAGCCGGCCGCGGCCGTGCTGGCCAGTTTGGTGTGGTATACGTCGTGGGGCATACCGAACAGATCCAGCCTACCAAAGACACCTGTTCCAAAGTTATACACAACACCATTAGCGGGTCCATTATTAACATTATGTATAGTGATGCAGGCATGAATTGAGAGCGGTACACGGTTCCCTTACCGAGAACCTTAGACCCCTGGTTGGGTCCGTCGGGAAGAGGCCAGTCAGGAGTGCTGTGCTCCCCTCTCAGCTTGATGTGAAGCTGTCCTCTGAACGGCTCATCATCCCATCCTGCTATCAATCTCCCACCCTACAACAGCACATGCATAAAATGGCTGGTTTAGAATAGAATAGAATAGAATAGAATAGAATAGAATAGAATAGAATAGAATAGAATAGAATAGAACAAGCCTTACTGGCTTCTGCTATTACATGCACTTGTACATATTTGCACATTGAATGAATCTGATACAAGGACTGTGAATCTAATACAAGGACTTCATACCCTTGATTTTTTTTTTTAAACATTATATTCTACTGACCAAGCCTTGCTTCCTATCCATAACGGACCTGAATGGAGATGTACGTGGCGTCCAGGACCACGGTCCTGTACTCGGGCTCGCTGCCAGCCTGCCGACTGGAGGTGTCGTTCATGGTGTCTGGGATCTCAAGGACGCCGACCACCGTCAGCTTGTTGAGGGGAGGAGTGTCCACGTCCAGAACCACCCATCTCCCTGTGGAGAGAGACGCTCAGCTGATTCCATAGTATTATAATTCCATGTAGACCATGTTAGAAACAACACACAAAATATCCCCAGTTTTTGTGCTGAATCAGAGCCATTACCTGATGGAATGGTCACATCGGCGCCCTCTGCTGGTGCAGTAAAGTTGTTCTCTGCAGAGGTGTTCCAGAAGGATGCATTGGACCATAGACTGAAAAGACACAACAGCGTGCCATGCATCACATTCAAGTGCACTTTCACACACTAACTATCCATCTCTGTAGCATATGAGCTACTGTATAATAGACCGGGTTTGTAAAATTGCTGAACTAGCAAACGTAAATACATACATGAAGTCTGCTGGCCTGCGGGAGGGTATGGGGGCGAGGGTGGCCGGGGGAGGAGGAGGAGGTCGGACGCAGTTGGGGAAGAAGCAACGGTACACCTGGAAGGACACCGAGACGTCTCGAGCTGCCCGGTCGACGCTGGAGCGCCGCCTGCGCTGGCTCCTCCTCCCGGACACTGTGGGAAGCGGAGACACGGGCGTGAGATCATCTGATTGGATGCTGCTGACTGCTGAGGAGGAGTAACAGCTCCAAGTCCAGGAGCCATCTATCGTAGTATATCAAGTGTGAGGGTCTGACCTAGGTAGTAGAGGTTGTTGGAGGTGTCGTTCAAGTACCAGTCGCCGTTCTGGTTGTTGCTGTAGGTCAGTGGCTCTGCTGAGCCGTTCCTCTTGTCCACTATTCGGAATGAGTTTGGTCTCTGGGTCAGGTTGTGGTTGATGATGACGTAATCCTCTGGCTGTGAAAACAGGAAGAGGGTCTGAGAAAAGCCTTCACCATCTTAAATAAAGGTTACATTAAAAAAATCTATTCATTCTGACTGGTTCATTACTATTTGATAGATATACTGTATAAGGTAATCTAACATCGTTAGAGAGGGTCTACTTGATCCTTGTACCATAAAGCTGTAGAACCTGGCACGGTAGCTGATGTTGGTGATCTGGTCCACATCTTCAAAGTACCAGTTATAGGTTTGGGTAGAAGGCAAAATGGCCATCCAGCCCAGACCGTGAGTCAATCTCTTCCTCAGGTAAGGAACCACGCTGGTGCCTGGGAGAGAAAACATACTCCTGTATATCAAGACTTCAACCTCCATTTTGACACAAGTGAAACAGTCAAACAGACAGGCTTTCATTAAGACGCATGAAATTCTACAAAGGCTTCGAGAGTCATGCGCTTGTCTTTACCATGAGAGTTGGTCAATATGACATTCTTGGCCCTCAGGGAGTACGGGGAGGGACTGTTGAAGGCCAGTCGGTGGAAGGTGACTGTGTTGTCACACACAGCGCCGGGGAATCCTCGGCTCCACTCGGACCTCTGGGTGCAGTGGGCCATGTCCAGCAGAGGACTCATCGGAACCACCTTGTGGTCAGCGTTCCCTGTGGTGAGAGAGGGAGTTTAGAACAAGAACGCTACAACACTTTTCACTTTGTCTTGATGCTTTTAATGTCTCATGTAAAACACTTTGAATTGCCTTGCTGCTGAAATGTGCTGTACAAATAAACCTGCCTTGCCTTGTCTTACAACGACTGTGATCTGCATTAGACAACTTATACTATATTATATACATAACTGTTGATAAAGAGTTTCGCATACAGAAACATACGGTATGCCTTGATGTGTAAAAGTATCAATGAATACCGAATGAGAAAATACTGAATATCCAGAGAACGTTTACTACAGATTGCCGTGTTACCACAAACAACGCAAGTTAAAATGTCCCGACGTGATTGGCCAGAGAGAGGGAGAGATCACCTGTCAGAGAGCCGTCGCTGTCCACCAGCTGCACCTCGTGCTCCCATCTGAACCCCGCCTTGTTGGGGGAGTTGAAGTACTGGATGCCGGCGAACCTGGCGGCCCAGCCCCCGCAGCGGTCTCTGCACAACCCGTCGATGGCCGTGACCCCGATGGCGGTGCAGGAGCTGCGGTCGAAGCTGACGAACGTGGTAGAGAGGACGCTCATGCCGTCGTCGAAGGGCAGGATGACCCCCCGCGTGGAGCAGTAGTCCCCGCCCAGACCCAGCTCGTCCACGTGACCCACGATGGTGCTGTTGATGACCAGCGCCCCGCCGTTCTCCCCGAAGCCCCTCACCATGGACGGGAAGATACGCTTGGCCTCGATGCCCGCCTTCTCGTTATTGACCATGAGGAATCCACTGAACTGAACGGCGCCCACGTTCACCCACTCCGCGCCTTTCTCGCAGTTCCAGGTGGTCAGGGTCCGGAACACGGCGGGCTCGGGGGCCGAGTACCGGCACCGGCCTTTGGCCATGGGGAAGTAGTCCTTGAAGATCCACAGGCCGAACCAGCCCTGGGAGTGCACCGTGTTGTTGGAGAACTCCCCCAGGGGGACCCTCTTCTGGCAGATGTAGGGGTCGTAGGAGGGGCCGTCCGGGTGCTCGTGCATGCGGTACCAGAAGCCGAAGTGGGTCCCCCCGGCGGCGGCGTTGTGACGGATCGTGTTGTTGGGGTTGGTGACCCAGTAGGCGGCGGGCGTGACGTCGTCGTTCAGCAGGCTGGTGCTCTGCCTGACGAACACGGCCAGGTTGTACTGCAGCACGTTGCCCGTCTCGATGCCGTCCTCGATGAAGAAGGCTCCGCCCATGATGTTGTAGATCACGTTCCTCTCCACCAGGAGGTTGTGCGTGTTGTGGATGGTGACGGCGCGGTTATAGGTCTGGTGGATAGCGCAGCCCCTCACGTATGACTTGAATTTGATGTCCCCCATCAGATGCCAGTGGATGGGGTAGCGGCCTAGTCTGAAGGCCTGACCCGCATGGAACAACTGCATAGAAAGTATACGCATTCAACTGTTGCCATCCAGACACACACTTTAAGAAATGCTCTCAGAGTATGTTATCAGAGTCCATAGATAGACCATATTACCTCAACATATTCCAGTCTACCAATGGCCAGGTTCTCGTTTGGTCTGGGCGCATGGAACATGATGCATCCTCCAAACTGATCGCTCCCGACCTCCTCGCCAAACCTCCCCTGGAAACAGGTCTGGGTAGCAAACTCCCCTACACAAGTCCAGAGATATGGACATAAAGCCATAAAGCATTACACCAGCGGTCCGATGCCCAGCCATGCCTCGGTCTATGATGTAGAATAGCTACAGTACCGTGGACTATCTGACCAGTACCTGTGTCAAAGCCCTCGGGGCAGGCCTCTATCTTGTCGCTCCACTCTATGTTGTTGGAGCCACGGACCAGGATGTTCCTGGTCAGGAGGCCCACCTCGGCCCTGCCCTCGAACACGGTGCCGTCCGGTAGGGTGACAGACACCCCCAGGTGGGTGTACATCAGGGGCTCGGTCAGGGTGAGGGTTTTGCCGTTAGATGACACGGAGGCTATCTTCCTCACCTCGTTCTCTCTCTGACTGTGCCTGGAAAAGCAACAGTCGGACAGTAATAAAGCATTTTCTGAACGCTGCTTTATGCTCCTACACCTACTGTATTAATTTGTTAAACTCATGCCTCAGTCAGTATAAATAACACCAGCCTGTACCGTCGAACCGGTTGTCTTTCGGTGGCGTAGCCGGCTAAAACAGGGTTTATGGGAGGTGGTTGTGTGTGTTTACCAGAGGAGCTACAGTATGATCACCTGGGGCAAGTGAGATTGGGAGCAAAGTGTCTGTTTCCATCAGTGTGATCTTCTCAGCTCCTCTTCAGGGGATGTAGCTAGTGTGGTTTACATCACGACTGTTATGCTGAGTAACTCCCGTCCGGGAGGGATGGGTGTGACATACCTGTGGCCTGTGGAGGCGATAACGATCTCATCCCCCGCCTTCCATGTCACTGCCAACATGAGGGACAGCGTGACAGAGCCGTTGGTGGCAGTCTGAGCCAGGTGGGTCCAGGGGACAGGAACCGGAATACCTGGAGGAGCCAGTTTTGCACCTTTTAGCTGTTACCGATAAGGCTGATTATGGTGTGTGTCACAGGCTTCGCGTGCCACTATTATCTTAAGGCTTTGTGACATAATGCCAATTTAGCAGGGGCTTTGGTTAGTGGATCCAGCTCAGTTGTGTACTGTATTATATATTTCTTAGTGAAAAAAAACACATTAACCTAAGGTCTGAACAGAGCATGTGTAAGTCTAAGACCGAACACATCTGAATGTAATGTGCATGAGTGTATGTGTGTGTGTGTCTAATATACCATGAAGATCCAGCACTCCCTCTCTAATGGCCAGTGTCTTTGTCCCGTAGACTGGGAGCTCAGGGGACCGCAGGTGTCCATGCAGGGTGATAATGGCTTTGTGCTGGAAAGGCTCCCCCTCCTGGCCAATCTGGAGAGCTCCACCATCAGTGATCAGGATGTTCTCTGCCTGCAGCTCGATATCCGCCTCATCGAACACCAATTTTCCACCTGGGGGCAGTTTAGATTAGAAAACTCAAGTTAGATTAGAAAAAATATAGACGTATCACCTGACGTGCAGGTCAATGCATGTCAAGGCAGTCAGTGGAGTTGATGGGTTGGCAGGCAGCACCAAATTTAAGTCTTAATCGTGACGATATTGACCTTGAATGAGGAGCATTTTCAATACAGGAGTGCTGGTGTCCAGCAGGATGGTTTGCCCCTTAGTGATGACAGCGAAGGTTCCCTTCTCTGGCGGAGACTGCCCCCCCCAGGTAAACCTGGACGACCAGACATCGATGTAGAAGAAATCGGCGTTGTCCTGAAACGAGACGGGAAGAAGTAACATAGCGGGAGCTGACTCGGGGGAAATTCAAGCGGTGAAGACGACACAACGTTGTCTGGGGTGCGCAATGGGAATCTCTCACCATCTTGGCGATGCCCCTGTCTCCGATGCTGACGCGGACCTTGGTCTCCTGAGACCTCCGCTGGGAGTTGGTCACGCAGACGATGTGTGTGTTGTTGGCAGACTGGACGTCACACACAGACCCAGCGATGGTCACGCTGACCTCACTGCTGTCGGTGCTACACAAAGAGGGAATATAATTGTACGTTCGTTAGGAGGGGCGGAGGAAAGGTGAAAGGGCATTTGGCAAGGCAAAGTATAATTTGGCAAAGCAACAAATATAGGCATGTTTGAGAAAACAATCCGATAGCTATTCCGATGGCTTGTTATGGACTTTTAATAATTTTTATCACTCAACGCACTTATAAATGAAGATAACCTATATGTGTTATTGAGTATAAATAAAGGTTTGAATGAATTCCTGTTGGTCGTTCTCTAAACTAACGACCTAAAAAAAACGGGCGTGCCACTCCATTGTGATGTGAGCGGACCGTGCGGGCAGAGCAGAGAGCTCCTCCACACCTGAAACCGGATCCAGTGATTGTGAGCCTGGTGCCGCCGGCGGTGCCGCCCCGCCGCGGGGACACCTCGCTGATCACCGGCGTCAGCAGGGATGTGTACGTGTAGCCACCCGATATATTCACCGCCTTCAGCGGGTTCAAAACTTCTACGGTACAGCTCAGCTCCGCCTTCGTCCCTGGGAGAGAGGAGCACACACGTGCACACACACACACACACACACATACACACACACCCACCCACCCACACACACACACAGACGCACGCACATATACTTATCGGCTTATCTAGCACGATACCCATTGTCAGGTGTACTCTATTACCTTTCTGTCAGAACAGGAGCGTCTGGCTTTTGGATGACTAATGATCTACAGTAAGATACTGCATTCAGATCAAAAGACTCTATACATTCAACAGTCAACACCTCAAACTCATAGACGTAAAGAAGTATGATTGATGGATGTGTCTGGGACATACTGTACGGCACAGAACTTGCTGACATACCATTGTTTGATGGAGCCTCGCAGTAGAGATGAGTGGATGTAGATATGTTTCTCTGCACCACACACTCCATTCCACAGATATGCACCATAGAGGCGTGAGGATCGAACCCAGAGCCTTGGACAGTCAGCATGGCACCGCCACCATAGCTGCCTGTTTCAAACATAGGAAAGACAGAGCGCTCATGAACCACTCCTAATATGAAATCTCAGCACTAAGGGGCAGTTGATCCCCTCACTAAGATGGGCATCCCATTGTAATTGCAACCTAATTAAGCAAATGAACACAAAACGTTGTCTCTGGCCGCAACGTATGTATAAGCGTACAGTATGAACAGTACACACCAACTGCCAGCCCTGAAGCCTCATTGACATGCACTGAATATGGTACAATATACAGTGTACCATACTGAGTACAACTCAACTCTCTCAGAGATACTGGAGGAGTGTCTCTGTCTCTGTTGCTCACCCTGGTTGGGCTGAACTCCAGCGAGGAGCAGCTCGTAGGTGAAGGTAGACCCAGACCGGGCGTAACCTTTGACATGGTGGTGGAACACCACGGGGTAGGTCCCGCCGGCGTTCTGCCCCACAGTGCACTGCACCTCGGCGTCGCTGACGGCAGACACGTTGCAGGGCACCTCGTTGATGGTCACGTGGATGACCTGCGGGTCCGAGTCGAACCCTGTCCCCGTGATGGTGATCACGGCACCGCTGTGACCTAAGGGGAAAGCACAGATGCTGAATGTACAGTAGGGTTATGTGGTCTTTGCAGACCGATGGCGTGTGTGCGACAAAGAAGAAGACGCGCGGCCCTTACCGGTGGTGGGGAGGACGCCGCTGACGACGGGCGTGTGATCGGTGGAGTAGGTGTAGTTGAGCGGCGGGTACTCGACCGAGAGCACCCAGATCATCAACGCCACCAGCCCCTCGTCACCGGGGGGCGTCCGGCAGTGCACCCTAGCCGGGGTTATCTCCTGGATCCTGCAGGGGGCGCCGCCCACCATCACTGTGGTGTTGCCGGGCAAAAAGCCGTTACCTTTGAGGACCAGCGGGGTGCCCCCCATGGTGCTGCCGACGTCGGGGCAGAGGGAGGCCCTGGCCAGGCTGGTCAGGTTGGCCTTGCCGGCGGCCAGCCCCTTGCTCCTCACCACCACCATGATCCGGTGGTCCCCGGCGGCCAGAGCGCCCACCTTCACCATGATTTTGTCGTCCGCGACCTCCACAACCACCAGCTCCAGCTCGCGGGCGAACACGGCCACGTCGTCGAGGCGGTGGCCGAAGCCGGCCCCGGAGACGGCCACCGTGGTGTCGTTGCTGCCGTCGACGTGGCTGGGGGAGACGCCGGTGACGGAGGGGGTGACGGAGGAGGTGTAGAGGAAGGAGCAGTTAGAGTGGCAGGCGCTGCGGACACGGCCCGCCCAGACGACGTCACCGCGCCGGGCCAGGGAGGGGGAGGTGTCGCAGACGACGTGAGTGTAGTTGAGGGACAGGACGGAGCAGGGCACGCCGGCCACCGTCACCAGGCCGTCGGAGAAGCCCGACCCGCGGATGAGCAGGCGGGTGTGTCCCGTGGTGCTGCCGGCCGGCGGCGAGACCGAGTCCACCACGGGCAGCACCGCGAAGCGCCGCCCGTACTCGCTCGGCACCGCGACGATGGCGGTGCCCAGGTTGTTGACCCTGATGGACACGAGGAGGGCGACGCCCACGGGGGCGCCGCTGTCCGGGCCGAGCCTGCAGTTGACCTCGGTGAGACTGCTGTTGATCACTCGACATGGGAACCCTCCGACCGCCACCTGCGGGAAACGATCGAACGTTAATCGATCCAGATTATTGTATGACCGCGAAATACCAGATCTCATTTAAGCAAGACTGCCTAAGCCTAACCCTCACCTCGTTGGCACAGGCCGTGTCACTGAAGCCCGTGCCCTCTATGTGGATGACCTGGTGGGCAGTGCCCCTGTCTGGGGATATGGAGTGGACCATGGGTGTGGCGCAGGCTAAGAAGCTGAAAGAGATCCTGGCTGACATCCCGCTGGACTCCTGCTGCCCGTGGGTGCAGTTAGCGGGCAGAGAGGCCACGCACTCTGGCGCCGCCCTGTTGGTGCGATGTGAACCTACAGCCGGAGGGGAAGAATCAGCCATCGTCGCCGTCATTCATTCATCACCCGACACACATCGATCAGGTGACATCATTTCTTGATGAACAAGACACAGAATGGAGCTAGAATGACTTGTGAGGAGAGAGACAATCATCACAATAATGTCTCCAAGCCACACCCTGCCAATCAACTAGACACACCTGTTACCACCATGCCTATGAGGTAGCCTCTTGCCCCCCCCCCCCCCCCCCCCCCCCCTCCCTGTGCTCTTGGAAGGAACCCGAAGGACTCATCAACCACACCCAGGCAGTCTCTCTGCCTGGATACACTACCTCAGCTCATTCAATCATTCATTCTGTTATTGATTTATTACTGTCAACCATTCAATGTGTTCATCATTATTGTTGTCAACCATTCCTTCTGTTACCTTAAACATTTCCACTTGTTGGTGTCGTCTTTGAACTCATTAACAATGATATATCATTTCAGACCTATCTGCCAGGTAACAGATAACCTTAACTTCTGACAGATTCACAGTAGGGATGTACCCCAGAATACACACTGAGGGTCACATACCAGAATGTGCTTCTCTATCGGTCAGCAGAGTCTCATTAGTACTACTATACAGATTAATGCAACACCTCTCCCACACACTCACGCACGCACGCACGCACACACACACACACACACACACACACACACACACACACACATACACACACACACACACACACAGACACACACACACACACACACACACACACACACACACACACACACATATATCTGGGGAGTCTACCTGTCATGTGCCTGGCCTGCATTCCTCCCACGCTGACAGACAGTTGTCTTCTCTTGTCTTCTACGGGCCGGACCATCACCACGCCCTGGAGCAGTCTGGTCTTGGAAGCGTCGATATAACCGCTGCTGTAATAGTACACGCCCGGAGCCGTGAAACGGTAGATGAAGATACCTAGGGGGAAGGAGAACACAGATGCGTTGTATAACAACATGCTACACATACTTAAGAGATAGTGTGTTACTTCTACAGGGTATCACCTGTCATCTAAAAGAATCACTTATCACTCTGTACACCTCAGATTCAGATTCAGATTTATTTGCCACGGGTAAAAGTACTGTATAAATAAGCTATATGAAAAATTGTCTGTACAGATAAGGCTTGGGTGTTTTATGTACGCTACAGTATATGCTACAGCTCTAAATTATTTATACTGTTATCTGTTGTATGCATTTATTATTATTATTATTATTATTATTATTATTATTATTACTATTATTGCTTAAATATTCTGTGTGCTCTTATTATGTGGTATGTGTCCTATAATGGGTTACTGTGATATACTGTAGCTAATACCGTTCAGGTAAAATATTTGTATTTATTTATTTTCTCATTTATTTTTGATATTGTGCTATGCTTCTTATAATGTAGTATTTATGCTATGCATATGTGCCCTGTAATATGTTTCTATGATATACAGCTAATAGAGTAGTCAAGATTTTTCAGGAGCTTGCTCGTTTGATCGTTTCATTGAGGGAGGTCAGTTCTCAGTTCAGTTCTCCTACAGTAGCCTATATGGTTGAACCTTTTTTTTTTTTGCTTCCCTATTTATGAGTAGAATTATATATGTACCCCCTCCCCCCTTTCTCTCTCTGAAGAACAATGGACCTAATTCCTGAGCATTTTCTTAAGTGTCTTCTTAAATGTCTTCTTACGAACTTCGTAAGACCAAGCAAGTTGAATGCGCGTTCTCCTACACCTAAATTTGCATATATAAACAGCCCGCCAGCTCCTTACTACAGGGTTGTGTGCACACAGAATCCCCAGATTCTTGAAGTTGAGAGGTTCCCAATTGACATGATTTTTGAAGTTCACGTGTAAATTCGACGTTTTATTTGTCACATGCAACATACCATTATTATTATTTCAAGCCTAGGATGTCTTTAGAATTGATGTAAATTCAGCCCCTTGTGAACATGGGCACACTCCAATCTGGCATACCTACGACTGCATTTCCGCGTTCTAAAATCCGCATTCTTAGATAAGAACAAATAACGGATAGGAAACCATTCAGGTATGCCAGAAATCTTAACTGTGTTCAGGAATGAGGACCATTATGTTGACGCTATGAAATATACATGTATAGAAATAAATTTTGATTTGATTTGATGCCGTAGGCTACCTACAGTAAGAACTCAACATGAGCCCCTTGGCGGTAGGATGGTGTTGTTTTAGTCTCGTCTACAGGCGGTTAACTCGGTACCTTTAGGAGTCTTGGTGTCTCCGCTGGTGAAGCTCACACCATCATAGACGGCGCTGGCGGGGCTGGCCACGCTGAACACCCTGTAGCCCAGGTTTGGGATGAAGGCTGGGGCCTCCCAGCGCCACACCACCCGCTCTCCCACTGTAGCTTCCACTACACCAGGGCTCCAGGCGTAGCCCCTTCCCAACTCTACACAACACACACACACACACACAGACACGCACACGCACACACACACACACACACACACACACAGACACGCACACGCACACACACACACATGCCCACACCACACACACACACACACACACACACACACACACACATGCCCACACCACACACACACACACACACACACACAAACGCCCACACCACACACACACACACACACACACACACACACACACACACACACACACAGTACACAAACACAATGTACACAAACACAAGAACATTAGAAATAGGTCTGAGTAAGTGGGTGGGTGGACATAATTGCATAATTGCATAATTACGTTCAATTCAGCAATGGTGAAAAAGAACTTGAAAAACTAGAACACTATGTGGGTGGACATGCTTTTAAAAGTCAATTATTGTGAGTGTGAAGCCTTGAAGAATTTCCTTTAGGTCATTCAGTGGTATTCATTCACAAATCACCGGTTTCACCAGTTTCTTCCTAATCACTGAGGCTCTGCCCGTGTAATCACAGCACTCAGAGCTGCAGCTGACAGCTCAACTATTCATATGGAACGCCTCCATAAAAGAATCCGGTTTGTGCTGCTCTCAACCTTAACCCCGTTGAGATATGTTGATTGATTCCTGAACAATGACAGGAGGTGTAAACCTACCTTGGTGGGAGCCTTGGTTTGTCACCGTGTGGGTCCTCTCCTCCATCTCTATGACACACTGCAGCTCACTCTCCGAGGCCACCTTCACATCACACTCAACATCCCCTGTGGAGAACCCACCAAGCACATGATCTCAGAAAAGTAAAACATATAACACTTAATTTTGAATCTCCCCTACTGATGCCCTCTGGGGAGCGTCTGCGTTACACTCAGACAATGTGCTGTGCTATTATGCAATAACATTTATCTCATAATATTGTTGGTTGACATTAAATCAGTAACATTCAAAGGAACAGCAACACTAAAGAGCAATATAATTATTGGTCTCAGACAGTGTTGCTTCCCTTAGTACAAATGTATGACACTTTATCACAGGAAAAAAAAGTTGATCCATGTTGTGTGGGGGGGGGGGGGGGTTACATATACCCCCTCCTCACCTAGAGCCGGCCCTGTATATAGGTGCTTTAATAACTTATCAACATCATTCAACTATCAACTATGATCCATTGATTCTCAGCCCAACAGCACTGAGATGCTATTAAGTATTAAGTATAGTTCTTAGTCTTTTGCTAATCAGACTCATTGAGCAATAAATCCGACGTGCTGCTAGCTGGAATGTAACGCCCTCTCCCTGTTCTTACCCACTGAGACTCTGTTGTCAGAGATGTTGGAGCTGAAGCCAGAGCCAGGGATGGTCAGTCTGGTTCCCCCATACAGGGAGCCCAGCATCGGGGAGAGGCCGGACACCTTCAGGATGTACTCAATAGAGGCATTCACACCATCGCTGAATTAAGAATAGAGAAACATCAAATCAGGACCCCCTGATTCAATCCCAACCTCATTTTGAAAACCACACTTCAATCTGGACAGTTTATTCTGATATGTGACAGCACTTTCTTGGCTGTGCTTGGGAACTATTGTAATACGGCACCTGGTTTTGGGATAGCCATAGTTTCCAACTTGCACCTCCACGTCATACTGGCCAGGTGGGAGCATAGGGAGCAGACAGGTGATGTTACTGGAGGTCCACCGGACCAGGTGACACGCTTCTCCACCCACATAAACCGCACTGTCATTGGCTTGGTCTCCCAAGTTGGCACCCATGATGGTGAGAATTCTATGTCCTGAATGACAGAGAGAAGATAGATGGATACATAATACTTCATCAATCCCCAAGGGGGAAATCCATGGTTGCAGCTAAATCAAGACACAAATAGAGTAGCAACAGAACAAGACACACAAATAGAGTAGCAACAGAACAAAACACAACAAGACAGTACCAGTACTAACGATAAAACAGTAATGCAGTTGTATTGTTACTGGTACTGTCTTGTTGTGTAAGGCGATGCCGTTTCCATACCGAAGTTAATAATATAATCGACCTTAATCTCTGATTGCTTGGTTCGTGTAGCAACAGGTTCGTAATTACCGTACAAGCAGAGAAGCACTATGACAACCAGGCTAATAGTCAGTCCAATATCTTGTAATCACTGACATTGTGTTCGCTCTGACGGCAGAGGGAAGAGAACCTGCATGTCCACATTGCTTTAACCCCCAGTCGTAGGTGAACAAAAGGGATGCGTGCGAATTATTGTTAAAGAGGCTAAGACACCATAACATAAATAGAAACCTACTGTATTAACCTGTCCAACTTAAATACTGTTATTCTCTCTGCTGATGCCCCAAAAAAATCGCTCATCACTCAACCATCGCTCATCATTCAACCTTTGAATATGACAGACAAGAAGATATCAGTGTCGCACATTCTGAACATTTTCTCAGACTGTACTTTTGACATAAGGTCTTAAAAGTAGGGGATTAAGCAACATTTGGATGCCCATAGGGCTGCTTCTTTCTGGGGAACAACTAGGGTTGCATAAGATTGTGTGAGAAGTGTCAGACTAACATGAACAGAAAACGTTTTTATTACAAAATGGACATTATCCCTACCACAGTCATTATGTCACGCCCTCCACTTCTGATACCTCCTAGCCTGTGGCCAGTCTCTCTCTCCCGTGTGTGTGTGTGTGTGTGTGTGTGTGTGTGTGTGTGTGTGTGTGTGTGATGGGCACGGCTCCAGTCTGCAGCTCCTGATTACCTCATTCAGTCCACCTGCTCTGTCTCCACAGCTGGGGTTCATCATTCCATCTCATGCTGTACTGAAACCTCTGTGTTTTGCTACATGTTCTGTAATTCCACTCCCGGCCGCTCAATATTGATAGTCTTTGGACTCTAGATCTATCTATCTATCTAACTCTATTTCTGTTGCTCTATTTTTGTTACCTCGCTGACAGGTTGTTCCCTGCTTTCCAGTATCCTGTTTTCTGTCTGCCTGCTCGCCTACCCGCCTGCCCTGCCTGGCCTGCTACAAATTAAAGACCCTGTTGGATACATTTTCTGGTTGTCTTCTGTGTCCATTTGGGTTCCTCTGTCCCTTGTAACACATTATCCCTCAGAAAAGACAGCTTTTTGAAGTCTTGTGACTTTTGTTTGAAGATGTCTACATGTATAACCACTGTAAGCATTCAAAAGATGCATATAGAATTTCTCTTGACCTTTGACAACAATCAAACCGGCTGAATAGAACGACACAGAGGGAAAGGTCCTTGGTTTAACCTTATCAACAATAATCCATAAGGATTAGGATCTGAATGGTTGTAATGTGAGTGAATAAATATCATAGTCCCTCCATCAAAACAAAATATAAAATGTGTCCAGTGTACTGTATGCCTCAATACTGACTGTATAAATTACGTAAATGAATGGGAACTCAGGTTTAGGACAAACTATGAGTTAAAAGAGATCCAAACAAACAAACTTACCAATGACATGTGTGGTCAGTGGGCTCAGGCTGATAATGAGGGGAGTGAGTGCCTCGTCGTAGGTGAACATGCTGCTCGCCGTCTCAGTCATATTGTCAACCCACACTGTGACCGGGTGGGACCCCGCAGCACCCTGTCATAACCAAGACAACAGCTGGGGATTAGGTGAGGGATCTATCTATTTAAATCAGACAGGGCTCCCTTGTAACAGAGATCAAGTCTATACTGAACTGTACCTCACTGAGAATTTCCTGGGTAAATAAAACATGGATTAATACAATTCCCTAGTTCTGATAACCGTTGGAGCACTATGGACACCAACTAAATACTGTTAATCTGCTATCACACCAGTTTAGCCCATCCAATCAATTTATCTGCTAGTTCTGATACCTGTTGGAGCGATCAGTAAATTTGCCATTTAGTCCATTATATGCCTGTCTCCCCGCCAGAACATAGCGGACATCTTGTGTTGGGCAAGTCCCGTCTGCATGATAGCTTGGTTTGACTATTGTTTGCGAGCTAGCTAGCTACTGCTATTGGGTGGACAATAGAACACACTAATGTTGGACAAAGTTGAGCAACGGCTAAATAATTCTAGAGTAGGCTGGCGCTAGGTACAGTAATAGGTCAGTGTTGTATCAGGGCTGGCGCTAGGTACAGTAATAGTTCAGTGTTGTATCAGGGTAGCTGCACTAATTTGGGGCAAAGCTGCAGCTGCTTGCCGCTGATGAGCAGGCAAATAATTTGAGTAAACAGCTGGAACACTGGGGTTCTATTTGGAGCAGTATTGCTATTGGCTGGCAGTATTTTATGTTAAAATTAGCCAAAGAATACATTAATTAAAAACCCTGCGAATATCCGTGCCAAATGTGAATGTTCGAGGAAAGTCCGGACAGAGGGACAGACAGACAGACAGGGCGGACAGACAGACAGACAGACAGGGCGGACAGACAGACAGAAAGGGCGGAAAGACAGACAGACAGAGGGACAGACAGACAGACAGGGCGGACAGACAGACAGACAGGGCGGACAGACAGACAGACAGAGGGACAGACAGACAGACAGACAGGGCGGACAGACAGACAGAGGGACAGACAGACAGACAGGGCGGACAGACAGACAGACAGACAGGGCGGACAGACAGACAGAAAGGGCGGACAGACAGACAGGGCGGACAGACAGACAGACAGACAGACAGACAGAGGGACAGACAGACAGGGCGGACAGACAGACAGACAGACAGACAGACAGACAGACAGACAGACAGACAGGCCGAGAGTAGCTCATTTATGCGTTAGATAGTTAGATATAGAGTAGAGAGATACTGCACTTACTGCAGGTGTCCTGCATGTCAGCTCGTTGGTGCTGGAGGAGACCAGATCACACGTTCCGTTGCCGACCATCACCGTGGTACAGCTGCTGAATCCAAACCCCTTCACTGTCAGGAGAGCCCCTCCTGAGAGGACAGAACCACAGAAAACAGGCTGTCATTACTGTACACTTTCCCGGGGAACAGTTAAAATGAGCCAATTTGGTGGCATATTTACAGAAATGTTGATTGATGTGAACTGCCCCTGTGATGTTTAACTTTACAAACAAGCAAACAAACAAACAAACACACACACACACACACACACACAAACAAACAAACAAACACACACACATACATACATACATACAAGTTCCTCGTGGAACCTCGCACAGTACAAGTTTACCTGCCAAGCTTCCCGAGGCCGGAGTGAAGGAGGACACAATCAGTTGGTAGGTGAAATGGAGCTTGTTCCCGCCTCGGTACCGAGCGTTACCCAGGGAGGGGAAGGTGACCGACACTGGGTAGCGGCCTGCCCCGGCTCTGCCTACTCTGCAGACCTGTGTGGTGTCTGAAACACAATTTGCAAACAGGGTCAGCTGAGCCACAGCCCAAGTTCTAGTGCAATGAGGAACACTGTGGGTTTCTCATATTTCGGTGGCAGAGAATCACTGCAGTTCGACGTTAACCCAACCGTCTTGTTCAATTTCCTACCTGTAACTTGTTCAACGTGGCATCTTGCTCTGCTCACCCAAATGGTGGCATTTTCAGAGTTGAATCCAGTGCCTGTGACAGTCAGGAGAGTACCCAGTCCGTCTGATCCTAAAACACACATCGGCAAAGATTATTTATTGACATAAAGATTAGCGGTTCTTTTAGCAGCTTTAAAACCAACCTAAAAAGTCATCTTAAATCTACTCAACACTGCAATCACTAATCAGTTAGGTGGGTTTGTGAATGAGTGTGGTTGTGTGACTGGACGTGCTGCTATGACTGATGAATGTGAAAGAGTGAGTGTCTCAATGTAATGCTAAGTCATCTGTATTGTACTTTGTTTTACTTATTATGTTTGTTGTTTTTATCTGTTACCTGTTTAGAGGGACTGCAGATGCAAATTAGCCTAAGGCTAACTCTGGTGCGATGCATCAAATGTTTTTACATTTATGTTTTAATTGCACATGGTCCCTTCCAAATAAAATTGAAAATAAAATGAACGTAAAATTTTCAGTCAAGCTCCATAGGTACAGTACGTACAGTATGAGCACAGCAGAAAATTTACATTAAAGCATTGCCTCGAGATACCTTGAGATGGGCTGATTCCTGTAATGACTGGGGTCTTGGCCTCTGTCCACTCAAAGCTACAGTCACCAGAGCACTTGGACGGGATGCCGTTAATGTGAACCTCCACCTGTAAGAGGCATTGTGGATCCCCATATTAGAAAATACAGTAGCAGCATGGCTAGGGAATCAGTGGCTGCAATATTCACAAGATGGTGGCTTGCCACAACTCACAATCAGTGTGTCAGTCAAATGGAAACCTATGGTTGAAATTCATCCTCAGGGCTTTGAATGGCCAAATAATGTTATGTAACACCAGCCACCACAATATCTACTGTACATGAATTAGAGTACCTTCAACTGAACAACAAAGACATACTGCTCTTAGTAGACTAACAGGAAATACTTTGAATATTAATACATTAATTTGTTTTTATTCAAAGTATGTCTTATCAGTTTTATTTTTATACATATTATTTGTTTGTTACATGTGTATTCAAAGCAGTTGCGTGTCTGAGGATGGACAGGTAAGACCTACCTGGGGTTTGGATTCCCAAACTCGCAGGAAGTCTCCAGAGAGGCTCAGTTTGAATAGGCCGCCCTTGTTAGTCTCGTGTGCACCCACGATGGGGTTGACTCCCACCACAGACGAGGCATTGATCTGTGATAGGGAGGTAAAGCCATCTCAGTCTCTTGCCCTATAATTGTTGATCAAGCGAGGTGTGGAATTTTGATTGGAAATTATTTTTTTCAGTGAGAATGATTTTGTCATGATCTGCTGGTAAGGGAATATGACCTATTGGCAAGGGAATTTACAGTGGTGGGTTTCTGTCAACTGTACCCCTGAGGAGAGGTACAGGCTGGCGCTGTAGTCTGACCTGGAGGAGGGGCTGGTCTCCAGGCTTGCTGAGCCAGGTGATCCTCCACATCAACCTCTTGCAGTTCCCAAAGCGTCCGACATGCAGCTGGCCCATCTCTGGGATCCCCTGCAGGGCGTACCGGAGGTCCTCTGCACTCCCATTCACCGCCAGACCTGCCGGTACCGATGGCGCGGATGAGTCTTAACCCTGAATTGACTGTTTTACGGTAGTTGATTGTTATTTACTGGTGCTGCGTTTCACCTTCAGCGCGATGTCCGTAAAACTCAGCATCGAAGGTACCGGTCAGAGGGGGGCTGGCCCTGTGAGTTCGGGTGACTGTCACAGTGGCTGACCTCTCCATGTACTGAGTCATGTCCTCTGTGCTGTTGGCCATCCTCTACAAAATGCGGGAGAGACAACAGACAGACTGACACAAATGATAAAATATGGACTATGCAGAATCTAGACCTTACCAGTGCGATCATGGAGAATTCTCCCAAAGGATTGGATGGGTAGAGGGAGTTTCAACCATCAAATCAAATTAAACTTCATTTATATAGCACATTTCATGCACAAAGGCAACACAATGCACTTAACAGAAAAAAAGGGAGGGGGGGTGGGGGGGGTGGGTGTACATGTACAATTTTCCAGAGGGAAGCAAAAAAAAAAAACAGTTCACCCAACCATATGTCAGCAAATGTCAGAAATCCAACAGAACCAATAAAGAGAGATACACAAGAACAAACTAAGGCAAAGAGGGGTGGGGAATTAAGATATGCAGACTCACTGCAACCACAGTAATCTGCTAGGCAAATCCAGGACTACGCCGGAATATGCAGCCAGACAGTTGGGTGGATCAGATATCTTGCTCATTATGGCTCTCAGACAACCTGTCTGTATGGCAAGCTGTGCCTGAGGATTTTTTTTGAAACATGGACTGTGTTTGCTCACCTCAAGGAAACCGATATCCAACAGTGGGAAGTCAAAGGCGCAGTCCAGGGGTGTAGCGTTGATCTCATAGCTGACCACGGAGGCTTCTGGGAACTTGCGGACCACAGAGATCTCCTTGAAGAAACGACCAGAGCTCCCAAAGGCAGGAGGCCTTCTCTTCTCGATGACAACTGTGGGAAACACACAAGAACAGTAGCCTAACTAACTACAGCAGCTGTAACTAACCAGCTGTGTCCGACTTCAGTAACACTGTACCGCAATTAATGTACCATTTTTGTTCATTTGGCAAAAAATTGGTTGATATTGTAAGTGACAAATACAAACAAATGCGTATTGGTTATCAAGGACAAATTAATGAGGACATTTTCCGATTATGCTTGTGTACCATTGCCATTTGCTGTGGCCTTTTTCCCAAGGTAAATAGTGTCCACATAGAAATCTTTGCTGGAGGATTCTTTGTACAGATAGAGGTGCAGGAGTTGGTGGGCACCCCCAACATAGTCAGTCTGAAGAGCTCTCAACAGGTCCACACATGTGTAACTCCATCTGTAAATCAATAAAAACAATGCTCAGTTATGAATCCATGGAGGGTGTATGCAGGCAAATTCATAAGCATTAAGGTTAAAATCTGTCTGTAGGGACTTACCTGTAGCCCTGGTTGAAGAGAACTGGGATCTTTGCTATCACTGTTATAGATTTGCCTTGAGTGTTGCGGTAAGTGAACTTGACTCCCATTTCATTCTTCAAATGTCCTTTGTATGCAAAGCAGAGCTGTGAAACAAAATGTGAGGTACACTTTTAAATATAATCACATTCAGCAATGTGAACAGTCATCATAGGCTGTATTGATGAGGAGGGTGTCAGAGGTAAAGTATGAGGGTGTTAACCATTTTGTACTGCTGGAGCTGGACTGGTCCATAGGTGCCCATAGATTCCTTAGGATAGTTATCCATGAATAGAGTCTCGGCATTCTTCAGAGATCTCAGACCACAGAAGGCCTCTGTGTCTGTCACTGGGGTTCCTCTCTCATCACCATTGTACTGCAGGGTTTCAGAAGTCACACAATGTCAGAAATAACTGGGATGGTTCTAAACTGTTACATTCATTCATTAATTAGATAAGTTAAATGCACCAAATTTGGATTTCACCTACAGTATGAAATGTATTCACCTGAAACTGAGTTTTCTGGAAACAACCCTTGTTAATGGCTATTAGTTCATCCTACTGACCTGAGAGACATCTTCCTCAAAGTTCCGGAAATATTTTACGTCTGAGTTCTCAGAGCTCAGAATCTCACTGGGACACTCGGCGCTCAGCATGGCAATCAGCGCTGACTGGACCTGGTCAAAGAATAGAATAGAATAGAAAAGAAAAACATACGTTTCCTCACTGATTTGACTGAAATTGTCAATCAATGCTGACAGAAAATAGTGCAAAAAGTTGATTCAACTGAGTGTGGTGTGAGTACAGACCTCAGACGCTGTGGCATTGAAGGCGATAGGCCTGGAGGGAATCCCCCCCCAACGCAGGGTGAAGGTCTGCATGCTGCCTCGTCCCTTGGTGAGCTCTGTGACCGTGATGTTGACCTCAGCTCCCAGGACCTCATAGCCCAGGGATTCAAAGTCGCCTGCAGACAGACAGAAATTACTTCTGGGCAGTTACAATTCATTCACTTATAATCGTAAAATAATATAATAAAAATAATATAAAACTTTTAAATCACATTATATCCCTCTGCTGGGTCGCAGTTCTCTTACCCCTCTCAGAGTTGAAAGTTACAATATAGTGAGCGCTGTCTCCGTGGGACTGTTTAGTAACCGTGACTGTGTCAGGTGTGATTGTCCAGAGGTTGTTCAAAGCCGTCTGCACCATGTCTGCTGAGGCACTCACCGAGATCAGTCCTGCAAATCAACACACACACACACACACATAAACACACACAAACACACAGGCTTTGGGCAAAGGGGTTTAGATCACACAATTCACCTCATGAATACATATACACGCAGCTAGTAAAGAAGAAGCTTAACTGAATAAGATACATAAAACATAATGTCATCAGTGAAAGCAGAACCACTGAAATACAATTGTCTGTCTGCCAATTCCTCAACATGATGCAGAGGCATCCTCACCTGTCTTCTGGGCACCGTAGACCAGGCGGTAGTGGGTTCTTCCACAGAGGCTCTGGCTGACACAGCTACTGTTGACGGTCACTCTCTGGACCTCTTTGACTGGCACAGCATCAATGGGCCAGCCCTCAAAGCTCACCACCTGGACAACAGTGACAAACACAATAAACAGACAGAGAGATAGTGAGTGCATCCAGACACCACTATAGACAGGAATTACTGGTACATACAGGATAGTTTAAACATACAGGAATTCTTATGAGAACTCCAGTCAGTTAAACAGTTAGTTAAATAGTCAGTCAATCAGCCAGCCAGCCTACCTGCTTTTCATCAGACACGTCATATTTTGCTGTGATTTGCTGCACCTCGGCTCTAGCCTCATTTGTCTGCTTATTTATAAAGTGGGATTTCCCCTTGAAGAAGGCAACATCAACGAAGGACTCCCCTCTATAATCATGCACCAGGATTTCAATGTAGTACCTGTGGACAAAAAGGGGTATTGAATGAGGCATACCAATAAGGATACAAATAGTCCACTAAGGATGACTAGTTCATACTTGTGTGGGGGACGATAACACTTACGCTTTTCCTTTCTCCAGAGCCATCACATCAGACTTCTGTGACCCACTCCATGTGTAGCTGGAACTATACCAATCGCGGTATGCGATCATAGTCTGAGAATGAAGTAACATGAAGTGATCAACAACTAAAACTAAAAACTAGAAGAGAGACAAGACTTTAAGACGGCCACTGGTATGATCTCACCTTATCTTTAGGATCACCAGTGAGACTGAGGTAGAGTACATAGCGGTCAGCGCCCCTGATGTAGAAGGTGTAGTTGTCACTCTCGGTCGGCACAAAGAAGCCTCTGAGTTTGCCAGAAGAGTAGTCCAGCTCCTGAGGGAGGGTGAAGGGCAGTGAGTCGGTCCATCCTGCCCAGTGGTTCCCCGGCCAGGTCTCGTTGTAGGTCAGCAGCTCGTCCATGGAACTTGGACTGGTGTTGTTCCAGATCTCAAACTTCAAACCTCTGCCACCTGCACGTAGACACAGATACGCGCATGTGATCAAATATCGATCGGTTGAGGAAGGGTTCCTCATTTAACAACAACACACACTAAAACAGGAATCCTAAACCAGAAAATCCTAAATGCATATTCCTAATGCTCTGGAGTATGGCTAAGTTTAGAGATACAGTGCTTGCTTGATGGATGAACTACACAGAGAAAAGTCACTACTGCATTATTGTGAAAATAACTGGTGTAACAGGATCTGCGATAGATGTCCTAATGCTGAGCGACATCATAGCAGGACATACTGTTCAGTAGTAAGCAGACCGCTGATTTGTTTTCACAATCTGCAATCTTGCCCATGAGTCATGGCACAAACTTCAAGCACTGTGATAAAACACGATCTTCGGCTGATGGACGGATTACCATGGTGACATCAAAGTCCACATATCTGGTCTGACTGCTGATGACTGGTGACAAGTGAACTGAGATCGAGCCCAGAGTGGGAGAAGTGAGGGTGGAAGCAATACTTATGAGCGACGAAATTTTGGGCCCCAAAACCTAGACCTTATGATAATAATTAGAATAAGAATAGTAATAATAGTATTATTGTAATAATAGTATTATTTTTATAATTAATTATTATTATAATTGTTGTTGTTGTTATTATTGTTATCATTGTTGTTTTATTATTGTTATTATTATTGTTATTATTATTATAACAACTCCCCCCCCCTTACGGTACCCACAAGTTAGACTTTGTTAAAAGCTCATGCCTGAAATTCCTCCCCCTGTGCCAAATCTGTGATTTGAGACCAGACACTACAAGACAACAAAAGAAAACAAACAAGCGTCACATCAGGGTGACAGGGTGCGGGAGTTTCTCTCACCAGGGAATACCGTCATGTTGTTCAGCGGCTGCTCCGGAGTCCTGCAGGTAATTCTCTCATCAGACACGCTCTGGATTTCACAACGCCTGCCTTTAGACAACAGGAGAGAATCCATCAGAAGTATCTAATTCATCAAGGTAACACTCCACTGACTTCTTTAAAGGTTACTTCCTTACATACATAGATAGATAGATAGATAGATAGATAGATAGATAGATAGATAGATAGATAGATAGATAGATAGATAGATAGATAGATAGATAGATAGATAGATAGATAGATAGATAGATAGATAGATAGATAGATAGATAGATAGATAGATAGATAGATAGATAGATAGATAGATAGGTGGGTAGGTGGGTGGGTGGATGGATGGATGGATGGATGGATGGATGGATGGATGGATGGATGGATGGATGGATGGATGGATGGATGGATAGATAGATAGATAGATAGATAGATAGATAGATAGATAGATAGATAGATAGATAGATAGATAGATAGATAGATAGATAGATAGATAGATAGATAGATAGATAGATAGATAGATAGATAGATAGATGGGTGGGTGGATGGGTGGATGGGTGGATGGGTGGATGGGTGGATGGATGGGTGGGTGGATGGATGGGTGGATGGATGAATGGATGGATGGATAGATAGATGAACCCATGACGGTTCTATTATTCTGATGGGGTTTTTTGTCTGTCAAAAGACTGCTGAGAACACCAAGTACCTCAGGTCAACCATATCAAAGACTATTTGTCTTTTTGAGCAGGCTACAGCGCATGATGAGAGAAAACACGGAATGGAATTTGGTTCAGTTAATGGTCCTGTTACTACACGATAAAAAACAAAAAACGTTTTATGTGATAAGTTTGGGTTTGCCAAAGGCGTCAAAAGACAGGAAATTCAAATAACCCCGACGACCCTAACTACGGTGCAGGGTAACAAGGGTTACAATACTGTTAGAGTACTGTTCTGTAGCTATGTTAGTTTACTCTGTACTTCAAACATGTGACCTCCACTGGCCATGTTGTTTAGGACTCTTAAACCACCTTATTCATCTTCAGAGTGGTAGTGAAAGACTCATGAAACATTGATTCGGTTCAAACAGTTACCTCCTACTAGGACAAATGCTGGCCGATCTGTTTGGTCAAAGAAGCGCCCATGGATAGTCAGTAACGTTCCTCCCAGTAAGCTACCCTCAGAGGGAGAGATTCCTGTCACCTCTGGAAAAAATAGCACAATGAAAAGATCTCAGTTGATATAATAGTAATAATAGAATAACATGCTCCAATATTGCAATAAGTTTAGCTCCATACCTGCATAGGTTTGAAACATGGCAAGCTTGTTCAAAGCTGACACTGTGTAGATTTCTGTGTTTGCCAAACTCCTGAAAACGAGACAATATGTTGTCATACCAATGTAATATTACTAGTTCTGACTCTCAGTTCTATACAGGAGTGTTGAGTTCTGGACTTACCTCCCATATTGACTGTCCAGAATATAACTCAAATTATGATGCCCTGACAGAAACAAACATTTTGTATTTAAAAACTAAAATACTGTGGGCAAAACAGATTGAGCTAATGAGCTTGCTGAAGCATAATTATTCCTTATATATTGTAACTAATAAAACTGTCCATACCAACGTATGTTCCTGTCATTTTGCAGCTCATGTGTCCCCATGTAGTGTACTCAGAGTCCAGAGTCAGGCCGTATCTAGAGACAATGAGGAGGAATTGTAATTCTCCAAAGAATGTCAATAAAGAAACATACCCCACTATTAAATGCGTATTTCCACTTACAGTTCATCTGATTCAGGCTTCAGGAGTTCACAAGGCATCCCACCCATGTAGGCTCTGCAGGGCACCAGAAGTGTCATGTAAATTAGTTAACCTATATTCTCTCTCTTTTTATTTTTACATTATTTTAATAGGATGTCATGTTCAATAATGATTGTCACATATTTTTCCCATGCTTTTTTGTGTTTCTCAAAAACAGAATTTTAGTTACCTCAGAAATCGGACATCTCTGCCATTAGAGCTCACGTGAGTGTTGCTTCCATACACATCACTGTAAATCCTTCCATCCACCTTGACTATAGTACCTGTGTGTTTGATCATGATACAGCTTTAAAACATAAGATTAAGTTTAGGAAAAGTGGCATAAAAAAAATAAAACATGGGCACAAGGATATGTGCATACACTATGAGGCACTGGGTTTGTTACTGTACATGTCAAACTGACATTCTGCACTATATAAGATGCAGCTGTACCTGGGAGTCCAGAAACAGGAGTCAGGGTGTGGATGGTAGGGGTGTACCACCACCTAGTCTGTGAACGGTATGTTTTGTTACAAAATAGAGTAAATGGTATGTTTTGTAAATAAAAACAGATGTTGGTTTGTGCTCTTTCCACCACAGACCTTTCAATATATGAGCAAATTAAACCAAGTTCCAACATGTTAAAAGAGGGTCCCATTTCACTTACATAGACGTAGGTATACCAGCCTATATTGGCATCAGGAATAGGGACGCCGTCCACACTCACATGGACCTGATACCTGTCTTTGGGCATGGCTCTGTGAAAGGAGCAGAGGAGAATATATATTTTCTAGACAACAAGAGGAGAATGTTTCTGTATTGGCAAGAGGGCCTGTGCAGTGCCTACCTTGTATAGCACATGATTTGGTTGCCGTGAGTTGAGTCTCTCTCCACATCACAGGGGATGGATCGTGTGTTTGACACTAGTGTCACACGGTTGCCGAAGTCATCATTCTGTGGATTGAGTTGGAACTGCTTTTCCTGTGCAAAACCTGGAGAACAATCGCAAAAATATTATCTTAAATCTCAAAATAACATTTCATCCCAACAGCAGTTTGCAGTCGCTTAGCTAATTGATACAGTTTAAATGCAGTAACATTAAAACCGCAGATTATATTCAAGCAATTTATTCTTTTTTTTTTTATGCTTTTATTTTATTATAAGTTATTTATATATATGTATACAACCGACATAAGACAAGACCATTGACAACATTGAAACATAACACTAGAAATGATGCTCAGAGCACAGACCTCCAACCGTGAATGCATTTCGTGGCTCTGTGCACAGGTATGCGCGTGCTAGCAGGACATGTTTGGTATTGCTATTGTAAGGTTGAGAGCTTTATGCCAGTCCAAACCCCGTCTCTGTGACCTGCTCATGTCGTGATATGGCCGTTTCAATCCCCTCTATTGACAATGAATTGGGGGAGTTGTTCGCTCCCAAAGTCAAAAAAATTATAGACGGAATGGCCGGCCATATTTGGGCGGCTCATGGACCCAGCCTGTGATTCAGATCGGCTCCAAAATGTTATTGGGTTCTAAGTTGGCTCGTGCTACACCCCTCCACCGAGTTTTATGAAAATTGGTCTGGTTGTTTTGGCATAATCCTGGTCCAAAAAATTCATGGCGGTGAATGGCCGGCCGTGTTTGTGCAGATTGTGGACCCACCCCGTGATTCGGACGTTATATACACAACATATACTTGAACGTTATTTAACTGCACTACCTACCCCATGGACACAGACTTAGTCATCCCTGATCGGATGGGATAAGTAGATGAGGATGATACTGATAGACTATGGATAGTTTAGTAAATTGCCAGTTTAATGTCTAGCTGAGTACCTATTTCCAATGTACTTGTAACCTACCCTTAGCCTACTTGTTACACATGGCAAATCAACTTTCTATTCTCTTCTATTCTACGAACAAACAAAGAAACAAACGAGACACCTAAAACATTACTTGTACATTGAAATACAACCATGAAACAAAACAAGATTAGTACATACCCAGATGTACAACCAACATAAAACAAACGAACATTGACAACCATCAGTGTCCCATTTATTATCCAGAAAAAGAAGAAGCAGAAAAAGGCAGCTTTAAATAATAATAGATAGAAACAACTATATATCACTGCCAATGAGTTACCTTGTCCCTCAATTGTAAGCCGTACGGCTCCATTCGTGCCCGTATATCTTGGCGTCACTCTGTTGATTCTTTGAGCGCCTGTGAGTAAAAAGAAAGGACAAACTATTTTAAGAAAAGAAAACCATAAACAATTATTAATTTGTATGATCAGAATATTATTTTGTAATTTGTTTCCATTGTCTCCATACTTGAACAACACCACAGTACGATGAAAATTGCAAGCCCCTTGGGGTGCGGACGCGGTCTCCAGCGTTCCATCCCACGCGCTCCGTGTGCCATATGCAGATCTTCGGGTGCAAGCTTCAGATAAATACAACATGTAAATACAACATGTAAATACAACATTCAAATAAAATTATATTTATAACACGACTAACCCCCAAACAAATGTTTGATGCAAAAGAGTTGGGGCAGCTTGTCACTCTTGTCAGACTAGTAAAACGTATACTGTAGTCTGCCAGAAACTAAGGCTGCATAGCCCGTTAGAGGAAAGCTAAAATCTAAAACCCCAATTCCAAAGGAAGTATAAGTAGTAGGGTCTTACCTATCAGAGCAAAGCGTTCACTCCACAGCCTCTGATTCACTGACTAACGCAGTCACCACGGTCCTTTATGAGGGCTTGCCCCGGCAGAGGGTGTGACTTCATCTGAGCATCACCTTTTAACCAGAGAGGATGGACCTACCAAGGCGCTCATATCGTGTGCAGGTGCACATTGTGGTGATCCTTCTCTTTGTGTTACACCAATATCTCACCAATCACATGAGGGCTCCCTTTGTGTTACACCATTATCTCACCAATCACATGGGCACCCATTACATTATAACCCAACAAAAAGATCATAGTGGGGAAACAGACTTATCTCTGAACTATGCAAATTGTGTATGCAAAAACAGTAGGCTACCACTCATAGAGGCCTTCATAATGAACCAGTGAGCTTGGCATAAACATAAACATCAAAATCACTCTAAACAGTTAGCAGTGGGCTAGGCTACTACTGTCCAGTGTTGTCAACTTCTTATCTGTAGCCTAAGGGAAGTAGGCTATATATAGCCTACTTCTTTTCGTGAGCCTTCAGAAATTCATGCAGAAATTCCTACGCAGGCTACAGAACGTGAATGCAACACTGCTCGTCGCCAAGCAATATTCAATTCAATCAGCGCGTTATTTGGTAGTGTGTCTAGTAACGTGGTAGTAACGCCCAGTAGCTTGTAGACTAGTGTAGTTCGATATCAACTGAAAACATGTCTCTCTCGATCCTGAAACGTAAAATTGACATTGAAAACCGTCGGTTTAACCCTGCCTGAACTGAGAAATACTTACTATTCTCTATATTATTTTACCCCAAAATCCAAATGCCAATCCAATGTGTTTAATTTTGAATGAGTGCGTTGTGGTAGGCTAAAGATTACAATGTCCGGAGGCTCCACATTGAGAAACACCCGACTCTCCAGGCTAACTTTCCAAAGGGATCTCAGGAGAGGGCTGCAAAAGTGCAATACTTGATTGCATCCTACAAAATTAAAAGGGAAACGCAAAATAAATATAGCTTGTTTTTCATTAGCCTACATTATTTGTGTTGGTTTGAAATGTGTCATTACCTGCTGTTTACTGCCCGCAAAAAAATGTCTGGCCCAGCTAAATTTCTTGATTTTAAAATCTGACCCAACTGAATTTGTAATTGAATACCCCTGCTATAGGATGTATATTTGATGAGTTTCAACTAATTACACTTCATTTATTGGGCGGGGGGGGTTCAAATTGTAACATCTTGAGTGGAGAAAAAATAGCGTGTCAGCAGGTGAAAATTAAACATAAGAATATTGTCCAAGTATGTCCAATAGGCTATATCAGCACTTCAGAATAATCAGCTTGATGTAAGAACTGTCCAATCTCATGATGTGTATCAATTTCAGCTGCAAAAAAGAAATGTGAGGTTGCTGGCCCCTCTGCAGAGGAGCTGGCTGTGGAGCTCCAGAGTTCACCCCTGCAGAGGAGCTGGCTGTGGAGCTCCAGAGTTCACCCCTGCAGAGGAGCTGGCTGTGGAGCTCCAGAGTTCACCCCTGCAGAGGAGCTGGCTGTGGAGCTCCAGAGTTCACCCCTGCAGAGGAGCTGGCTGTGGAGCTCAACAAAGGGAGGCCAGTGATGGAGGGGATGGAGTGGGGAGCTGAATCTGCCCCATACTGCCTAACACACGGGCTGATTACATGAAAGGTTGATATCAACTGGAACAGTTCTCATCGATTGGCACAGTCCTGACCAAAGTGTGTGTCCTAACATGTTTTGTCTTTTATAGTGAAGCCACATACTGTGTGCCTGTTAGAGCTAACGGACACCATGCTGGACCCTGTGAGTATGAGATTGACTGCTTCCCTGTCAATGTTAACTTAAGTGGTGATCATTAAACTGAGTCTGATGGTTTCAAGGGCCCATCTATGAGGGAGGAGGATGAGGAGGCTGTGTCCGTGACTTTAAAGATTGTGCATGTAAGCAAGGATTGCACATTACATTGTAGGCCTACACTCAAAAGTTTACTTGTGTGGTGAGGTGCTTATAGTATGTTTGGCCCAACAGCTGCAGGACACAGAGACCATACCCGGATCCTCATCCTCTCCAGCTCGAATCACAGGTGACAAAGTGAGTATTAACCAATGAATCAGGCACAATGGCAAGACCATTATAAAAAAAACAACTAAATCAACTCTCTGTCCCTACAGAATACAGCACACATCAAGGAGGTGCAGTCAATACCTGTACAAACGCACAGAGGCACTGGAGGTTGACATCCAGGATAAGAAAATGAAGATGATGAAGATCAATCAATCAATCAATCAAAGCTTTATTTGTATAGCGCATTTCATACACAGAGGCAAAACAATGTGCTTTACAGAAAACAAGGGAGGTGGGCATATGACCCACCCTTACATATTCCAGAGGGAAGCAAAAAAACAGTATCACCCGGGGGCCAGATAAGTGAGCTGTAAAAATTCTTCCCTGACCCCTCTCAACAATGTGATCGAGCAAGCTCCTGGAGTATGTTTGTCTACCGGCTAAGAACATTTATAAAGCAATAAATTACACTAAAGTAGAAGTAGAAGAAATTAGAATACTAAGGCAAGCCCACCCACTATTCACAAAAGGCCTATTTGCATTCATGCAAATTATGGAATCTGACCTCAAATTAATAAATAATGGATTTTTGTTTAAAACATCGACATTTTTAAGTCAAGCACTACAAAGCTAGTTACAATTCAAATTTTACCCACCAGAACAAAATTAACACTATTTACAACAGATGCTGTGGTTAAATTCCAATATACGCATAGATCAAAAAACAAAAAACAAAAAACAAAAAAACAGTGTTTATAGAGGAGTTATATCGGAGTGGAGTGATATTTCTCAATGACATTGTATCTCAGAAAGGAGAGATTATAATTTATAGCCAGCTCTTAAGGACGTTTAGGGTGGTATGCACAGTCCAACAATATAATCATTCGTTTCAGCCATTCCTCATAAATGGAAAAGGCAAATGATAAAAGTAGGTGTGAAAGAACAATGGTACCATATCAGATACAGGACAGCTGGGAACAGATAATAGACACCCCTATTCCATGGGACCGGGTTTATAAATTGAAATACAAAACAACAGTTGACTCGTCACTCCGGTATATCCAATTAAAGCTATTGTACAAAATCATCGCTACTAAGAAAATGTTAAATATATGGGGTATAGAAAACTCATCTCAATGTCGATTCTCATGTGAGGAGACAGAATCCATTGACCACATCTACTGGTACTGCCCTCTAGTGGCAGGCTTTTGGACACAGATTCAGAAATGGTTAGCATATCATGATACCTTCCTTGACCTTTCACTTCAAACTGTGTTACTTGGAGACTTAAAGGCACAGAATAATTCTATAAATAATATAATAATACTTCTGGCAAAAAGGTTCATCATTAGATGTAGAGGTATTGATGAGATGTGTTTGGAGAGATTTAGAAACTATGTTAAACATTACAACATGATGGAAGAAGCATATCCTCCACATGTTCATCCTTTCACTCCAACCTTTACCCCTTGCCTTATAGATCAGATCCTGTCCCAAACCCAACTCATATTCTAACTGTTAGAGTCGTCCTGTAAACACCATAGGTCCATTCGCCTCTGCATTTCGAAATAACAGCTAACTTGTAAACAGTACTACTTTCACCAAACATACAACAACCATCTCTTCACGCTGTAAACCTCCGCAAAATTAATCCATGCTGTGGTGGGACCTATGGTGTTTACAGGACGACTTCAGAGCTTGGTAAGCATAAACCATGTAATTCCTGAACTTGAAATCCATGTATTTCATACTTTTTAGAGTTTTTCGAGTGTTCCCATAGCTAGCAACGAGCCAGGGCGAGTACGCTGACGTTATTGACACAGAACTCTGTACTGCACAAAACAGAAATATTTTAACCTGTACTAGTCAGATACATGCCAGGGAAGCCAGGAATAGGGCTAAACATGAAATTCAGTGCACTTATCCTTTAAGAAACTGGGCTCAGCATCATGATCACAAGTTTATACAGTTTACATATTTTTAAGCAATGGTAGTGTCTACTTTTCATGTCAGTGAGTCTAACCAAATTGATAATGCATGGGTTGTGTCTTTTGTATTTTCCCACATGTGACCTTCATTCCTGTCTGGGCTGATCATCGACCACTATGTTCCTGTGATCTGGAATAAAACAAGTGCAGAGGTAGCGTTGTTTTCTCTTTCAATGTCTAGTTAATGGAGTAAACAGTGAAGAATTCACCAAGGGGTGGATCAGGATCTGCTTCAATTAGGTCCTCAGAATTTTAACAATCAGAAGTGGGCCTTACAAAAGGTTGACAATCCCTGGTGTAATGTAATAGTCTGTTGTTAATAAATCATATTTAGAATTTAAAGCATGCCCCGAATTAATGGGTACCTCAGAGCATGAAGGTGTCAGTCCCCTCCTCTCCCAACTTTCCTGTCCTTTTCTACTGTCGCTGTGCCAATAAAGCAGAAATGTGTTTCTGAGCTAATATCTTCTTTATCCCTCTTAGGGGCTACGCGGAAAAACCCAGTCACGAGGGTAACCACTGAAGAGGCACTGCAGCAGGAGGCTACCAAGTACCTGAAGGGGGCGTCAGACAGGAGGGTGGCTGGAGGCAGCGCAAGAGGCTAGCAGAATCACTTCTAGCCCCACAGCAACTCTAAATACTGAACTGCTTAGGAGCACCTGGTTCCATGGCCCCAGACACTGGGCTGACTGTGATGTAAGACAAGTCTGCAAGTTTTTGTCTATTTTTAAGGAAATGTCTGTTTTGAAGATGAATTAACTGTGTCAAACTGATTGCAGAAACTGGGTGACCAATTAAGTGACCAATTACAAGTCCCATTGAAATACTAGACTTGTGCTTACTGTTATGTTTCTCTATGTATGTAACTCTGTGTTTTGTTTTCTGCTCCTCCTGTTCTCGGTCCCACTCCCAGATTCCTGTTATAATTAATATAATTTTAAAGCATTTTAATAAATATGAGCATTGTGATTTTTGTCATTTGTGTTTGTCACAGGATGTTATAGAAGTTATGTAAAAATGTGGTTACCTGGTGGTGCTATGTCAGTTATTGAATTTATGTGCAGTAATTGAACATTTAAAATACTCCTGTTTTGAAATTATACCTACAGTATAGGTGTCTCAGTAATTACCCATTATATATTAGGCTATACTTTGGTATGTATTTACCAGGTAAATGTTTAGTAATTGGGGGACTATGAAAGGAAGGGTTACCCAAAAAATGTTCAGAGTAAGTTCATTTAGCAATAGAAATCCATAAGCCTAGGGCCAATGGGCCTAGGATATAGACAATAAACTACCGGTGGAATGGTGGTGGAGCAATAGCGGGAGCATTTCGGATTACTAGCGGGCCGCTGTCCCTGACGCTAATAATCTGCCAGAGGTCTGCTTGCCATTCGATGTGCAAATGGCCAGGAACCCGCCAGCGGATTCGGCCGGAGGTCTGCCAGCTCGTCCATCGGGGACCCGCTGTAGGTCCGCTAGCCTTGTGTTATCTGGGTTTATCCCTTACATATGTCCAGAAACAGAAGTTGAACCAATGGCAGCAAAATAGCTAATGTTACAGGAATCATCAGTGTAACTGCTTTAGCCACTGACCGCTACCATTAATGTTATGGAAGCTGCTGCTAGTTGTTGTGAGCTCATGAGCTCACTGGCTATCCGGCTCTTATTGTGCTGGATTAGCATTGGAAGCATTGGAACTGATGTGTCCAGGCAACAATACCTATCTTAATTTATCACACATTATTTCATGTCATTTCAATTCACAGCTATTTCAGTAGCGTGACTAGCTTCCGTTCCATTCGACCAGTCCTGAACAGAAACAAGCCAGCCATGCACATAAGCCAGGCTGGACCTGGCCTGGTTTTCAATAGCATCCATGTAGCCCAGTGACATCTAAACCAATACAGACATCTATTTTTATTGGATTTGAGTGTTTCTTCTTTTTATGGAAAATTCATTATTTTTAAACAGCTTCCATGGCATGTGACCCAGTGACGCCAAATGAATACCAGATTACTACAGTATATACATTTTAAATAAATACATACATACATACATAGCCTACATACATACATACATACATACATACATACATACATACATACATACATACATACATACATACATAAATAACACTGGACAAGTAAGACATCTTTTTATTTTATTTATTTTATGTTTTAATATTTTTATGGAAAATGTATATTTTTTCTAATAGCTCCTACTTCATTTGACAGTGACCAGTAATTAATACCAGGTCACGAAACATACATACAGGTACCTCGAATTGCTTAAGATCAATGCTTGATACGAAATACATTTTTTCAGCATTGACTGTGTAGATTATGAAGGCGAGAATACTTTTATACTGCATCTCCGACCCTATTCTTCCTATTGTTCTACATCCATGCTCCGACCACAAAAAATATATTTCCCATAACTCCAGCGGGGCAGATTAGTCCGTCACATAAATTCTTCCGTGCGCCATGCAGGAAGTACACAAAGTTGGTGTGTGTTGTGGTCATTCTTACTGCATATTTTCGTAAACATTGCCATTGTTCCTTAACATGGCCACGTCAAATTATACTTTGAAGGTCAGCAGACAGCTTTTGGATCCCAGCTTTGAAAGTTACAGATTGTCTCTGGATCCTATACCAACATACAACGTAGAGCTAGATGCTGGTGAGGAACTGACTTGAAAACTGCATGCCACGTAGCTAGCACTCCTCTTTATGTGATTGTTACCCTTAACTGGATTTAAATATACAATTATAAAGTGGGCTGTTACCCCAACAACTGAAGGCAGCTAGCTATTTTCATTGAAAGTTGATGGTCAGCCATAGGATAGCGTGTGTCAATTCACCACCAGATGAGATAGCTAATAGCTAGCTAAAGCAGCACTAAGCAAGAGGATGGTCAGACTCACGTTCAGACTCAGAGCTTGCCAGGAAGCCTGTTAGCTAGTTGGGTAGAGATAGACCTCATGCATCTTATCTCCTATTGTTGGTGTGTTGACAAATCATATGATGATGTTTTCAGCTGTGGGCGAGGTTAAACTGAAAGACAGCCAATACACCCTGGAACATGTGCGTGCTTTTGGCATGTACAACTACCTGCACCTGGACCCCTGGTATGAAGACAGTGTGTACTTTGTGGACTGTAAAGGACGTGTACTCAATCTCACTGTCACTCTGGTAAGTCCGTTTTTATAGCTTAAAACTAAACTACGAGCACACAATTGAAATACTAGGTTATTCCCTATAACACCAGGAGGGGGCACTCAAACACCTCTCAAATGGCATTAGCTCACTCGTATCCAAATGTCCAGTATTTTGCTTGAGAAAATTGTTATTCGCTCTGACTCCCGTATTCTGTGGTTAAACAGTGTTATTTCCATTACTGAGAAATAATATTGAATACCTTTAAGTTTTCATAATATTTCAATCAGCTGATATTAAATGAACAAAACTCACATAACCTACCCTTACGTTCTCCATGGTTTATCAGCAGGGCTAGATTCAGTTTGAGATGTTGAAAATGATTTTGAGGATTCTGCTGCAACCCTTTTAGAGAGGCTGGAAACAGAGTGAAACCATGACCCTCAGCTGAGAATGCTTCCAGAGCCAAGATATGATGACGAGGGACCATTCTTGGTGTCGCTCCCACTCTCTGGGTGAAGAAAATGATAGTGATCAGACCCTGTTCCCTGCAATATGGTATTCTCAGCTTCTCGGTGGAGTTACATCACCAGAAGAGCCTTTATGGAAATGTGTTGTTCACATTGTAATTACAATAATCACATGCTAATTATCTACCCTGAGAAGGCTATTGTATACATTTGAAAGGCAGTGAGGTGGGGGGGGGGGGGGGTATTGTACAGGGGCCGTTTTATACCCCAAGCAGGGCGTTGAGGTTGCTGGAGAAAATGATCTGGAAGTTGCATTATAATATGTGCTGTGATCATGCATTGATCACACACCATGGCAAAAAAGGTCAGGCACTGTGCCCAGTCCTTTTGAATCTCCATTACTTTGTTCCCGTCTCTAATAAGGCCCTCTGAGAGGAGCAGTTGGGCCTCAGGCGAGGGTCGAGAAGTTCCCCTCTCCCATTGATAGACATGACATCTGACTCTATCTCTCTGTCGTATTGAGGAAAGGATCTTGCCCTGAAGCCCAGTGGGGACCGTGGCAATGAGTGCATAATGCATACTTGTAAGATGTACGGTATTTGCAGGACACAGCCCTGGGGAAGCCCCAAGAAGTCTACCGCGTGACCTCTGACCCCAGCCTGTGTGATGAGCGCGTCTGCGCCTCCCTGAGCCTCACCTCTGCCACCTGGGCAGCCTTCTCCGACGGCGCAGGAACACTCTGCCTCCTCCGCACCAGCAAGAGGGGAGAGAGTTCCCACCTCAAGTGGGAGGTAAGAACAACGGGGCTGCGTTCTGTGGCTCTGCTGTGTGTCCTCTACACACACCCCATTAGCGTCCATCTAGTTTTTAATAGTACTTTCATTAATAGTTATTAGATAGTTTATCTTCTTCATAGAACTTCAGGCAAGGGACCATGTGGCCATGAAGGTGTCCTGTAACAGCACATGAAGGATAGATGCTCTGTAGAGGAGATAAAATAAGGTTACTTTTATAAAGTTAAAGATTAAACTCATCCTTACTGTCTTAAGGTCTGGTTGTTACTTGTAAATGAGAGATCACATATCAACTCTGCAGACAGAGTCATTCAGTACATTTTCTAGATTATTATAAAATCGCTTTGATCAGGTGGCCTATAACATACTCCCATTAGCATTGGTTTCGTTGTGGACAGGTGAATGTCCAGCAGCACAACTTCAACTTCATCGACCCAGCCCATCATGACATTAACATTTATAGAATTTCTCACCAAAGCACAGAACCAATGTCAATTTTTTTTTTTTTTTATAAAAAAATATATTTTCTTTAAAAAAAAGAAAGAAAAAAAAAAAGCACCTTTCATAGTGAAACCAATCTCAAAGTGCTGCTGATATAAGAGCAGAAAGCATCCAAATCAGTTCAGCCACGGCATCAGTATGTCTAGCCGTACAAAAGCCTGATAGTTTAGTTGTATTCAACTGCAGGGAGCATAGAGGAGACAGAGCCTTTCTCACTCAACGCCGACACTGATGCTGATTGGGAAAGGTGGACTATGTTTTTTTTACCCAGTGCTTGGTGAGTGTCCTACTTCTTGCTTCTCCGTGTGACCCCCCCCCCCCCCCCCCCCAGCCCGTGTTCAGTGAGTCGATGGGGGAGCCCTTCACCATCCTCCACAGCCTCTCTCATGTCCAGGCGGGGGTCCACTCCATGGAGGTGCTGCTGCTCCGCATCCAGAAGGACCCAGAGGAGGACAGGGGAAGCGGCTACTCTGTGTCTCTGGATTGGATCACAGTATCTAACGCTGCAGAACAGGGTGGGTGGTGGTGCATGGACCCAGCAGAATCACAGAACAGGGTGGGTGGTGGTGCATGGACCCAGCAGAATCACAGAACAGGGTGGGTGGTGGTGCATGGACCCAGCAGAATCACAGAACAGGGTGGGTGGTGGTGCATGGACCCAGCAGAATCACAGAACAGGGTGGGTGGTGGTGCATGGACCCAGCAGAATCACAGAACAGGGTGGGTGGTGGTGCATGGACCCAGCAGAATCACAGAACAGGGTGGGAGGTGGTGCATGGACCCAGCAGAATCACAGCGTGTCACTGCATGCAGGCTGCTGAACAGCAGCCACTGCCCCCCAGACGGGGGAATGGACACGAATGTCCATCTGCCGTGTGGTTTTAACTGTTGATGCCAATTGGTTCCATCTGCAGATTCTTTGCGTGTGACCTCCTTTTATTGCCATCGGAGTGTTGGACTATTCTGGAATCTGGAATATGTTCTCTAAAGAAACTGAGATGACTACAGGCAGTCAGGAGAATATATGTGCTCTAGATAAACTGGGACAGTAAATTGACAGGCTTTAATTAGAAGGCAGCTTTGAAGAAAGATATGAGCGCTGACACATCAATGCTTATCACCTTCATGTGTGTAATTGTTAAATTATCCCATAGCATACAGAAGTTCCATTTGATTAACTTGTGTTGGGAAGCTAGAGAGCTGTAGATTGAGGTTAATGAAGCCTAATGATGATGTCTCAAAAGTAGCCTTGATGAGTGTCCTCTGAAACAAGCATCACCAACAAGAATATTAATTATTATAATGTTATAAATAATATTAATATATTAAAAAATATTATAAATTCTTGTCATTTTACAATGAATACAAGCTATCTACCTTGGCTGGTTGGTAGTAGGAACAGGAGCCAGAATGAGAAAACAATTAGAGGCTTTAGAGAGAGCCCCCTTTATTGTGCAGCATTTGTAGATAGAGCCGTTTGATGTCCACTAGCTGCTAGCAGTGTTTATTCTTTCACTGCTGGCTTAGCGTCCTTGAGTCAGTGACAGTCTAGATGGTGTTTGGGAAAATTAGCCTTGTTTGGTTTTCAATCCAATTTCCTTTGCCTACTCTGCACTCCACTCGAATTACTCATGGTTGAGTAATAGCAATCGTGGATGATCGTCTGTGCTGTTTTCTCACATTCTGTTGTTATTTTATGATGGGGCCTTTGTGTTATCCTGAACACAGTCAGCTGCTCGTGTTGCCCAGTTTTGGGAAGAATGAGTCGCTGGCTGTTCAGTTTGTTAGCATCAGTGGTTTTCCAGGCTGCAATGCATCTCAGGTGGTGCTGGATATAGCGAGGACCTTGGCCTGTTTTAGAGAACTGAGAACTACAGCAGACCCTGTTCTGCACAGGTGGAAGGAAGACAGGCTGTGGGAAAGAAAGTATGGCGAAGTTTGATAAACACTAACTCTCAACTTGACTTTTTACTCTCGTCTTTACCGCATCAAACACCCCCTCCCCCCAAATTAAAAGGTTAATAAAGAAAAGGTAAAAGTTTTTATTTTTATTATTTATAAATATAAAATATTTTATAAATATATAAATATTTTTATTTTATTTTAAAGTGTTGGGTGATCTGGTTATTATATACAATGGTATTCTTCAACGTGATCTACATGGTGCTGTGTCTTCTTTATATACTATCCCTCAATGTGATCTACATGCTGCTGGGTTTGTCTTTATATACTATCCCTCAATGTGATCTACATGCTGCTGGGTTTGTCTTTATATACTATCCCTCAATGTGATCTACATGCTGCTGGGTTTGTCTTTATATACTATCCCTCAATGTGATCTACATGCTGCTGGGTTTGTCTTTATATACTATCCCTCAATGTGATCTACATGCTGCTGGGTTTGTCTTTATATACTATCCCTCAATGTGATCTACATGGTGCTGTGTCTTCTTTATATATCATCCCTCAATGTGATCTACATGGTGCTGGGTTTGTCTTTATATACTATCCCTCAATGTGATCTACATGGTGCTGTGTCTTCTTTATATATTATCCCTCAATGTGATCTACATGCTGCTGGGTTTGTCTTTATCAAGGCCAGGACAAGAAGTACGAGGTGAGGAGGAGGTGGGGCCTGCGAGGCAAGTCTGTCCCTCACTACGCAGCGGTGGAGCCCCAGGGGAGGGGCCTGATGGTGGTGTCGGAGAAACCGTTCGCCTTCACGCACGTGGACGGCCAGCCGGTGGAGCAGCCCGCCGCGGAGCCCATGGAGGTGGAGACGGCCGGTAGGTCAGAGCTACGAGGGTCAAGGACGCTTGACTCAGGAACATGTGAACCGCATGATCTCAGGTCGTCCAATCAATATCCACCATAGTCTCAGACATGCCTTTGAACCAACCCCAGTCAGTCAAGATGTCATCTTACGATTGGTTGAGATTTGTTTTGACAGAAATGACCAGCCCAGTCTGTCAAATCTGCATAACATGACTGATGTCCAACCTTTTCTCAGACCTGCACTACATAATATCCTACCTCATGAAAGATGGATATGGTTATATCACTGTCAGCGATGTCTTGTCCGGCCTTTACATGCGCTGTGAGGGATTTGGATTGGCTGAAATCGATGCAACATGAAGTTGCTGTCATTAGTTTTCAAGGAGCATTCAAATGTTCTGCTCTTCTCTTCCAGGAGCTCGGGCATGAATACACAAGTGGGTTGTTGTAGCCATAGAAACCAGCAGTAATCCTAACAGTGCCTCATGTAGAGCTCTGACAGACGTGGTCTGTATGTGTACACTTCCTCTCGACATATACGTTTTTAAGTATTACTTAAAAGGGCCTCCATCTAGTGAACTATACCTACATGTTCACATTTAAACAATTGTATTTCCATACACTTTATTTGCTGTGTGAGCCAATGTTTCCTGGTTTTCCTTTTTTGGAAAGGTAAAGATGAAACATAATATGATTGAGTACGTCTCCCTCCACCGAGACGTACCACGTGTTGTTCAGGACATGAAAATCGGTCCAGTTTCGGTAATGAGGTCTTAGATAAGAGAGTCTCTTGCACGCTTGAATCTCGTCTCAATGACAGGTGCGTAGGCGGAGTACGTATTGTAAGGAAACAGAAAACATCTACACCCTGTCTCTACTTGCTCAATGGAATCCATTTATTATTAACAATAATAATAATCAACTTTATTTGTATAGCACCTTTCATACAAATAATATACGTTTCAGTCTCACAACCTTCTTCAGGTATATATATATGTTGTATATATTATATATTCTGTTTCCTACCAGTAATAAGGAATTGCCATTAAAATAAGTAGGGTGTAGGAGGTTATGACTCAGTCTGTGTCCCTCTCCTTCTTCCTCTCCTCTTCTGTTCTTGCCTCCCATGTTGCCGTCATTCTCCCCGTCATCACCCCCTCCCTCCCTCACACGTCATGTGGAGTCTGTCCTTGGCGGTGGATGGATGGATGAACAGATGAACAGGGAAAAAGATGAATTAATGGCTGCTGTTCAGAATGGCAGGGCTTGCTATCGACGTGCACGACACTCTCCTTGTGAAGGTTACGATTTAAGACGGGAAGTTCCAGTCTGTCCATCTTCCATCGTCACTCTCTACGTAACCTGATAGAATAGAGTTGATCCACTCTGGCTGCATGCTTGTTTTTCAGTCATCACCATCTGTAAGGAAGGCTAGAATAAGAGACACAGGTGGCAGGTATCAAACGTAATTGGGGGGAGGGATGGGCACTTAAGCAGAGAGGCTTACTTCTGAATGTCCATCTTACGTTCCTGATCCACTTCCTAGCCAGCTGTTTGTTTTCTGTCTCTCCCTGCTGGTGAGTGCTTATCAGGCACCCCCCCCCCCCCCGAGTATTCAGGTGTGTCCAGATCCAGGTGCTAAATTGACTGAGGCACCTGGTCTGGATAGTACTGGCCTCCCAGGACCCCAGGGATAGCTCCGGGCTCCGTCCCTGGGGCTGATTTTGCTGATGTGGAGTTTGAGTTTGAGTCTTTATTAGGACCCCTTTGAGCCAATGGCTACTCTTCCAAGAGTCCTAAAACATATCAATACATATCAGTACATACACATTTCAATACGCTCAATACATATTTATATAGCATCGAAAACATAACATCAGTACATATCGACACAATATATATACTCAAGAGTCGACTGCGGTGCCACAACCTCTCGGCAGCCCGGACGCCTCTCAGCCCGCGGCCCACCGCCCCACACAGCGGGATCCGCCCGCCACCCAGGGAGCAATTGCTGCACGGATTAATTTGTTCTTTGAAAGGGGAGGGCTGCGCTCACGACACTTGTCATCCTGTGTGCAGCTTTAATTCCTCCCTGTCCCCAGGTCTCTGGCTATTAGTCTTCTTGTAAATGGGCGGCACTGTGGGGCTGTTTGCCTCGCTGGTGCCATATGGTTGGCCATCAGGTTGATGGAGGGGAACGAATCACACACACACATTTTACCCTGTTTAAAATGCACACAGCTCCTGCGACATGCCAATTCATCCTTGTTTGAGTCCTCTCCCAAGGCCAGTATGCATTGTCTGCTATTTGAACTCCACGCTGCATGTAGTACAACGCAGAACATAAGATTCCTATCATATCAATGTTGGCTGACATTGCTTACCTTCATGCTTCATTCTTTCTGCACTATTCAGATCCAATCTACTTCTGGCAGCAAACAGCGGAGGACATCACAGTGTCGGTGCGATGCCCTGAGGGCTTCACCAAAGATGACGTGCGCTTCCAGTTGACGGCGGACAGCCTGAGCGTGGGGGTCGGGGGCTACGCGCCCCTGCTGGAGGGCCCGCTGCATGCCCCTGTGGACCCCGAGGCCAGCGCCTGGATCATCAAAGACAACAAAAGGTTAGCCACCTGCCCCGAGGGGTAGGGGGAAGGTTACACACACACACACAGATTCAGGCACACACACATTCACTCTGATTTTTTTTTCATTACCTTAAGGCATTGAGATTAAAATTTCTTATTGAAGAGCGACCTGGCCAAGAATTCAAGATTCTAAATCAGTTTTTTGCCATGTACTGTATATGGTTTCCACATTCCTCTAATCTCTGGTGTTCGAGGCATATTGCATAGTGCTGAAATTCTGTACAAATGTTGAATTGTATTATGTTAGCTAGTGCTGTTCCTTGTGTTTCGATTAGCTCCGCCCCAGCGACAGCTGGACGAGAGGTAATGTTTTTGGTGGTGTGTATACATCTGTACTGTACGTACTTACGTAGTCTGTCGGCAGGATTACGCAAAACTACTGTACTGATTTTCACAAAACTCTCTGGAAGGATGTAGCATGGGCCACCTTAGAACCCATTACATTTTGGAGCAGATCCGAATTATGGGGCGGGTCCACAAGCCGCCCAAACATGGCCATTCACCTCCATTCATTTTTTAGGTCAGGTTTACGCTAAATCTACAGACTGATTTTCATGAAACACAAACAGCCCAAACATGGCCGGGCCTGCCATTCACCTCCATTCATTTTTGGACTAGGATTACACAAAAACTACCAGACCGCTTTTCATGAAACTCAGTGGAGGGATGTGGGGCCAATAGGCCATTTTAGAACCCATTCAATTTTGGAGCACACAGAGCCACGAAATGCATTCAGGGGTGGAGGTCTGTGCTCCATGAGCAACATTTCTAGTTTTTCATTGTGACACGAGACAAGTGTGGCTTCTGTAGATCCCATTAGTGATGCCTGATGGATGGAGGATCATAAAACACAGGGGGGCAGCAGCTCGTCTCCATCCCAGACTGGTGTCCGTTCTCAATCATATCACTCGTTCTGAATAACCCATTGCTCAACACATATATTCACACCATCCTAGTAGGACCTCTTTTATCTCATTCCATTCTGTCTCTCTACATTCTGTTCTTTTCAGACAAAACACTTTTATGTTCATTTCATTATGGAAAATAGTTATGTAGCCTGTTTTTATACTCTACTTTTCCATTTAATATCGATCTTGATAAAAGCCCTTAATGTCCCTTCTTATCTGCACTGTGTGTTTCTGTCTGTCTGTCTGTGTGTGTGTGTCTGTGGTGTACAAATACATGTAGGCTACACAGTGGGTGTTTATGGATGAGAGAGAGAGAGTGAGTGAGAAAGAGATGGAGACTGACTGAAGTCTGTAAAAATGAATGATTAATAGATATTCGTGATTTGCATTTGGATGGCTTCTATTGTGTGCTCTTCTGAGATATATAGCAGGAAGAAATATCATCAGCTTTGTGTGTGGACTATGCCTGCATGTGCTGAGTGCTATTCAGACTGACCTTTTGTTTAGAGGGTTGCAGCTGGAGCCGTTCTTTTCCTCCTGTATAATCTCTAATCTCAGAATTGAAAGACGCTGGTCTCATGTGGTACAGTGTAAGCCCCTGTCCTCTATCAGCTTGATGTTTCTCATATAGGCTGCTCACAATGTCCGAGATATGATCAGGCTCTACCACCCAGGCTGGACCTCATTTTAGCTGTCAGTGTTCTCGCTTATTCGCTTATTTGCTTATACGCTCGCTCGCTCACTCACTCACTCACTCACTCACTCACTCACTCACTCACTCACTCACTTACTCACTCACTCACCTTTCTCTCACTCACTCACTCACTCACTCACTCACTCACTCACCTTTCTCTCACTCACTCACTCAGTCACTCACTCACTCTCTTACTCACTCACTCACTCACTCACTCACTCACTCACTCACTCACTCACTCACTCACTCACTCACTCACTCACTCACTCACTCACTCACTCACTCTCTTATTCACTCACTCACTCACTTTTTTCTCCCTCTCTCTCTCTCTCTCTCTCTCTACCCCTCCAGTCTGGAGGTGACCCTGCAGAAGCGCAGTGAGGGGCCCATGTGGCCGGAGCTGGTGTCGGGGGACAGGAGAGGGGAGTTCCTGATGAGCGAGGAGCAGGCGGCCCTCCTCAGCGAGAGGCTGTCCCACCTCACCGCCGAGGACCTGGTGAGACCCTCTCAGACCCCCTCGGCCTGTTCTCACTCTCAGCGCCCAGGGTCACTGACTAGGGGCCTGATAACCAACATTGACAGGCTCTCTCTCTGCAGCCCCCCCCCCCCGCCCCCGGAGGGGCTGTCCTCTCTCCTGCCTGCCCATCTCACTCCATCGAGTCTCCCTCCTCTGTCTCTGAAGGGCTCCCGCCCACGCCATCACAGAGCTTCACGTCACGCCTCCATCTCTCCCACCCTAAAGCCTCTTTGCCTCTCCTCAGCTCAGCCTGTTATTCGGAGCTCCCCTCTCCTGTGTACTCCTGTGCTCTCAAGCATCATGTGCTGTCAAACCTTCCCAGTCCCAACGGCCTTGTATATTTATAGCACCTGCATCTGTCACCCTCTCTCTCATTAATACCTTGTGCCCTCCAGCGCCTGTCAAAATCAGCCTTTAATGAATGGATTGAAAGCATTCACGTCTCCTTTCTCTTCTCTGAACACTCCCACTCATTCTACCAACCTCTCCCCTCTACTAACTACCAACCGCTCCCCTCTACTAACTACCAACCTCTCTCCCCTCTACTAACTACCAACCCCTCCCCTCTACTAACTACCAACCTCTCTCCCCTCTACTAACTACCAACCTCTCTCCCCTCTACTAACTACCAACCCCTCCCCTCAACTAACTACCAACCCCTCCCCTCTACTAACTACCAACCCCTCCCCTCTACTAACTACCAACCTCTCTCCCCTCTACCAACTACCAACCTCTCTCCCCTCTACCAACTACCAACCCCTCCCCTCTACTAACTACCAACCTCTCTCCCCTCTACTAACTACCAACCCCTCCCCTCTACCAACTACCAACCCCTCCCCTCTACTAACTACCAACCCCTCCCCTCTACTAACTACCAACCCCTCCCTACTACTAACTACCAACCCCTCCCCTCTACTAACTACCAACCCCTCCCCTCTACTAACTACCAACCCCTCCCCTCTACTAACTACCAACCCCTCCCCTCTACTAACTACCAACCCCTCCCTACTACTAACTACCAACCTCTCCCCTCTACTAACTACCAACCTCTCCCCTCAACTAACTACCAACCCCTCCCCTCTACTAACTACCAACCTCTCCCCTCTACTAACTACCAACCTCTCCCCTCTACCAACTACCAACCCCTCCCCTCTACTAACTACCAACCTCTCTCCCCTCTACTAACTACCAACCCCTCCCCTCTACTAACTACCAACCCCTCCCCTCTACTAACTACCAACCTCTCTTCCCTCTACTAACTACCAACCCCTCCCCTCAACTAACTACCAACCTCTCTCCCCTCTACTAACTACCAACCTCTCTCCCCTCTACTAACTACCAACCCCTCCCTACTACTAACTACCAACCTCTCCCCTCTACTAACTACCAACCTCTCCCCTCTACTAACTACCAACCTCTCCCCTCTACTAACTACCAACCTCTCCCCTCTACTAACTACCAACCTCTCCCCTCAACTAACTACCAACCCCTCCCCTCTACTAACTACCAACCTCTCCCCTCTACTAACTACCAACCTCTCTCCCCTCTACTAACTACCAACCCCTCCCCTCAACTAACTACCAACCCCTCCCCTCTACTAACTACCAACCTCTCCCCTCTACTAACTACCAACCCCTCCCCTCTACTAACTACCAACCCCTCCCCTCTACTAACTACCAACCTCTCTCCCCTCTACTAACTACCAACCCCTCCCCTCTACTAACTACCAACCCCTCCCCTCAACTAACTACCAACCTCTCCCCTCTACTAACTACCAACCTCTCTCCCCTCTACTAACTACCAACCTCTCCCCTCTACTAACTACCAACCTCTCTCCCCTCTACTAACTACCAACCCCTCCCCTCAACTAACTACCAACCCCTCCCCTCTACTAACTACCAACCCCTCCCCTCTACTAACTACCAACCCCTCCCCTCTACTAACTACCAACCTCTCCCCTCTACTAACTACCAACCTCTCCCCTCTACTAACTACCAACCCCTCTCCCCTCTACTAACTACCAACCCCTCCCCTCTACTAACTACCAACCCCTCCCCTCTACTAACTACCAACCCCTCCCCTCTACTAACTACCAACCTCTCCCCTCTACTAACTACCAACCTCTCTCCCCTCTACTAACTCTACCAACCCCTCCCCTCTACTAACTCTACCAACCCCTCCCCTCTACTAACTCTGCCAACCCCTCCCCTATACTAACTCTGCCAACCCCTCCCCTCTACTAACTCTACCAACCCCTCCCCTCTACTAACTCTACCAACCCCTCCCCTCTACTAACTACCAACCCCTCCCCTCTACTAACTACCAACCCCTCCCCTCTACTAACTCTACCAATCCCTCCCCTCTACTGACTCTACCAATCCCTCCCCTCTACTAACTCTACCAACCCCTCCCCTCTACTAACTCTGCCAACCCCTCCCCTCTATTCAGAATGCAGACCCAGACAAGGACAAGCCTCCATGCAACTCTCAGGAGCTGGAGGACTGCGATGGCTTCCCAGAGGACAGCTCTAGCCTCACACGCTTTGATGGAGACTCACGAAAGCCCACTCATGTGGTGAGAGTGTGCCCCCCCCCCCCCCCCCCCACACACACACACACACACACACACACTGCACACTACCATGTCCTCAGCAGCTCCCACCGGAGTACCCTACCGTTCCCCTTAGCCCAGTGGAGCTTAAACACGGACACGTTCCCAATTTGCATTAACAACCAGTCTCTTGATTTGATAAATCCAGAATGGAACTAGGAATTCACCTTTTTCTGATTAAACTCCACCTGGATAACTATTAAGAATATCAGAATACCTGAAAGATAGTCCAGCTGTTAGTCTTGCAGTAATGCTTGTGTGTGTTGCTGGCAAGTGATTTGGATGTCCAGTCTGTTGATGGGAAAGACGTTTCTTCTATGATTTCTGTTTGTCTTTTCTGTTCAGAGATTGCATTTTACCCCCAACCAAACATCAGAGTCAATCCTCCATACAGGTGTGAATCTGTTATGGAAAGCTTTGTCCGACAAGGTATGAGTATCAAAATGTGAAGAATGTATCCATCCACCGAGCCAATAGAATTGGTGGATTTACTTCTTACTGAAAAGCAAGTTTCAGGATTTACAGGCGTAGACTACCCGGTCCAGACAGTTTAATTTCCAGCCTTTCATTCAAAGCTTGGGATTTATGCTTTTACAATTATAGGGTACACAATAAAAAAAGAAAAGGTGATAATATCGCTATTCTTTTGTGGGGCGAAAATGAGAAAGATATTACAGTGTTCAACATTTTGTTTGCTTTCTTCAAAGTCTCTCAGACTTGTCACTGCAGGTTTAATTTCCTTGTACAGGGATCGGTCAATAATCAGATTTGAAGCTCCACAGTGATGTTTTCTCTGGTTAGGAGGCTTCTTTGTTGGTCTTAGAGCTCCACTGCATCAAGGACCTCTAAACAATTTTATCAATCATTTTCTAATGATGGACCGTGAAAGGGCTATGCAGTCACCATCATTGGAGAAATATGTTTGACCTTTTTGAAATGCACTATCTCTCAGATTGGCGCTCCATGCGTCTCTGAGGCACCTCGCCAATCAGCTTGCTCTGAAGTACCTCTCCTGAGGGCTGAGATGGGCCGGTTATGTCTCTAAGAGGGCGAGGGGTGAGTCACAGCTTTTGACTGTAGAAATGCTGTTACTTTCACACTAGTCTGTTTTTCCATCTGTACAATATTTCATGTACGAAGAGTTTACCATGCAGTTCCAATGACTGGAGAAGAGGGTCTGCGATATTATCCCCCAAGATCCGTTCCTTCTACTAGTATGTACAGTATAGCGTTTGAGCCTCTTTAATTAATCCAAGGGTGCTGAAATATTATTGTAGATTATGTCATCTTTTAAGATGCATTTGTGTTCAACCCAGCCTCACAACTCCCCAGAGTGGCCTAGAGACACACGGTTTTCACCGGTGGGGGCAGGTAGGTGGCCCGGAGAGGGGTACACTGTCCCCGACCAGCTCTGACCTGAGGGGGTGGAGTCTTGCCTCCACGCCACGAACCTCACAATTCATCCCCTGAGTGGGCTAGAGACACACGGTCTTCGCCGGTGGGTGCATGGAAATTGCCCGGTCCATAGTAGTTCTAGCAGTAGCTGTTACATACAGCTGCAGCAGCTAGCCCACCTCACATTTTCTCCAGGAAATGTACTTTCTAGTTTGTATAGTCCTTTTCAAAACACAGTTACAAAGTGCTTTACAGAACAAGATAAAATAGTACACAACAAAAACTTAAATAGAACATAGAACATAAGACCTGATTAAACAAATTATACAATGACTAGAGGGTTTAACAGATTTTCTATTTTAAAAAGCCTACATGTAAAAGTACATTTTGATAAGGGATTTAAAAGAGGGTGCTGAGTTTGCCCAGCTAAGTTCCTCAAGTAGGGAGTTCTGCTCTAACAGAAAACCCTCAGTTACTGTTTGTAACGAGGCAGGCTGTGGGGACAATCAGCAGGGGCGCAGGCCGTGGCTGGGCTCGCAAGGCGCCACTAAATCTATGACATAGTGACATCTGTGTTTACAAGACGTCTGTGTTTGCTCCTCCCTCCAATGCCTCCAATGCCTAGTCACCACGTCCCATCTGATAAGACTTCCAAGTACTGACGAAGGGGTCTCAACATCCCAAGTCCTCTCTGTCAATGTTTATAGGAATTAATGGAAAAATGTTGATTCTTTAGAACCATCAATAAATCCTGGGCTTAATTTTAGATGCAGTTAAACACTGATGTTCTGTTTCATCTGGCAGCGTGGTCCAGCAGAAAGGGAAAAGAAAGCGCTTTAAACGCCGTACATGTTTGGCTTGTAGAAATGGCTTACAGCTGAACTCCACTTCTTTTGTTTGATACTACAGCAGTTTCTGGTCCAATGAAAGCTCCTTCTGCTTGATAAACAAACTTGGTTGACCTTATACTGTACATTTCAATTGGGGCAGGCGGACTTGCGATGGTTAGAGTAGCTGTATTGGAAAATAATAAGAAAACACAGAGGCCTGTTATTTAGAGATGCGGTTCATTATTAAGGCACTGGGTTTCAAGGAATGCTGTATTGAGCTCGTTGCTCATGTTGTCTAGCAGTATATATGAGGTTCTGAACCCTGAACCCTTTGTTCAACAGTCCATGCAAGGCCAACCATTTAGATGCAGGTCTGCTGTTAGAAAAGAAGAAGGTTATTCCTTCATTTGAATAGGACAGCCTGTATACACCTATAATAAACCTGAATGGAATTTGTCTGTCTGTTGTCAGAGGGAGGTTGGGATGCCGTCATCACTGTATTGATTTTGTGCTGAAGGTTTCAATAAGGAGGATGTGTGTGGGTTTGCAGTGTTATCAAAGGGAGGATTTAGGTAAGCGAAGGTTAGCCCATTCAGAATGCACCCTGGGTAGATGGAACAGGATGTGTAACGTTGAATGAAAAAATGACTAAGAGTTTCACTAATTTCTGTTCAGTGTTAACGGCTCTTTCTAAGGTGCGCGTCTGTCAGTCATCTCTCCGTTTCCATGTGGCTATCCAGAACCACAGCCAATTGTCAACAACATCACTCTGTTTAGACAAACACAATTGTCTTGTGAGGCAACACGCAGGAGACTGACAGATAATAGGCATCAGAAAAGGGTGAAGGAAAGGAGCTTCAGAATGAGAGCACCATAGACAGTCTACAAGCCACATATGGGCCAGGCTCTGAATCTGATACAAGTTTTCAATGGCTGTCAAGCATGTGCGAAAATGAGGTGGTGAGAACCTGTCAGAACCATAAGACGTGTTGGCAGTTTCAGACTCGCATGCCACGCCTTAAGGACGTCAGACTTGTCATTCTTGTCACGTACGCATACATCACACAATCTTGAGGTTCATTCCCAGCATCCTGGGAGAAATGCAGGTGTAGGCAGAAGGCTGTGCGCATAGACTAGCACAGCACGTCAAGGATTTTCGTTTGAATTATCTTGGCTTCACTGTCACACTGGCTTCAAAATGGAGCTCTCGTTATTAAATCATCATCCTGTTCTCTAAAAGTCTCTGGGATGAAGTGGCACCACAGAGCTGTGGAGATCTCTCTTTGGCTGTAAGGGATCCTGGTCTGTATATAGACCGTTGTTTTTTTTAATGAGTTCATGCATGTTTACGATGCAATCCAAGGATCATGATTCTCAATGGAAAAGGCCATAAGGAGTTAGTCCTTAGACAACAAGAACCACCTCTATTACATGAATCAATGATTGATTTCTCTCTCCTCTCCTCTCCAGGTGAATTTGGGAAGCAACCAGTACCTGTTCACGGTCAACGCGAACCCGACGGACATGCCCAGTTTCTGCCTGCGCCACGACGTGGACGCGCTTCTATGGCAGCCCCGACCCGAGCAGCCCAGTGACCTCTGGGAACACGTCGCCACCTTCAATGCCCTGGGTAGGAGCAGACCCCGCCTGTAACACCTTTCACTTGTCCAATCTAACACCTTAGGGGTGCACATACAGACTCTCAAATGTGGCAATGCGTCTCCATCTGCAAAAAATTGTCTGCCTCTGTTCTTTCTTTAACTTTGTAATTGCCTTCGTGGTTTTCCTGGCCCTGTCCCATTCAATCACGTCATTTCGAATGGCTTCTTAGTGGAATTCCCAGGAAATGGGGCTCAGTGGGAGTCTTGATAATCTTGAAAATGTGTGCAAACTGCGCAAGCACACCGCCACTGGCGTCAGGCTTGTTTACCGGCAATAGAAGTGATTGCAGAACAGCGCTACTGCTGTTCGTTTCGTGCGGAGAGTGCGTGTGAACGGAGACCATTTAATCACTACAGGGATGTTCCTATTTACAGCAGCTTGTCTCGATGTAGCAGATTTGACTTCTCAACCCATTTCCCCTGCATCCTAAATTCTTAGGCTATGTCCAGGCATCGAAACGTGACAAGAAGTTTGCGACATGCGCCCCCAACTTCTCCTACGCCGCCCTGGGGGAGTGCTTGCGGAGGGTGTTCATCTACCGCCAGCCGACCCCAGTCGACACCGTCCTCTTCAATAGGAAACAGGGACGGCAGGTGGGCCAGGTTGCCAAGCAACAAGTGACCAGCCTGGAGTCCAGCGAGCCGATACTGGGCTTCAGAGCCTCCAACGAGAGACTGTACGTCCTGACCTCCAACAACCTCTTTGTTCTGAAGGTCAATAATTAGATCGGGGACGTCCAGAACGGTGTCCACACTACCCTACCCTAGTGTTCCACCATTCCACAGAGAGAGCACTCTGCCTGGAGCTCAGGAGTAGTAATGTGTTCCATTAGTACATTTCATGTGCATTGTATGTGAAGCATTTGTCTACGCTCAAATGTGTGTTTTTCCACAATGTATGAACATTAGTATTATGGATGTTTTAGTATTCCAGTGTGGAGACTGTATAGCAGCCTGTAATATACTGCGCTGTGTGCTCATGATTCATGTTCTCATGTGAACGAGCGAGCTCTCAGGAAATCTGACCAATAAAAGCAGAAATAAATTCAAACCAAATTTAAATTTTGACCCCATCTCCTTGTTGATCTTAACATCCATCGTGACTGTTGTGTATTATCATATTTCTTTGTTATTAATTTAAATGTTTTTTGTTTTTTTTTTACTCGTATGTTACATACATTGGTTCATACATTTGGTGTGGTGTAGGGGATTTGAGTATCATGGTGAGGAGGGAGGCATTGTGATGTCATGTACTATTGAGATCTCGTTAACGCGCCATGTGCTTGGATTTCATGCTGAAGCCAAATGTCATCAGTGAATTATTGGCAGCCCTGCCTAGCTTGTTTGGCATTTCGTTGTGAAGTAATCTTTTCTCATAAAAACTACTTCAGCTGGAGAAAAAAAGAGCTACTGTATGTATGCTCATATATATTGGATGGACATCTATTCTAGAGAGACACAAATTAACTCACTCTTTTAGCTTCCCCTTCAGTCTGAAGTTTCACTGAGGGATAAAGTTAATATGTTTAAATCAATACTCTCAGACCAGATCCACGTAGGCTTCATCTCAAAGCAGACTGTTTCACAGCCACATACTGTTAAAGTCTCCAGATATTAAATGGCCTTCAGCAGCAACTTTTATCCAAAGGATTATAGATAACTATGTCCACATATTGTGGTGTACGTGCACTCGTTTAATCCACAAACCCAAGGGTGCCACAGAGTCTTACTGTACTGCTGCATACCCATTGTACATATTTCCTTTATGTTAACCTGCATTTCTTGGACTGTAGCTCAGGAGGACAGATTCTCAGGAATACTGAGCCTAGGGTCCAGCAATTTAGTTGTTTTTTGTTTTTAATTAATTGATTTTGTGGTTCAATATATTCCTCTTTAGCTGTGCATTCTGTGAGGTCCCAGTCTGCAATTCATATTCGCCTCCACCCCCCCGCCCCAGGCCTAAACATGTCAGAGGTAATTTGTTACCCGAGCCAAGCATTGCTGTAGGTAATGGGTAATCACTTTGTTTTCTTGGCTGTCTTTGTTTTGTTGGGAAAATGTCGTTTTTTGATTTGATTATTGGTGAGCAACTGAATTAGCCTGCACCGCTTGGTTGGATTAGCTCCTGCAGCAACCCTAGATTACTTGGAAGTCTTGTCAGATACGCTAATGTTTCTGTGGAATGGATCACTGCTTCCTCAAACACAGCCCAGAGCACGTTGTCAAGTCGTCTCACCATAGTGATTGAGTGGTTGAGAATTGTAATTTGTCTGAACTGATAAGGCTGTTATTCTGTAACTGTCCTTATGTGTGATTGGCTACTATTTCTTACCTGGACAGTGTAGATGTAGGCTAATAACTGTCGTCTATTTGGGACTGACTAGCACTCTGCTACCAATATTATTGCATTATTTTTTGCCTTTTTCTCAACAATGAATGCATCCACTTGAGTTGTTGGAAGTAGAAATACCCAATTTCTCTGAAAGTCACAAAAGCCCTTAGCTACCAACACTGCCCCTCGCTTTGGTTGTCACTTACTGAATCACAATTACTGTTGGCTCCCCCATGGCTGCAATATTTGATTTAAAAAAAGAGGAACATATCTGCTTTCTCACCACTACACCACTACTACACAGGCTTGAAGACTGTCATCTGCACCGCAGCAGAGGAGATAAGCACCCCGCAATGGGAGCCGATGCTAGTGTAGGCCACTATCTCCACCTTTGTGTGTGTGCATGTGTGTGTGCATGCGTGCGTGCGTGTGCCATGACACGGCTGTCGGAGGTCTGAGATGCTTGGGCTGCTGGGATAATGACAACCGCTGTTCTGGCAGACCAGGCAGCATGTCCTAGGGACAGGCAAAGTGCTCTTTTCAGTGTGGATCTATAACTCCCCACAGCCTTCATACACAACTGCAATGTGACTGGCATACTTCACCGCGGCAGATGGACACTTCACTTGTCTGGCTGCTGTAGATTGTGTGAACATTGAGTGGCTGTATTTATCTTCCGTACTCAAAACCTTATTGCGGTGTTGGGGTGAGGAACAATGCACCCTCTTCCATCATCTTCAGTCTGCAGTCTCTAAATCAGGTTGTTACGTTACTGAAAAATATAAAAATTATTGTCCAACATTATTTATCCTACAGAAGTTAGCTTTGTCTTGTGAAACCAATCCCACCATTGTTATCCCATTCTGTCAGTGGAAGAACATACTGCCAGAGCTTTCTGTTAAACTCCTGACCATGTAACGGAGGTCGGGAGGTGTGATTTCTCTATGGACAGACACTTGACATGCAGCGCTGTAATCTTCCTCCACGGTTAATGATTCTGGAAGCAGAGGCTATTCCCTCATTGCAGGCGAGCTGTAATTACTTCAGAGCCGCCCTTGTGGCTGCCACTAACATTGTTACATTTCCCATTATCACAGAACAAGGCACATTTATTTTTTATTACACCAGACTTTCAATCTTAAAGGAGTAGTTAAGGGAAAATGCATGTTTAGCCCTCCTAAACATGCATTTTCCCTTTACTACGCCTTTTAACTTCCCCACCTCCTTGCGTCTCTCTATTTCTATCTGCCTATCTCTCTGCCTCTCAATTGGTGGCAAGTTCTTATGGCCAGTTATCTTAATTGCCTGTGTAATATATCTTAAAGGAGTAGGTACATATTTGTAATTGTTCTTTTTGTTTGCATAATAGCCTACCTGAGTAGAGTCAAGGACCTGCCATCATGTGCAATGAAGCATGAAGCTAGCAGCACCAAGATAGGATAGCCTACAGTACGTGAGTATAGAGAAAGGCTGCACATTTCAGTTGCTGTTAATGTAGGCTACCACAGGTTTTATGTTCTATTGTAATTAACTGTGGGTATTTTTGGTTTGATTTCTTTAGTTTTTGTCAATAGAAGAACGACTCTACAGTTATTTATGCATCTTACATTACCTTAGTGTTATTTATGCATCTCACATTACCTTAGTGTTAGTTATGCACTGTGTGACTCTTAGGTAATTTTGTTTATTGCAGTCAGCTCAGATCTAGGGAGTTTATATTAGCCTTATCACTTTGGGAAGACCACACTTTAATTTAATGCCATTTTGTTTCTTTGCAAAGTGGTCGAGAATAAAGAACCCATATTTTTTAGTTGTGTCCTGTGATATTCAATTCACCAGGTTACATTATGTTTGTCACCTTTTTCACCTGTGATCTGTTTGCACCTCTGATCTTTATTTAAAAGCTGTGCATCTTCTGCCAAGTGTAATTGATGTAGCCTATTGTAAATACTGTGGCTAAACTATAGCATTGGTGTCAGAGAGTACAGTCCAGAGTACAGGGAACAGCATTTCTGCAGGGTATTTCACCTGTTTTAGGTTGTGGGGCGTGCACTGAGCATCCCGATCTGCCTCTCCAACACCTGACCAGCCCTCCACCTCTGCGCGCTAGGAGAGCGTTGGCTAGGCGACGACGCGGTCTCTATCAGGCAATAAGCGCACCTGACACTGATTAGCTCCTCTGCTACAAGAGCCAGCCAGACCTGCTGTTCGTCGCCAGATCATAGCCAACGCTCAGGGCAGGTCAGGTGTTGGCTGGCTGGTTGGAGAGCCCTAGTACTCGTGTAGTAGGCTACACAGCGAGCGACGAGAGCGGCCGGCTGCCATTCATTCTCAATGGAAGCTGGCGACATAGGGCGACGGACGCCTAGGCGGCAGCGAGCGACGCGATCCCAGCGATCTGAGCGTAGATTTTAAGTAGGGCAGAGTTCAACTTTATGCAAATTAGCAGCGACATCGCCGAGGCAGCAACCAATAGCAGATCAGGTTACCTCAGAATGGCAGTAGAATACAGCTTCAATAATGTGAGTGACACATGAATAACCCGCCCCCCCGGCGTCTGCAGCTCTTGGCTGCCGGGGAGCTGGCGACGCGATGCACGCAACCAGAGCGACCACTGTCGCCATAGTCGCTCGCTGTCTGAGTCTAGAGTAGTGTAGTGTAGTAGTGTAGCATGGTACTACAATATGGTGCTCACAAGAACTCTCAAGGTCTTCAAGAGGGAATAGAAGATGAAGTATATATACAGAATTTCCATTGATTTGAGCAGAATGTAAAATGTGTGTTCATTCATGGTATGCCAAGAAGACGAACCATTTGCAAGATGCCACATGGTTTTCTATATGCGCGAGTGATCTATCTAGTGTAAATCATAGGTCTACATATTGATACTTCACTGACTTAACATTATTGTTTAACACAGTATGTTCCTTCTCAAGGTCTCTGTCAGAAACCACATTAGCCTGCATTGTTCAATAAAGCTGTAATAGGCCTACCTGTACAATCATCAACACAATACTGTACATTCTTTATCAAGGTCTCTGTCAGAAACCACATAAGCCTGATTCAAGATTCAAGATTACTTCATTTGATTTGTCCCTAGGGAAATTTGTATTGGACATAAAGGCTGTAACATAAAAATACATACAATTAGTATAGGCTACATTAACAGAAATGAAGTGCAGACATTCAAGTACATTAAACACAGCCCCTCATCTCACCCTCCTTATGTGCTGGTTTTAGAAGAGGGATGAGCAAGTGTTTGTTTTTGTGATTTTGTTTTTTAAACCCTATTTGGGTATATTTTCCTGTATTTAACTGGATTCTGGCTATCAAGAATCACTTAGGTTTTTACACCGTCTTATTACTGCATGTAGAGAACACGCATTACTGGGGGATATCTTGTCTTAAAAACGAATAATTCACATAGATTGCACAGTCCTGCTTTACATGTGTTTTGTGTTTCTGTGTAAATGTGGAGCAAGCAAGATACATGGAAGGTAAACGTCATGTCTGACTCACTACTACTTACACACTGGCATATAGGATGTAATATTCAAAATAGCCTACATGATTATCCCTCTAGGGTTGTTTAAATTCCTAGACTTTCATAATTGTCAGAACCCTGCCTCTCAGTTTGCATTGGTTCCTGATGAAATATACTCAGCCATATATCAATGTCAACTTTATTTGGATCAGAAACGTGAGAGTAGCCTACAACAAGTTAAAAAGAACAAATAGGCCTACATTGCATTGATCATGACGATTTAAAAAGTAAGGCTACACGCTACACTGACATTCACCAAAGAGCAGCACGGCACTATGAACAGTGTAAATCCTGGCATTACAGGTTTGTCTCCACCTTACAAAACGCTTTTGTACAACAAAAATGTTTTTTTCTGAATAGCTGATATTCTACAGAAGAACACAGTCATACAATAATAGCCTATGCCTTTCACAAATGACAAATAACACTTAAATATACAAATCGCACACAATGATGCGTGACTCACTCAACTATCGAGTTAAAATGTATTTGAACATTTATTTGAAAACCCACTGAAATCACATTCAACATTCATAAAAAACAGATTCAAATGTGAATTGAACTCGTACGGACATCTAACATTCCTCAGTTATAGCGCCTCTCCCAGTTATGTTCCCTTTGTTCAGTAGGGCGCACTCAGGTATTCCTCTATTGAGTAGCAGTAACATGATGACAGCATATCTAAACAGAGCAACCCCTTTCATGCATATTCACCACATTCACATTGCACCAAATCCTACAAAACTAAAAACAAAAAGCAACAATCCCAGAGTACTCCACAGCATAGCATCACTGACCAATATAGGCCTACTGTAACGCTCAGCAACCAAACAGAGGTAAATTCGAAGTGATTAGACTTGTGGCAACCAACCTGTGTGGACAGTGTGTTTTTAAGTCTACAAAAGTCCACATCTGCGTACCATTTGTAGAGTAGATAATTATATGAGATCGCATAACAGGTGTGGTAGAGGGGGGTGGGCCTACACGAGCAGTCGAACAAGCCTACCTTGTCACTCCAGAGAGCTTTCATACAGGGAGGAACTTTGCCATTCTTGAGTTGTGCTGCATCACAACAGTCTCAACTGAGCACATGTCACCACATACAGTTATATCCACAGGAGCAGCACGCAAACAGTGGTTTTGCATCTAAAAACTGCATTAGCCTAACTGGGACTGGTCGCCCCAGCATCTCCCAACTCTGTAGCCCAACTCTGAACACCTCAGCACGATAGGACTGGTACTTCAGGCTGTTTTGTTTATTCTTTCAGAGCATCAGGCTTTGTTGAAAGTCACCTTACACGACACGACGGAGTCTTCAAACATAATTTTCTTACCAGGCAGTAACTCGTCAGTGCCTGTGAGCTCGTCGAGCTCCGTGGTGAAGTGGTCGGTGCTCTCCACCATTGACGTGTCCTTGGCCGCACTGTAGGTGAGCGCCACGCTGTGCGCTGTGGGTTTCTCCGATCCCTTCCGTCCGCAGCGGCAGAGCTTACGGAATGCGGCGCGGAACTTCTGCGACATGGCGTTGTAAATGATGGGGTTGATAGCACTGTTAAGATAGATGCAGCTCCGGCAGAAGAGGAGGAACCAAGTATTCAGGTAGGCCTGGTCCAGGATCGAGTTGACCACCACTAGCGCACGATAGGGCATCCACAGTACGGCGAACAGGATCACCACCACAGCCAGCATCTTGGTCACCTAGGAATAAGAATACAGTTCAATTTAAATATCATAAATATAGGCCTACGCGATGACGACAGTTTGTGGTAGTAACTGAACTTTCATGAGAAACCCATGGCTTAAAAAAAGGATCACCAATGTCAGGTCACAGGTGCGTAATTGCGCTTCTACACGGCTCACCTGTCTCCGGGAGGTCGCAGTGGAGTTGGAGTGACGGGAATTTTTACAACTGCTTATCTTCGTGTTGTGTACATTCTTGCCTTCCTCTTTATGATCAGAAGGTAACGGATTCAGGAAGAGGATTCGTGCTATAAGTCCGTATAGAATTGTTGCCAACAGTAAGGGCAGGACGAAAAAGATTCCAAAATCGAAAAAGTAAATAGGCAAATAGAACTGTCTTGAAACTCTGTACCCACATGTCTTGATGGTCACGTTCTCGTAGACATTTTCCTGAATATCAGACAGGTAGAACCACATGACGCAGTAAAGCGAAGTTAAAAGCCACACGAACAGTATGATCTTCTTCGCCCTGGACAGAGTGCACAGAAACTGCGCTTTTATGGGGTGACAAATGGCGATATACCGTTCGATCGTAAAAGCGGTTATGGAGCACGACGACGCATTGATTCCTAGATACTGGAAGAAAGTAATACAGAAACACCCAAAGCGGCCAAACACCCAAGATCCATAGATACTGTCCGTTATGTTTGGTAAGCCCGCCGCCGTTAAGACCATAAGATCGGCCACGGCCAAGCTCACCAAATAGCAGTTGGTGGGTGTCCTCATGTGTTTTGTAGTAAGAACCACCAAGATCACCATAATATTACCAACGATCCCCAAGGCGCATATCACGAAAACCAACAAGGTGCCTATGACCTTGTATTCGATGCTGTGGTCAGTCCAAGTTTGCAAGGTCTGGTTTTCTTGAGCTGCTGTAACGTTTTCCATCCTAACTGCACGAAAATCAATGTTATGTTTAATTAATCTATGTTTTAAGATGTATTCAATATATCGTGGATTATATCTAGAAACGTAGAAGAAATCTTTGTTGCACACATGTCTACGTCCTCTCGTACCACCGTGCGTAAAAGTACTGACGCTGGTTTCTAGCCTTCTGGTGATGGTTTGATCCAAGGTGGAACAGGGAGAGCGCGCGCATCGCTGTCGTGTCTTCAGAGCGGAGAGATATGAAAATGAGAGATTCTGCTTTTCGTGTCTTTCTGTTGGCACAAATTAGCTTTGAAGGAAGCGTCTTTCTATTGGAGGAATTCTCTCCCTTGTCCTTTCGCGCACAATTAGGCCAGATTAATAGTCGACGTAAACAACGCAAGCTACGTTGTGAACGCAAGCTCCAACATGACTAGAGAACTTGCGTTCTGTGTTTTGTTTTGTGGAAACGCAAGGAATTGCACTATTGCTTGCGTCAAGTGACAAATTTCGGCATGATACACGCAAGGACGCAACGAGATCTTGCGTGGCCTTGCGAAGCTTGTGTTGCTTGCGCTTATGTAGTTTGCGTCGACTATGAATCCGGCCTATCAGAATCGATTGTTTCTTTTACATGACGCTGTGGAGGTGAGAATTCTCTCACCCCCTCACCAACTGTTCTGATGGTTAAGGAACTGAGCTGAGAATGGCGGTAATTATGCCAAATATAGACTTTATATAATTTGAGTTAGAACATGCAAGGAAGTTGCCAGCTGCCAATTCTTAGAACAGGACTAAAACTGCTGGTAATTATACAACAATAGCCCCCTTTCAACTTCTCTTGATAATGAGTAAAAATAGGTACATCTTTGTGTCTTATTGTGTGATATTGCCCTTAATTGGGAAATTACAGAAACAATGCATTAAGATAAGTCTAACAATATATATTCCTACTATATCGCCTCTGATTTTGTCTAATAAATGCTCAGATAGGTTATGTGTAGGCCTCAGAAACACCAAGGCCCAATGTCCTAGGCTACCAAGAGTCCTCGGTATAGGCTATGAATACAATGGCAGTCTGAGCCTGTGTAGTCGAGTGAAATTGGTTAAATTAGCCTAATTCCTCAGCATAAATATCTTAAGCAATTCCACCCGCGCTATCGAACTGCTATCTTTTCGGTGGCGAGCGACGTAGTGACACCTGTTAAACCTGCACAATCAAATTTGACATGGACAGTTCATGTTTCCTAAGGGTCAGTTGTTAAGCGCTGTCACCTGATTGAATGTGATGGGATAAGAGCAGGCGAATATGAACATACAATTGCATCACTCTATGTTTATTTATCACTGATTCTGAAGACAATAGCCGATATGCTGATATAAAGAGCAAACTTTGATGTAAATTACTGATAGAGCTTTACTGACACCCCGTGGACAATCGTTACATGCTTACATGTCAAATTGAATTAAAATTCAGAAACAGGGAAACCAGACGTATTGTAATATAGTCATAATTGTACATACACAATGTTCATGTATTATCGATTTGTAAACAGTATCATACAAATAACAATCATCATCATCATCATCTTCATCCGCTTATCCAGGGTCGGGTCGCGGAGGCAGCAGCTCCAGCAGGGGGCCACAGACATCCCTTTCCCTAGCAGCATCAACTAGCTCTGCCTGGGGAATCTTTAGCCGCTCACAGGCCAGTGCGGAGATGTAGTCCCGCCACCTAGTCCTGGGTCTACCCCGCGGCTTCCTCCCCGCCGGACACGCCTGGAACACCTCCCTAGGGAGGCGCCCAGGAGGCATCCTCACTAGATGCCCGAACCACCTCAACTGGCTCCTTTCGACGCAAAGGAGCAGCGGCTCTACTCCGAGTCTCTCCCGGATGACTGAACTTCTCACCCGATCTCTCAGGGAGACCCCAGCCACCCTCCGGAGAAAACTCATTTCGGCCGCTTGTATCCGTGATCTCGTTCTTTCGGTCATGACCCATCCTTCATGACCATAGGTGAGGGTGGGGACGAAGATAGACCGGTAGATCGAGAGCTTTGCCTTTTGGCTCAGCTCTCTTTTCGTCACAACAGTACGGTAAAGCGACTGCAGAACCGCACCAGCTGCTCCGATTCTCCGGCCAAACTCCCTCTCCATGGTTCCCTCACTCGTGAACAAGACCCCCAGATACTTGAACTCCTTCACTTGGGGTAAGGACTCATTTCCTACTCGGAGCGGACAGGCCACCGGTTTCCTGCTGAGAACCATGGCCTCAGATTTAGAAGTGCTTATTCTCATCCCAGCCGCTTCACACTCAGTTGCGAACCTATCCAGAGAGTGCTGGAGGTCGCAGGCAGCTGATGCCATCAGGACCACATCATCTGCAAAAAGCAGTGACGTGATCCCCAGCTCACCGAACTGCAAACCCACCTCCCCCCGGCTACGCCTCGATATCCTGTCCATGAAAATCACAAACAGGATTGGTGACAAAGCGCAGCCCTGGCGGAGGCCAACACCCACCGGAAAGGAAGACGACTTACTGCCGAGGACCCGGACACAGCTCTCGCTCTGGGTGTACAAGGATTGGATGGCCCTAAGTAGGGACCCCCTCACCCCATACTCCCGCATAACCCTCCACAAGACCTCTCGAGGGACCCGGTCGTAAGCCTTCTCCAAGTCTACAAAACACATGTAGACAGGTTGGGCAAACTCCCAAGCCCCCTCCAAGATCCTTGCGAGAGTGAAGAGCTGGTCTGTAGTTCCACGACCAGGACGAAATCCGCATTGTTCCTCTTCGATCTGAGGTTCGACTATCGGCCGGACCCTCCTTTCCAGCACCTTGGAGTAAACTTTCCCTGGGAGGCTGAGTAATGTGATGGCTCTATAATTCGCACACACCCTCTGGTCCCCTTTTTTGAATATTGGGACCACCACCCCAGTCTGCCACTCCTTCGGCACTGACCCAGACTTCCACGCAATGTTACAGAGGCGTGTCAACCAAGACAGCCCCTCTACACCCAGCGCCTTCAGCATTTCTGGACGGATCTCATCAGTCCCTGGGGCTCTGCCACTGTGGAGTTGTTTGACTACCTCAGTGACCTCCTCCAAGGACATTGACGACCCCCCATCATCTTCCGGCTCTGCCTCGATCGTAGAGGGTGGATTAGTCGGGTTCAGGAGTTCCTCAAAGTGCTCCTTCCAACGCTCAACAACCTCCTCAGTTGAGGTCAGCAGTGTCCCCTCCTTGCTGTATACAGCTTGGATGGTCCCCCGCTTTCCCTTCCTGAGGTGTCTGATGGTCTTCCAGAAACACTTTGGTGCCGACCGAAAGTCCTTCTCCATGGTTTCTCCGAACTCCTCCCACACCCGCTGCTTTGCCTTGGTCACGGCCGAAGCCGCAGCCCTCCGGGCCAGTCGATACCCTGCAACTGTTTCTGGGGTCTCCCGGGCTAACATAACCCGGAAGGCCTCCTTCTTCAGTCGGACGGCTTCCCTCACCACCGCTGTCCACCACGGTGTCCGAGGGTTACCACCCCTTGAGGTACCTATGGCCCTCAGGCCACAGCTCCCAGCCGCAGCTTCAGCAATGGAGGCTTTGAACACCGACCACTCATGCTCGATGTCCCCAACCTCCACAGGGATGCTTGAGAAGCTCCGCCGGAGGTGGCAATTGAAATCTCTCCGGACAGGCTCTTCCTCCAGACGTTCCCAGTTCACCCTCACTACACGCTTGGGTTTTCCAGGTCTGTCCAGAAGTTTCCCCCGCCATCGAAACCAGCTCACCACCAGATGGTGATCAGTGGACAGCTCTGCCCCTCTCTTTACCCGAGTGTCCAAAACGCATGGCCTCAGATCAGATGATACGATAACGAAATCGATCATCGACCTTCGGCCTAAGGTGTTCTGATGCCAGGTGTACTTGTGGGCATCCTTGTGTTCGAATATGGTGTTTGTTATGGACAAACCGTGACTAGCACAGAAGTCCAACAACAAAACACCACTCGGGTTCAGATCGTGGTGGCCATGCCTCCCAATCACGCCCCTCCAAGTTTCTCCATCATTGCCTACGTGTGCATTGAAGTCCCCCAGTAGGACACTGGAGTCCCCTGCAGGAGCCCCCAAAAGGACTCCACTCAGGGTCTGCAGGAAGGCTGAGTACTCTGAACTGCTGTTCGGTGCATAAGCACAAACCACAGTCAGAGTCCCCCCCCCCACAGTCCTAAGGCGCAGGGAGGCGACCCTCTCGTCCACTGGGGTGAACTCCAGCACAGAGGCGCTCAGCTGGGGGCTAGCTAGTATAGCCACACCTGCCTTACGCCTCATACCGTGAGCAACTCCGGAGAAGAACAGGGTCCAACCCCTATCCAGGAGTTTGGTTCCGGCGCCGGTGCTGTGCGTGGAGGTTAGCCCCACCAGGTGTAATTGGTATCGCTCCACCTCCCTCACAAGCTCCGGCTCCTTCCCCCCCAGCGAGGTCACGTTCCATGTCCCCAGAGCCAGCCTTTGCCGCCCGGGTCCGGTCCGTCGGTGCCCCCCGCCTTCACCGCCACCTAGTTGGCAGCGCACCCGACCCCGACAATTCCTCCCGCGGGTGGTGGGTCCACGGGACGATGGAGGAGGAGATGGTGCTTCCACGTTGCTTATTCGGGCTAAGCCCGGCCACCAGGCGCTCGCATGCGGGCCCTCCGTCTGGGCCTTGCTCCAGACGAGGGCCCCGGGCTTCCTCCGGGCCGGGTCTCTCTTCCTTTTTGGTGTTCTGTCAAATAACAACACTCAGCAAATTGCTTTTAGTTATCTGTGGTTACAGCATTGAATATAAAGAAATATAGAAATTAATGTCACTCACACTTCAAAACACTCTTGATTTCAGATTTAGTTTTTGCAATAGCAGGCAATATTTCCCAATCAATTCCCAAAACTCAGGTTTATTATAACAGTGCCTTATAATGTAACATGGCCGTTGACCTTTCCTAATTTATACTGACACTCTGACAGGTCATTGTTTTCAGAAGATATCAGCTCAGACCATAGGAACCATATGGCTGTAGCCCCCCCATACACACACACACACTGCAGTCCCATCACTCAAGGTCAGCCATAAAGTAGCTGACCCTGAGCCCTCTCCATTGTTGGTAAATACCCAGGGCCTTATTTCTATGAACTCTGTTAAAGGTGCTCTGTTCAATTTACTGCACTTTTTGTAAAAAAAAAAAAAAAAAAAAATCAAGTATATGCAACAAATAGGTCCAGGGGAGTCATAACTATTGCAGTGTATTTCAAAGGCATCAATCTTCGTGTGGAACAGAACTTCAAGGAGGCCAAATACGTAGAATCATCAATTTATTGAGCATGCCTAACAGGGCCAAATCTCTAGGCAAATACTAAAGTTCACAGAGAGGTGCCGAGCTTATATCTGGCTTCAGGCCAGGAATCACATGACAAATAAATTTGCATACAAGGAATACAAACATGGTCACAAACGGTCAACTGATGTTCTGACCCCCTCGGACATGGAGCTATTTTGGGTCTTCCTGTGGAGATTCCTCCTAGAATCCTTTTACAACTGTATAACTGACTTCAAAGGTGCTATCTTATTGACTCAGGGACAAAGGAATGCTGACTCAGGACAGGACATCTGTTGTAACTGACCTGTTAAACTACTTATAATAACACAGTTTCACCTAAATTGAAGTTTATTCATTATTCTTAATAAAATGATTACTACATGAGAGTAAAACAAATGATTGATGTAATACAGTATAATACAGTATAAAAATATACTACACTATCTGTACAGAAAATATAGCCAACGGTGTAGTGCCTGTGGAGCAAATGCAGAATTTATTTTTATTATGAGCGAAGCCGGCCCGGCGCTGAGCCCCACCCCCTGAACGGCACTGTATGGAGTGAAAACGCCCACTTGTTTATATCTGATACGCTGCACCACTGCCCCATCTAGTGGCCGAAGAAAATCGAACTGAGCACCTTTAAAGCTACAGTATGTACGATTTTTGTACAATATTAAACATTTCAATATTGCTGTTTTTGCTATGATAAATCGAGAGGGAATAGTGATCGTAAAAAAATATTATTATTATTATTTTAAAAGCTCAGAGCTGAGGGTGTGTCCTCCCTTAGAGGTATGCATGCTGAGATTCAATCAGTGAACCATGAATGTGAAACCAGACTGAATTTACCCTGGCAGACAGCAAATTTTCCCTTGCAATCCAAACACGCGGTGCAGGCTAGGTTACTGAAAAATATAAAATTATTGTCCAACATTATTTATCCTACAGAAGTTAGCTTTGTCTTGTGAAACCAATCCGACCATTGTTATCCCATTCTGTCAGTGGAAGAACATACTGCCAGAGCTTTCTGTTCAACTCCTGACCATGTAATGGAGGTCGAGTGTTGTGATTTCTCTATGGACAGACACTTGACATGCAGCGCTGTTATCTTCCTCCACGGTTAATGATTCTGGAAGCAGAGGCTGTTCCCTCATTGCAGGCGAGCTGTAATTACTTCAGAGCCGCCCTTGTGGCTGCCGCTAACATTGTTACATTTCCCATTATCACAGAACAAGGCACATTTATTTTTTATTACACCAGACTTTCAATCTTAACTTCCCCACCTCTTTGTGTCTCTCTTTCTATCTGCCCATCTCTCCGCCTCTCAATTGGTGGCAAGTTCTTATGGCCAGTTATCTTAATTGCCTGTATAATATCTCTTAAAGGAGTAGTAAAGGGAAAATGCATGTTTAGCCCTGTTTTAAGGTTACTTATGATCATATACAATGGTTCAGATCAAAACGTTGACAAAACTAGCACTTTTGAGAAAGTCTGATTATTGCTCTACCACCGTTTAGGTCATACAATAGATGTGGGTGGGCACCTTGAAAAATCTTTCAAAAACATGTTAAACTCTCGATTTCAAAGAGAAGAGGCTCAGGCTTCTTGTCTGAGGAAGAGCATCGTCGCTCGAAACGTCACTTCTAATATATTTTTTGTCCATAAATAATCTTAATGGGAGCTACATATGGTACATATACTTTTTTAGTCCAGCACCTGCCTTATGTTGGGATGTGTGCGACCCACTTCTGATTTGGTGACTCACTACTAGTTACACACTGGCATATAGGATGTAATACTCAAAATAGCCTACATGATTATCCCTCTAGGGTTGTATAAAGTCCTAGACTTCCATAATTGTCAGAACCCTGCCTCTCAGTTTGCATTGGTTCCTGATTAAATATACTCAGCCATATATCAATGTCAACTTTATTTGGATCAGAAACGTGAGAGTAGCCTACAAGTTAAAGAACAAATACATTGCATTGATCATGACGATTTAAAAGTAAGGCTACACGCTACACTGACATTCAAAGAGCAGCACGGCACTATGAACAGTGTAAATCCTGGCATTACAGGTTTGTCTCCACCTTGCAAAACGCTTTTGTCGACAAAAAGTCTGAATAGCTGATATACTACAGAAGCAGTCATACAATAATAGGCTATGCCTTTAAAAAACACTCCAAATGAGAAAACTTAAATATACAAAACACTTAAATATACAAATCGCACACAATGATGCGTGACTCAACTATCGAGTTAAAATGTATTTGAAAACCCACTGAAATCACATTCAACATTCATAAAAAAAAATAAAAAAAACATTAAAATGTGAATTAAACTCGTAGGGACATCTAACATTCCTCAGTTATAGCGCCTCTCCCAGTTATGTTCCCTTTGTTCAGTAGGGCGCACTCAGATATTCCTCTATTGAGTAGCAGTAACATGATGACAGCATATCTAAACAGAGCAACCCCTTTCATGCATATTCACCACATTGTCTACTTGCTCGTCAACCAAAGAGCAGTCGAACAAGCCTACCTTGTCACTCCAGAGAGGGAGGAACTTTGCCATTCTTGAGTTGTGCTGCATCACAACCGTCTCAACAGTACACTGAGTAGCCTACATTTAACCACATACAGTTGTCTCCACATAGGCTGTGTGGACCAAACATTGCATCAGCAAGCAAACAGTGGTTTTGCATCTAAAAACTGCATTAGCCTAACTGGGACTGGTCGCCCCAGCATCTCCCAACTCTGTAGCCCAACTCTGAACACCTCAGCACGATAGGACTGGTACTTCAGGCTGTTTTGTTTATTCTTTCAGAGCATCAGGCTTTGTTGAAAGTCACCTTACGACACGACGGAGTCTTCAAACATAAGAATTCTTATCAGGCAGTAACTCGTCAGTGACTGTGAGCTCGTCGAGCTCCGTGGTGAAGTGGTCGGTGCTCTCCACCATTGACGTGTCCTTGGCCGCACTGTAGGTGAGCGCCACGCTGTGCGCTGTGGGTTTCTCCGATCCCTTCCGTCCGCAGCGGCAGAGCTTACGGAATGCGGCGCGGAACTTCTGCGACATGGCGTTGTAAAGGATGGGGTTGATAGCACTGTTAAGATAGATGCAGCTCCGGCAGAAGAGGAGGAACCAAGTATTCAGGTAGGCCTGGTCCAGGATCGAGTTGACCACCACTAGCGCACGATAGGGCATCCACAGTACGGCGAACAGGATCACCACCACAGCCAGCATCTTGGTCACCTAGGAATAAGAATACAATTCAATTTAAATATAATAAATATAGGCCTATGCAATGACGACAGTTTGTGGTAGTAACTGAACTTATGAGAAACCTATGGCTTAAAAAAAAAAGGATCACCAATGTCAGGTTACAGGTGCGTAATTGCGCTTCTACACGGCTCACCTGTCTCCGGGAGGTCGCAGTGGAGTCGGAGTGACGGGAAGTTTTACAACTGCTTATCTTCGTGTTCTTGCCTTCCTCTTTGGGATCAGAAGGTAACGGATTCAGGAAGAGGATTCGTGCTATGAGTCCGTATAGAATTGTTGCCAACAGTAAGGGCAGGGCGAAAAAGATTGCAAAATCGAAAAAGTAAATAGGCAAATAGAACTGTCTTGAAACTCTGTACCCACATGTCTTGATGGTCACGTTCTCGTAGACATTTTCCTGAATATCAGACAGGTAGAACCACATGACGCAGTAAAGCGAAGTTAAAAGCCACACGAACAGTATGATCTTCTTCGCCCTGGACAGAGTGCACAGAAACTGCGCTTTTATGGGGTGACAAATGGAGATATACCTTTCGATCGTAAAAGCGGTTATGTAGCACGACGACGCATTGATTCCTAGATACTGGAAGAAAGTAATACAGAAACACCCAAAGCGGCCAAACACCCAAGATCCATAGATACTGTCCGTTATGTTTGGTAAGCCCGCCGCCGTTAAGACCATAAGGTCGGCCACGGCCAAGCTCACCAAATAGCAGTTGGTGGGTGTCCTCATGTGTTTTGTAGTAAGAAACACCAAGATCACCATAATATTACCAACGATCCCCAAGGCGCATATCACGAAAACCAACAAGGTGCCTATGACCTTGTATTCGATGTTGTGGTCAGTCCAAGTTTGCAAGGTCTGGTTTTCTTGAGCTGCTGTAACGTTTTCCATCCTAACTGCACGAAAATCACAACCGTGCGTAACAGTACTGACGCTGGATTCTAGCCTTCTGGTGATGGTTTGATCTAAGGTGGAACAGGGAGAGCGCGCGCATCGCTGTCTTCGTGTCTTCAGAGCGGAGAGAGATGTCTGAGACGAGAAAATGAGAAATTCTGCTTTTGGTGTCTTTCTGTTGGCACAAATGAGCTTTGAAAGAAGCGTCTTTTTATTGGAGGAATTCTCTCTCTTGTCGTTTCGCGCACAATTAACCATCACCAGGCAATCACGATAGATATGGCACAGCCGTCACTATTCACAGCTGTCACTAATTTATGGGCCGGCTCTACAACAAGCTAATTTGCTAGAAGAATCACTTCCGTTTATCAATCTCACACGCTCTTTCTCGAATCTAACCCACCAATAGCAGGCTTATCAGCGGCTTTAACCGTGCATATATAGGGTGCAGCACAATCGCTGTCTCGTTCTGATCCTCGCAGGTTCGCCCCTCCATCCGGCCCCTGCGCCGCCCTCGGTCGTCTGGTCCTCTGCGAGAACCAGGGACTCCATCTGGGGGAAGCTCCGCTTGGCCTGCCGAGGCAGGGCTTGCCAACGCCTTCCACGTCAGCCAGATGGAGCCCTTGCCCAAGACTATCAAGAATACACTTTACTTTTATCACGTTGTCACTTAAGAGATTTGATGTCAAGTCACACTATGTTGGTTGTACATTCCCACACTGTATGTTTCCCTTCATTAAATGTTCAATCTTATCCCGTTCTCAGAGAATTCTTTATAATAGAAGCATTCATTACGCATGCGAGGATGGAGATATTCTGTCAACAGGTGCTCCCATAGAGCCATAGGCTACAGGACTAATGCCGCGCTGTGTATTGTTAGTGCTACTATTTAATTAATATAGCTACTGAACAATGCTAGTAGTCCTAGTGTACATTTTTTCCACTTTAACTGTTGTTTTAGATTATATTTCAAGGAATTTGCCTCGTGTGTTGCAAATCTTTTTTTCTGTTAGAATGCAACCTTTCATCTAAATTGTTAGAATTTACATTTTAGCTTGCCGCCCGCGCCTTGCCTTTGGCACAGTATTACACCACATTTTATTAAGAAGGCAAGCTGCAAATTCTTTAAGGATAAATCCCATCTTCCTTACTTTCATACTGATCGGTACCACTGACTATAAGCGAATCGTGTGACACGTTTGAACTGTCTGAGCTTTGACTGTGATGTCCGTCTTGTAGCCTATCAGAATCGATTGTTTCTTTTAGGCTACATGACGCCGTGGAGGTGAGAATTCTCTCACCCCCTCACCAACTGTTCTGATGGTTAAGGAACTGAGCTGAGAATGGCGGTAATTAGGCTATGCCAAATATGGACTTTATATAATCTGAGTTAGAACATGCAAGGAAGTTGCCAGCTGCCCATTCTTAGAACAGGACTAAAACTGCTGGTAATTATACAACAATAGCCCCCTTTCAACTTCTCTTGATAATGAGTAAAAAGAGGTACATTGTTGTGTCTTATTGTGTGATATTGCCCTTAATTGGGAAATTACAGAAACAATGCATTAAGATAAGTCTAACAATATATAGGCCTATTCCTACTTTATCGCCTCTGATTTTGTTTAATAAATGCTCAGATATGTGTAGGCCTCAGAAACACCAAGGCCCAATGTCCTAGGCTACCAAGAGTCCTCGGTATAGGCTATGAATACAATGGCAGTCTGAGCCTGTGTAGTCGAGTGAAATTGGTTAAATTCATTCCTCAGCATAAATATCTTAAGCAATTCCACCCGCGCTATCGAACTGCTATCTTTTCGGTGGCGAGCGACGTAGTGACACCTGTTAAACCTGCACAATCAAATTTGACATGGACAGTTCATGTTTCCTAAGGGTCAGTTGTTAAGCGCTGTCACCTGATTGAATGTGATGGGATAAGAGCAGGCGAATATGAACATACAATTGCATCACTCTATGTTTATTTATCACTGATTCTGAAGACAATAGCCGATATGCTGATATAAAGAGCAAACTTTGATGTAAATTACTGATAGAGCTTTACTGACACCCCGTGGACAATCGTTACATGCTTACATGTCAAATGGAATTAAAAATAAGAAACAGGGAAACCAGACGTAGGCCTACTGTAATATAGTCATAATTGTACATACACAATGTTCAGAAATATAGAAATATAGAAATTAATGTCACTCACACTTCAAAACACTCTTGATTTCAGATTTAGTTTTTGCAATAGCAGGCTATATTTCCCAATCAATTCCCAAAACTCAGGTTTATTATAACAGTGCCTTATAATGTAACATGGCCGTTGACCTTTCCTAATTTATACTGACACTCTGACAGGTCATTGTTTTCAGAAGATATCAGCTCAGACCATAGGAACCATATGGCTGTAGCCCATACACACACACACACACACACACACACTGCAGTCCCATCACTCAAGGTCAGCCATAAAGTAGCTGACCCTGAGCCCTCTCCATTGCTGGTAAATACACAGGGCCTTGTTGCCCATAACCTCTCAGATAGATGTCACTCTTATTTATCACTCCATCCCACTCTGTCACTCACTGCCTGATTGCTTTGAACCAGATACCATACCAGCACACTACATATTTATTTCTGTTGCATGCATTTGAACTACCTGTTTGAGACCTGTGAGCAAACTTACCTGATATCCCCAAACTCTGATCTGAAATGTCATTTCTATGAACTCTGTTAAAGGTACTCTGTTCGATTTACTGCACTTTTTGTAAAAAAAAAACAAAAAAAACAAACAACCCCCCCTCAAAAATGCAACAAATAGGTCCAGGGGAGTCATAACTACACTGTAAAACCTGATGAGTTAACTCAACTCAAATCAATTAAGGAAACCGATTGCCTTGAACCATTTGAGTTTGATAACTCAATTCACTAGAGTATTTGGAACTCTTCAGTGTGAGTAAGTTCAACAAGAATGACCATTGTTACCTCTACTTAAGTGAACTGAGTAAAGTTTACTCACTCTGATCAATATACAAATAGTAAATATTACTGAGTAAGTGTAACTCACATGTAATAGTATTATGTACTCATTAAAACCATTTGAAGTAGAATCATTTATATGAAGTAGGACTTACTTAAATGCACCATTTTTATTATACTTATTTAACTCAAGCTGCAACAACTCATTTTCCCTACATTGTTAAAGTAAATGGTTTTAGTTATACTGGCTCAATAATGAAACCTAGCAACTTAATTCATTTAAGGAAACCGATTGCAATGAATCATTAGAGTTGTGTCAACTTAAAAGAAAACTAGCAAAGTGCATCAAGAATCAATTTGTTATTAATAAGCATCTAACACCCCATTATTTCATCACATGCATAAATAAAATACACTTAATCTTTTAAATGCAACACATTCAAATTTATTATCATTTTATAAAAAATTGTAAAAAGTATTTTTTTCAACACTCCCTGGATTGAACATTTTACATTGCAGAATATATTATTGAAATTTAACAAGAGAGGAATAGAGATGGAGAGAATAGAAAAAACAAGAGCAACTGTATGGAGAATACCAGAGAGAAAGATCAATTAACTTAAATAACAAAAAGTTAAATAAAATCAAATAAGCTGCACAGTATTTTCTGCACAATATTTTCAAAATGAAACAGTAATCAATGTCAACATTATGTATGAACATGAACAGTTACAGTTTTGACTGAAGAGAGTATACCAATCAAAACATATTGCTACACTGAAATGCTTCCTACATAGGTGTGAATTGTCAAGTTCAACAAATTGTGTGTTTGAGTGAGTGAAGTAAGGCTATACTAAGGTCATCAGAAATACTGGTAGGCTATACTAATGGAATCAGAAATACTGGTAGGCTATACTAATGGAATCAGAAATACTGGTAGGCTATACTAATGGAATCAGAAATACTGGTAGGCTATACTAATGGAATCAGAAATACTGGTAGGCTATACTAATGGAATCAGAAATACTGGTAGGCTATACTAATGGAATCACTGGTAGGCTATACTAATGGAATCAGAAATACTGGTAGGCTATACTAATGGAATCAGAAATACTGGTAGGCTATATACTAATGGAATCAGAAATACTGGTAGGCTATACTAATGGAATCAGAAATACTGGTAGGCTATACTATGGAATCAGAAATACTGGTAGGCTATACTAAGGTCATCAGGAATACTTGAAGCTATACTAAGGTCACCAGGAATACTGGTAGGCTATAGTAAGGTCACCAGGAATACTGGTAGGCTATAGTAAGGTCATCATGAATATTGGTAGGCTATACTAAGGTCATCAGGAATACTGGTAGGCTATACTAAGGTCACCAGGAATACTGGTAGGCTATACTAAGGTCATCAGAGATACTTGAAGCTATACTAAGGTCATCAGGAACATTGGTAGGCTATACTAATGCTAATCCTGATGACCTTACTATAGCCTAGCAATATTCCTGATGACCTTAGTATAGCCTACCAATATTCCTGGTGACCTTAGTATAGCCTACCAGTATTCCTGATGACCTTAGTATAGCCTACCAATATTCATGATGACCTTACTATAGCCTACCAGTATTCCTGATGACCTTAGTATAGCCTACCAGTATTCCTGATGACCCTAGTATAGCCTACCAATATCCATGATGACCTTACTATAGCCTACCAGTATTCCTGATGACCTCAGTATAGCCTACGAGTATTCCTGATGACCGTAGCCTACCAATATTCCTGATGACCTTAGTATAGCCTACCAGTATTCCTGATGACCGTAGTATAGCCTACCAGTATTCCTGATGACCTTAGTATAGCCTACCAATATTCCTGATGACCCTAGTATAGCCTACCAGTATTCCTGATGACCGTAGCCTACCAATATTCCTGATGACCCTAGTATAGCCTACCAGTATTCCTGATGACCGTAGCCTACCAATATTCCTGATGACCTTAGTATAGCCTACCAGTATTCCTGATGACCTTAGTATAGCCTACCAGTATTCCTGATGACCGTAGTATAGCCTACCAGTATTCCTGATGACCTTAGTATAGCCTACCAATATTCCTGATGACCTTAGTATAGCCTACCAGTATTCCTGATGACCTTAGTATAGCCTACCAATATTCCTGATGACCTTACTATAGCCTACCAATATTCCTGGTAGGCTATACAAAGGTCATCAGGGATACTGGTAGGATATACTTAGGTCATCAGGAATATTGGTAGGCTATACTAGGGTCATCAGGAATACTGGTAGGCTTTACTAAGGTCATCAGGAATACTGGTAGGCTTTACTAAGGTCATCAGGAATACTGGTAGGCTATACTAGGGTCATCAGGAATACTGGTAGGCTTTACTAAGGTCATCAGGAATACTGGTAGGCTATACTAAGGTCATCAGGAATATTGGTAGGCTATACTAGGGTCATCAGGAATACTGGTAGGCTTTACTAAGGTCATCAGGAATACTGGTAGGCTATACTAGGGTCATCAGGAATATTGGTAGGCTATACTAAGGTCATCAGGAATACTGGTAGGCTATACTAAGGTCATCAGGAATACTGGTAGGCTTTACTAAGGTCATCAGGAATACTGGTAGGCTTTACTAAGGTCATCAGGAATACTGGTAGGCTATACTAAGGTCATCAGGAATATTGGTAGGCTATACTAAGGTCATCAGGAATACTGGTAGGCTATACTAAGGTCATCAGGAATATTGGTAGGCTATACTAAGGTCATCAGGAATACTGGTAGGCTATACTAAGGTCATCATCGGTCCTATGCAGGTTAAGTCTGGCTGAATTGACAGGGAAAATAAACCTGCATATTTGATAGTTAGCTCAAGGGGAGGCAAGTAAAAATAAATAAATAAACAGTGGTTGGTATATTGTGGTGGCTCTGCCCTTTCATCCAAGGACTCTACTCTGTATACTTCCAACTAGCCTACTCCAGCTCATTTTTCAAGGACTGCAACTTGGAAGGAAGTTCCTTGCGCCCACCCTCAAGCTTTAGGAACACGATCTGAATGAACTCAAAGAAGCTGCTCATCTTCTTTGGGTAGCTCAAGTGGAGAGCATACATCACGCCAAACAAAACCACCACAGCTTCTGTCCAAGATCTGACAGTCATCACAACCTCATCCTCAAGGACAACTTGAACATACAGTGGTTTAAACGGTACCGCCTCAGGCGCAACCTCTTCATCCTCTCCCAGAACCGCCACAAGTGCCACGGCACCCTCCTGGACTTCTTCAAGGTTACTCTCCTAAACAGGGGGCAGAATAAAAATCTTAGGACACATTCTTAGCTGGGACCCCACCTCCACACACCCACACAAAAACTGACTATAAAAGGTCAGCATAACACCATAGGAGGTATAAAGCAACGTGAAGCACAAAAATGCCATTAAAGACTGTGCATACGAGTACAGAAGAGTGCAGGAAAACTAATAATGAGGGGGATTACCGTGCAGGTCCTGAATACTTCTGACGAGTCCTCTTTGAAGTACAGTGGTAGGCCAACCAGGGCTGCTGTTCTGGCTGCACAGATGTCATTCTTATCCTTAAAGACAAACAAGACAAGAAAGACAAATACACTTAATACCAGTTATTTTATGGCAAGAAAGCATACACTTGCCTTCAATAGGACACTTACTTGCTCCTCATATGCTGTTAGAATCTCTGCCATCTTTTCAGCATTGGCTCCGGTCCTGCGTTGTTTGTAGAGTCTGATCAGTTTTGGAGCATGGTTGTCAAGAGCCGCAAAGAAGACATAGGGCAGGTTTTGGTTGGTGATTCTGTGGAATTCCAGATAGAGCTGCAAAATACAAGCAAAGGCATGCACACAGGTAAGATGTTAGTTTGTACTGAGGAACACAGCAATACTAGTATCGGGCTGATATCAAGCTGAAACAGAGCATTATATCGGAGAATAATCCAAATACATCCAATCTGATAAGGTTGAAAATCGTCAAAGTATTCTTTAAAATATGTGTTACTTACTTGAGCTTCAGAAAACAAGGCTGGCCATCGTTCCTTAAAGTCTGAAACGGGTGTTGGGGGACACTTCACAATTTCTTCACGCCTGAGTGCAAACGTTTTCAGCATGCATTGATGGATGAATGTCATGTCCTTGTCCTTCTTTGTATACTCCTCTGCCATTGCTCTTCTCATCTCTTCCAAGGTGTCTACACTCTCACCCTTGGGAAAGTTTGGGAGATAGTTGACTTCACCCCTTCTTGCTCGCTTAATGTTGACCCGGGATGCATCAGCCTCTGGATGACTCCGGCTCCGCTTTCCTGCATTAACTGCCACATCTTTTATGCCGGCTTCGCTCAGTTTCGTCCTGTAGTTGCCCATTTTGAAACGCAGGCTGTTCTTCCATCCTTCATATCCTGTTTTGGATCCGGTCTCCTTCAGGCATGGGTGTTTGTTAACAAGGGCCTCTGCAGCCTTGCCGATTTCCTTGCTACTTGGATAGGCTTTATGTTTGTACATCTCAGCAGCCATCACGTCAAGGATATTGTGCTTTTGATCCCTGGTCAGCTTCAAGGTCTTCCCCTCTTTCTCAAATGCAGCACTGCCTGCACCCAATGCAAACTCCACCTCGTATGAGAATGCTGGAACTTGGAAGACCTCCGGCCACCTGCTAAGACGCTCAGGTGATGATGCATCTGATAGTAACACCGTGTCATCTGTGCTCGTTGAGCTCAGCTCTGGATCCTCTATTCTCACGATTTTGACAGTTGCCTTTGATGGCAGGTCTTCAATATTGACCAGATTGCATAAGGCATTGTTAAACTCTGGGTCTTCAAATTGCAGACGAAAGTCAAAGTTAAGGTTGAGCCTGTCTCTCACTTCAAGCAGGAGGCCATTCACTGTCTCAGGTCGCGAGGGCAAGGCTAGTCTTTGGGCATTGCACTCATCAACAATGACCCTTAGTTTTAGAACAGTTGTTTCCATATTAAGTGAACAGCAAAAACCTGCAACAGAATGAACACACCAAATTGGCACTTGCAGCTCTCTGCTCTTGAGTCGCCAGCACTCCAAGCACAGAGACAACCCATTAAATATTTACATAAATTAAGATTTATGCAAACATGTGCTCAAATCAATTAAGGCCATCAATTGACTCTTGTATAGTAAACTGTTTTACTCTACAATGAAGTGTTATCATTTACAGAAATAAAAAGGTATACCTTATGCTTGATCTTGGTACTGCAGCGTGAGGATGAAGTGAAGACTGCCCAGTGAGACTGGAGTTGGAAACTGGAATTGGCACCGCTACTCCATCTCTGAAAGAGGAATGCATCTCTTGGTTGTGAGGATCAGCTTGGTTGCCACTTTGTAAGCTGTCAAAGTTTTAAACATACAATCTCTGAAAGGACATGACACAACTTCTTGGTTTTTTAAATGTCCTCGAAGATGAAGAAACATGTCTCTTTCAATAAATGGCTGCTTAAAAGCACAGAGAGGACAACTGAATGTCAACATGTCTGCAGCCACCTGACCAAGACTATCAGGACTACAATCTACTCTATCAGCATGAAACCTTGTCATGTGTATCTTGAGAGAATTTAGTGTTTTGAATGTGCACATGCAGTTCTCATACAAACATGGTAAAGGAGAAAAGGTAGAATATTGACTGTGTTGAAGCCGATAATGTTTCAATAAATGCACTTTGACTGAACATGAGACATGGCACAACTTACACTTCCACATCTTGAGGCTCCAGGAATGCTTCTCTAATGCTCCAGGAATGCTTCTCTAGTTTTCAGAGCTGAAAGTAAAATAATTAAATTTTCTGAACAATTGACAGCAGTTTAACTTCAATCAAACACTAAAATGCACACTGGGTTAACTACCAACTCGTAATACCCCATCTGTTCTCAAACAAATATGAACATACTTAATATGGTAAATTTACTACCACAACCACATAAAATGGGTAGCTAAGGTTTAGTCTAATCTACAAGAGCAATGGTTTTAGAAGCAACAGTTTATTAACTGATGTAGCCTAAGCTAGCTAGAGTTTGAGCCTAGCTAGAGCAATGAAGGCTAGCAGTATTAGTATAGCAACCAGTTATTAGTGGCAATATACAGTATACATCAAGAATGAAAAAACATGAGCCAAAAAATACAACCAATGGTGGTAATCTTTCCCAACCACTGACATATTCATCCGATTCAAAAATATAACTCTTAATTCGTCGTTGACACTAATGGCGCCTGCAGCACCACGCACACGAGGCTCCCGCCTAGCTAACGTTAGCGAGGACGAAAACGTCTCCCTCCTAGCTAGCTAGTATGCCCCTAGTTAGCTAGCACTGTAGCTAGGAGGGAGACATCCGAAAAATATCAAACGTAAATTGAGGTGAACTTGAGGCTAACGTTCGTGTCGTTTGCCACAAGTTCAACAATATAACAATAAAACTTAGAAAATACGTTTCTTACCAGCAGCAGGCTCAAGAGAACTGAAGATGTTAAGAGTGAAACAGAGAACAATAGGCTACCTCAACCGCTTACTCTCGTGGCACTTGAAGAACACGTGGACGTAGTGCTTTTGTTGAAATAACGTTAACCTTTCTCTATCCGTTAAAATAATTTCTCTATCAATTAGAATAATTTATCTCCTAGTCCAAGAAGGAAAAATGCTGCTGTATTCTCGACGTTTGAAGTTTTCTGGTATTCTGCAGTGTCCGCTCGGGGTCAATGTCACGTTCCTCCTCAGTTTTCCTCAGTTGAACTTATGCGCGTGAGAAGCCCGAGCGAATGAGTCATACGCGCATGCGCCAAAAGTTCCTATCTGCAGCGAGAGGCTTCTCAGAAGTTTTGCTAGTTAGCTTCGCGGAAAATATTATTTTCTTAGCAACCGAGCAACTGATCGTGAAACGGATTTCACAATTGAAATCAGTGCCAATTGTACGTCTAGGTACCCAGTGTTGCACTCCTCATTTGCGTTTTGAGAAATCATGACGTAACGTTAACTAATCTCTCACAAGCGCTCTCACTTGCAGCGGATAGAGGGAGAAGCACCTCCCGATCAGTTCAGTGGGCACTGGTCAAAGCAGTCCATCCCTCACCCCACCTAGGCACACCGGTGTAGCCCAAAGCAGGCTCAGCTAGTCTGAGACTCCGAGTTGTGCCCAGCCAATAGCCTAGGATATGAGGATAGGGGGTTATTTTTTGATTGAGAAAATGCTTTTCAGTTTCTAAAAATTGTAGGCTATGCCTTTGTTTATGTATGAAATGCTTGATAAATGCTATACAGCTATTTAAAATACCAGAAAATCACCTAAAGGTACCCTAATTAAGCATATATGACACATTGGAACAAAGTTGTCTTTACTCAAAATCTGTCAATAATAAATCATACTCAAAGTAACTGAGTTTGACTCATGGTAATCACTTATTGAGTTCACTTTACTTAGTTGGCTTGACAGACTACAACTTTCTCTGCCATTTAAGTTGCATAAACTTAATTAATTTGGTAAGATGTGCTGTTCGGTTTTACAGTGTATCTGTACAGAAAATATAGCCAACGGTGTAGTGCCTGTGGAGCAAATGCAGAATTTATTTTTTATTATGAGCGAAGCCTGCCCGGCGCTGAGCCCCACCCCCTGAACGGCACTGTATGGAGTGAAAACGCCCACTTGTTTTTATCTGATACGCTGCACCACTGCCCCATCTAGTGGCCGAAAAAAATAGAACTGAGCACCTTTAAAGCTTAAAAACATTTCAATATTGCTGTTTTTGCTATGATAAATCGAGAGGGATAAGTGATCGTAAAATAAAGCATCTTTATAGACCGCTTGGCTCTGCTACAGCAATTATTATTATTATTATTATTATTATTATTATTAATATTAAAAGCTCAGAGCTGAGGGTGTGTCCTCCCTTAGAGGTATGCATGCTGAGATTCAATCAGAATACACGGCCTTATTTGAGTGTGGGCATACCCAAACCCACAAACCATGAATGTGAAACCAGACTGAATTTACCCTGGCAGACAGCAAATTTTCCCTTGCTACTGGCTTTAAGAGAGACTGAGTAAGACCAAAACTTGAACCCGCATCTGGAATCAACCAGATTCAATTCGGCCTCATTTGAAGGGCCCGAGGGTGCCTGGGCAGCAGCAGTGACATTTTTTCGGAAGGATGTGCACAGCGCTGAGTTTGGCCAGAGACACCCTTCGGCCCACTAAAAGGCCATCTGACTCAGTTGTTCCTGTCCTCTATGTTTAGCAATGTAGCACAATGCCAGCGTCCTAGGTTGTCCTTGGTATGGGTATGGTAGCTGCTGGGTTCCCTGAAGCTCTTCTTAGCTTAGCCAACATACTCTTATTTCACAGTCTATCCATCAGTGCTAAATGCCGCACTTATCCAACTAACGTGAATAAAACACAGTGCCTGCTAGGAGCATCACTACGGGAAATGATTAATCACTAATGGTCATAAAGAGTGACTGGTGTTATATAGACATATATCCTAGGAAATCTTTTTGTGGAAGGCATTTTGCACGAGTCAAATGGATACAGATGGAATGTATCTAAGAGAACACAGGAGGACATAACTTTTCATTTTTGTGAGCTGTCACTCAAAAATCAGAGCAACCTATCATTGCATTTATTGTGGGTTTAAACAGGTGTTCTCTCAGCCAATGTCTTTTGCACAGCTCTCCTCTTCTGGAGCTATTACAAAGCTTGAACATAACCAAACATGCATCCATTTCCAGCTGAATTTGGGCAACTGGAACATTTGCTATTTGTGGTCCTAGCCAGATCTCTCCCAAGCTCTGAAGTTGGGTTGTGTGTGTGTGTGTGTGTGTGTGTGGGTGTGTGTGTGTGTGTGTGTGTGTGTGTGTGTGTGTGTGTGTGTGTGTGTGCGTGCGTGCGTTATGGGTGCAACGATTAGTCGACATTGTCGACAAAAATCGACAATGAAAATAGTCACCAACAAATTTAATTGTTGTTATTGTCGCCTGATTTATCGACAATGAAAATAGTCACCAACAAATTTAATTGTCGTTATTGTCGCCTTGATAGCCGAAGGTTTTTTTGGTTTTGTTTTTCTCCCCCGAGTCGTACATGCGCAGTAGCGTTCAGAGTTCAAGGGTCACTCAGTGGGATAAAATGGCGGAACCAAGTCCGTCTACGAATTCAGCTCCAACATGCAGCAAAACATCAAAAGTTTGGGAGCGGTTTACTTAAGCGGGGAATATATGCTCTCAGAAAAGAGCAAGCCTGAGCCCGAACCATGTGGAGATGTTGACGTTCCTCAATATGAACAAACTGTAACTGATTAGTCTCATGTAGTTGCAACTTGCAACAGGCTGTTGCCCTTTTTCCTGCCCTTTTTCTACTGCTGCTAATGTGCCTTGGTTTACCTTTATTTAATGTTATTTAATGTGCCTTGGAACTTTATGCCGGTCCTTGTTCAAAACAATGGACAAAGATTTATTTATAGTTTATACACACTACACAGACAATATTTTTTATTTATTTATAGTTTTATACTTGTACTATCAGCAGAAGGGTCATAATTAAAAGAGACATTTTTGAATGAAGTTTGTTCTTTCTTGTCTTGCTAGATTTAAAAGCTGATGGCTAAATATAGCATAAGAGCCATTTAATATTCATGCAATTTACCTGATTATTTAAAAAAAAAGTTTTAAAAAATGTAAAAGATTAGTCGACTAATCGTTTCAATAATCGGTGACTAATCGACAATTAAAATAGTTGTTTGTTGCAGCCCTAGCGTGCGTGCAAATGCGTGTGTTGTCGTTACTATGTGACAGAGGGGTGCAGTAGTGCTTCAGAATGAGAATGCATCCACATTATCCTATATTTTTAGAAGAAAGTGTGCAACTCATCCTGACAGGGACTCTGTTGTGAGCAGAACCAGAGAGCTACAGTGTGGGGGAAGAGGAGATCTGTGGCTGTGCAGAACCAGGCAGTGAAGCCAACTTGACTGTATATCTCTGTGCAGAATCATTCTTATGTCATCTGTTGCTTTAGAGGGGCTCTAACCTCCAAGCGAGTCCCCAGCTCCCTGTGTCAGAAATGTTAACAGTCTCCACCACCAAATGCAGAGCAGAGCCTACATATATTATCCATGAGTGCTGGGCACAAGAAACCACTAAACTTGAGCAGTGGGGAAGACCACTGGGGCGGGTTGTAATTATGACCTTTGGCTACCTGACACACAAGCTTCAGTGTCTTGCCTTGTTCATGCAGAGCACCGCTCAGAGCAACTGGGTGGATTTCTGTAAGGGTTTCTGGAATTCTTGCATATATGCCTTTTGAAATGGTTTCAGAGTGGATATTATGAAATATATGTTCTCATCGAGAGTAATAACTCTTTGGTGTTCTGAACATTATTATATCTAGGTTATTATATCTAGGCTATTTCAGAAAAATACAACGATAGTTAGTAGGCTAGAGACTCACCTTTCTTCGCCATTCAAGAAAATAACAATTCACTTAATGCAAATAGGCTCGTGGCATGCTGTAATAACAATGTTTAGGCTACTTGGCTCCTACAATGACGCGAGGCCCTCTCTCCTGTCTTCTCTGCCTGATCGTCAAATTGGTATGTGCTGAGGAATACAGAACTTAATTCAGTCTCCGAGCGAGCCCTGCAGAGCCCTGTGCGTGGGAGGGATTTGCCGAACCTTTCCCTCTAATTGTCCAAGGAGGAGAGGCTGGATGCGAGCGAGCGAGCAGCGTCTGGAGAGAAGGTATGTTATAATTCCATCATTTTTATGACGACGGAAACAAATGGACTCTACCATAGCATAAATATTATAATAAACTGTTTCATGAGGTTGTGAAAGAGAATTATGCCATTCACTTGTGTAACCTACCGAGCGAACTGCCTCCCCAGAGTATAAAAGCCTACCTCTAAAACGGTAAAACCGTTTTCCAGATGATCTTTTGTCGGATTAAAAAAGTCTCAGAGTAAGACTCGGGGCTACCAGAAGGTAACAGAAATTCAATCAAAGGTAGCGCAGCACTTTTTATGGATTTTTCTACCTTTTGCAATTGGATATGCTGCAGACAGGTTTGAATGTAGCACATTATGGTCCCTATAGAAAATAGGCTGGTCTACATTTAAATTGGTTCCATAGAAAACTTGAGAAATGTTTTAACTGAGAGTAAAATTATTTGTTATAGAGAAAACGCCCTAATGAACTGCTTTTGACATTTTTAGAGATGGGCGTTTGAGATGAATGGGAATCGCCGCTGAAGTTCTCATGGCTGATCTTGAACTCCTGTACTTTGATCAAGAGGACAGTCATTTTGATCCCCCGAACTGGGCCTCAGATTACCAACACTCTGATCAGACCAATCATTCCGCTGACAAATCACTTTGCAATTCGAAGAGCCCGGAAACAGCGTTTGAAGATTCAGAACCACGGACAGCGACCACGCGAGACGATCAGCCCGGCGCGATCTGCGGCCAGCTGGGACCAGATGATGGGGATGGGATATCCGTCTGTAGTGAGGGTGAGCTGGAGACAGCTTTCCTCTCTCACGATGGGAATGTATATTTACAACAGAACAGTCCGCAGCCGTCAGAAGGGAGCATCAATGACAGTTCGAGTCATAGCTCATCGAGTGAGGGTGTCCCGGAACTTTACATGCTGTCCGATGAAGAACTCACACTCGAAGCTTCGGGAAAGTCGGTGGATTACGGATTCATAAGTGCTGTAACTTGCTTAGTGACCGGCATTTCGTTAGTAGCCATATCTTATACAGTCCCCCGGGACGTGAAAGTAGGGCCAGACAGTGTGTCTGCCCGGGAGATGGAGAGATTGGAGAGGGAGAACGCTCGGGTGGGGGCTCATTTGGACCGGTGCGTTATAGCGGGGCTATGCCTGCTCACCCTCGGGGGCGTGGTGCTCTCCACCCTGCTCATGGTCTCAATGTGGAAAGGGGAGATGATTAGGAGAAGGGCCTTCGCCTATTCCAAGCAATCCACCAAGTTATATGGGTCGATTAATTTAAGAGGAGGCTCAAGCCCAACTCAAGCCTCTTCTTTACATCTGTCTGTTGATGAGGGTGATTTAGAAGTCCTGAGTTGAAATTCCATCCCATTTTAAAGACACATGTTCTGGTGGGAAGGAACCCTCCTACCAAATGGTGTCTTAGGGCTGAGGGCCGCTGCTTCCAGGGGGCACCGTAAGGACGATTCCAAGGGCCCTGTACTGACAGAGGCCCACATAAACCACTATTATTTTTTTTATTTATTGTGATTAGGTCTAGGTTTGGGGGGCCCAATATTATATTCTTTCATAGGGCCTACAATTTCTAGCAGCGCCCCTGGCTGCTCCTATGTGTAAAAGAGATTATAGTGCTAATCTCTGTGGAGCTAGCCTCCTACCTTTCTGGCATTTTCTTTGCATGGATGTTTTCCATCTTGCCAACTCTTCTTCTAGTTAGTGTCCACCATGTCCAGAAGTCTAAATGTAGGCTAAATGTACAGTAAGATGTAGACTATCTATTGCATTGCTTGATCTCCAAAAGAAATTGATAAACGTTCTAAATCTGTTTTGTATTGTTGTGGCACTGTAGAATAACATGCAGCATTTGTATTTTTACAAATACACAATATATATGAAAATTGGAATTGCTCTTACTGTCTCAGAGCAGAGGAAAACTACACATGTTGTGGTTGTGCAATTGTGGAGCTTTGTAGCCTAAATGCACAAGGGGGTTGAAAGCAAATGTTCAACAACACACATGTACACAAACACACACCTACACACACATAAAATCAACACCCATGGGGATTTATAGCACTCCTGTGGGAATTGCACCTTCTTAATTGCCCATTAGAGACCTGCAAAACACACACATCTGTGGAAGACCAAAGAACATTTTCAAGTCTCTTATTTGATCGTACATTGCACTCATAATGAATGGTTGTGAGATGTCGGCATTAAATCTGTATGAAGGAGCAAGTGTGTAGACTACCTCTTTGACAGTTAAGGTGCTGTGTGTGGAATTGTGTCCCTTTGCTTCGGTGGAGAAAAATCTTAAAGTAGCTTCTGTAATTAGAAGTGCTTACAGTGTGCAGTATCACATTATCCTCTGTAAGGGTTGCAGCCTCACTGGACACGCAAGCACTAACCAAGATGCCCTCTTTTTGTAACCTCATCGTTCTGTAATTGAATGGGTGGTTTTGTCTGACCGTATCTGTTAAATGCAAAGTGGGCCTGCAGTCTTTCCTGTTTGTGCTCTTTAAGGGTACAGGACAGCAGGAGATCTCTGTAGTGCTCTCTCCAGACTGCCACTGATTACAGAGAGCAGAGAAGAGATTCAAGAAGCTCTCCTCTGCTTAAAAGGAGAACTAGTTTTAATCTTAAGTGGATACTATGCAGTAATTTAATTGGTGTTTGTATTTGCTTAAGGGACAAAGAGCCCCCTGTTAAATACCCAAAGCCACAGTCACAGTCACAATCACTCTTTCTCTCTCTCTCTCTCACACACACACACACACACACACACACACACACACACACACACACACACACACACACACACACACACACACACACACCAGTCAGCCACCCCCCCCCCCCTCTTTTCGTCAATGGAGTTACTCAGAGTAATCCGTCAAGGCAGCTGGCAGTAGGAAATGGAATTGGATTGCTGCAGGGGTCACATGGGGTCACGAGCTGGGGTGTGACTGTGGACCCTAGGGACCAGGATGTAGATGACGTGATGTATCATATTGGGTGTGGCACCCATTTCCCATTAGCTGTCATGATCACAGCAGAGGAATATGCTGCCCTGTACCAGTTGAGAATAAACATACCATACAGCTGTGTCACAAGAAAATTACAAATATTATTTTGAATAGTTTGTTCTATTCACTTGATTAGTTAGAAGTAAGGTTATACTTGCCGATTTGAAAGACCTTCAATTTAATAGTGTATCCGATAATGGTTCTCATTACTCAGAGTTGTTGCATAGCAACAGCAGGCAGTCTCAGCTATTGCTCCAAGACAGGAGTGACAAAATAATTCTTTCCTTGAGACAGGTAGCTGTCAAATAGGAAAACAACATTTCATCAAGCCACTTGCCCAGCCAACATTATCAATCAGATTGTTCATACTGTACAGTATCAACTTTTCTTATTTGTATAAACCTATTCTGTCATGTTGTTTGTTGGAGTAATGCAATGGAGAAGTATTGGAATGGAATCAAGCAGTCAGTGGAGTCTGGAGGCGATCACACCTACTCTTCTCTAGTCATGTTTTGTCAATACTGTAGTATCACGTTGTTTCTCCGCAGTGATTGGGTGTGCCAGCTGTTATTGGGTAAACATCGCCCACATTTTTCTGTCCCCTTGTGCCATCGCTGTCCTAAGTGAAGCACAGAGAGGGACCATAACCATAGAAACAAGGTCAGCCTGTTGCTAAGGAGGAATCACTGCACATGCCATTTTGAGGGTCCTTTGTGAGGAAGTTAAATATGGGATTTTACCATGTTGTGTGTGTGTGTGTGTGTGTGTGTGTGTGTGTGTGTGTGAATTATGGCGTTTTTGTGTGTCAGTGTATGTTTCACGGATAAAGTTGCTTTGAACTGTATACAACTGAGAGGATATTGCAGGTGCTGCTTAGCCACATTCCTGCTCTGCAACAGTCTTTCATACCATCCTGCAGGCAGAAACAAAACGCTCATCTATTCTACCATATACCATTCTACCATACCAGATATGACTCTCCAGTTGGAACGAATGCAATTATTACAGCTTGGTTACTTTGATTGATTAATCATTTAAATAATTGTTTGAGCGTCGGCTTTATATTGTAGTTTGCATGTTACAGAAAAGGGAAAATGTATAGCGTGTAATGTCTTGAATATGATCTCTCAACTTGGCGCCATGCAGTGCCATTCCCATTGCTGGTGATCAATCTCAGATTGACTCTAAATTGTCATGGTGTGGATTATCTGCAGTGGAGTGCGAAGCCATTGAGGTGGGACTCAGATCTGTGCAAGCATTTATTTCAGAGGAATCATAATATAGCCCTATGTCCCATTGCTCTGGGAAAGGGATCATTTAGCAGTGATCGGTGTGTAAGACTAATCTCAGAGGTGGACATGTTTATTTACCTTGACCTGGATTTATGTTGCACTTTGTTCCGTGTGCCAAGCCTCTAATGCCAAAACCAACAAAGGGACAGGAACCACTTTCCACTGAACATTGATTCCATTCCAGTTTGCCCAGCAGATCACAACTGTGAGTCCTGACTGTGTCCTCTGGGCTCTGTGTGGCATTAGAGGGAATATTTAGGTAACAGACACCACAAAAGCCTGGGAGGCTTCCAAGCTGTCACAGATTTTATGAGGAAGATCAATCCAGGACTCTCTATGTATCGATCTCTATGTTTCCTTTCATAAACATTGATGTCGTTATACCGTCTATGCTGGTGGGTCAATCATGCCAACGAATGAAAAATTGGCCCAGGGAGAATAAAGTAGATAGATATAGCTGTAAGCTGTAAGTAGTAGGTAGTAATTGAGTACCTGGATTATTTCTGTTGTGGTTTTGAATGGGAGTCCTCTTGAAGTGCAATGAAATGAGTAAATACCACATGTCATTCTACCTGCCCTTCATGCAGAGAAATGATGACACCTGCCAATCAAACCTGTCATGCCTGTTTATGAAATTCTCTTTTACCTTGCTCCTATAGACGGAAACAGCAGAAACTAATGAGGACCAAGAAAGGCACAGTACTGACAACTTCACAGACTTTATTCAGTCAGTTTCCTGCCTCTACTTCAGACCTTATTCAGTCAAAGGTTCCTGTCTTAACCTCCCGTAACACTACTCTCCCTCCCTCTCATGAGATTTCTCTGGCAGTAATTGAAAGAGCATCCCATACTCTCCCTCAAATATTTGTCTCCGCTGCACATGGTGTAAACACAGTTGTTTCCATGAAAGTTGATTTTCCTCCCTGAGTTTATTGGTATAATTAGCTTTGCAAAATAGATTTTGTAGACATGTCACAGCAACAGGCTCTTCAGTGTCTTTGTCTCACACCCTTAGAGCAAGAATCATACAATGTGGAATATGTAGGGGTGGGATGTCTGCCCACCTCCCTTGTTCTCTGTAAAGCGCATTGTGTTGCTCTGGGTATGAAATGCGCTATATAAATAAAGCTTTGATTGATTGATTGATTGATTGATTGATTGATTGAATGTCTGATTGACTCACCTAATACATGATGTTTTGCCCTCTCTCAATGTTAAGACTGTTTTGAAGGTATCTGTAAATTGATGTGTTGTGATATAGACCAAGAGATAGAATGGACCATGATTTCAATATAGGCCAAAACCATGCCATTAAAATTTGAGGTGGAAAAAGTGGAGGATTTTTCTGCAAGAATACACTTCAATAATATTAAGATACAAGTGTACAATACAAATATGAAATCTATGAATTAAAGCATATTCTTATGTAAACTTGCATATTTCTGATCCATGTTGGAAGAAACATTCAGCGCTTATTTGTGTGATTTAAGGCCAAATCACAGAGCCTAAACTCATTGCATGGTTATAAACTCACACTTGAGACATTTTAAAGCAAAGTTGTGTAAATCAAGCCAACCTGAAGAGCAAACATAAAACAACAAATAACCAACAAAACAAAGAGGCATTTTGATTTCAGATGACTCTTGAATGTCTTTTGTAAATGTTTGTGATTGCTATGAATAGGTCTATAAGCATTCAGTGTGTGAGCATTCTCTACTTCTTCCGTGTGCTGGTAACAATTAGAGGCACACGAAAAGGCTATAGTGTTAAAGAATTTTCCTAATCTGTTTTGTTCATATTCACGAATCTTAAGAAAGTTATGTGGATTGAACACTGTGAAATGTGTTAACACACCTCCATGGCAACAGATTATTTAGTTGGAATTCTCTCATTAGAATTACAGAATGATCTTACTTTATTGGCATATTTATTTAACCACTTTTTTTCCAAATCACTTTATTTTGACAGCATGTGAAGGTTGTTGTGATGGCAACTAACAGTGCTGAGATGCTGTCTGCTCTTCTGTTGCCCAGGTACCCGAATGCCAACCAGACAATGTGCCCACATATCCTGTGCTACCTAATCACTGCAGCCATCACTCACAAGGATGTGCACAAAACGCAGTCAAGTTCTTAACAACTTAGCCAATATAATTCAACAGGTGATAAATGCTATTGAAAGTTGTTTAGGTTTTTGAATAAATTTTCCCCCTTCTCTCTTGTTGTACACTATACATATTAGGACCCCATCAGTTTGTTGAATGTCTCTAATTTTACATACATTCAACAAACTCTGATGGGGTGCTTATACAGTACATCTAGTATAGGACTTTATGATAGTGCCCAGAAGAAATCAAGGGCGTGTAAGAATAACTGTAGAAAGCTCCCCAATATTTCACTATGTGCCTGTGTACTGTATGTGTGTTAATGGCTGTCATGTCATATAATCCCTCCCATGATATCCTCTCTGTGGATGGGATAGCAATGAGAAGCTCCAATAGCTATGGCACTCTGATCCCTGAGTTTAGCATCAACCCTAAGCAGCCATTAAACTCCAGCAAATCCATGTTGATTTGCTGTTCCTACTTTGATTTAGTTTGATTCTCAAACAGGAATAACTCAGATTTTGATCTTGCTGTGCTGAAGAGGCCCTTGACAGTACTCAGCTGGGAGCATTGGGACCACTTTGCAGATTTGCAGCACCCATTTTACAAATCTGCTTTCAACCGTTTTTTTGTAAAGGAATCCAACAAATCCTCCCAGCTGGTGGTGGCTCATGGGGTGTCAGCTGCACTAATGTAACACTCTCCAACGGTGTCTCACTATTACAAATGTTGATGAATATTGGTGTGTACTCCTACACAGTGCTTTCTCTAGCACTGTTACTCCTATGCTTTTCTGACAATGACTGATATGTACAGTCGGTTGATTTATAACTTACAAATGTACTACTTATTTTATGTTGCTTGGGATAAAATCTTCTAAATGACTCAAATGTAAACATTACAGTTAAAGTACCCAATGACAGATGTTTTAGGAAAAAAAGGTAAATGAGCCCAGGATGATAATGATCCAGGTTTAAAATGGCAGTTCAAAAGCACAAGATTTTTCAGATGTGCTCCATTTGCATGAAAAAATGTGTCATTTCTGGACTCCTGTATTTAAAGAATGGAGGTTTTCTAAACAGTTAACTGTGGGTTAACTGTTGGATCATGCTATGATTTATTCATTTTTCTTCAACCACATAATGGCTTCATAATTAAAAGGATCGACTATTAATCAAGAAGTTTACTTTGGTCAAAATGTCCCAAGTTCAAAATCCTGTGTGATACACAGACCATGATAGGGGTCTGTGGGATAACAGATTACCTATTCATTTCACTAAGAGAAAAACTATTAAAACCAGAAGGCAAAGCGCATACTACAATGAAGTCAGACTTAAATATATAGAAAAAACTATAAAAACAAACAAACAAAATAAAAAAAAGACTTTAATTTAGTCATCACTGCTGTTACAGAGTAAAAACCAGACAAAAAAAAACAATAAAAAGTGACACCTACACCAATAGATTTCCTTTAGATTTTTCCCCCTTTCTTTGGGGTGTCAATGGACCAGTAACAGTCTGTGTGAATCTGTTTGTCCAGGAGGTGCGGTTTGGTCCAGGTTGATGTCAACGATTAATCACTGGTAGATGGAGGACAACGGGGAAATTTGTAAAGTTTTCAAAAACATTCAGGTGTAAACTATGATGGTGAGACGTGGCACAGGACTGTCAGAGAGAGAAGGGGGAAAAACAAGTTACTTCTCATTTTACACTGTGTGAAATGGATTCAATTCAACAGTTACATCAATGAAGATACCTCATTTTCAAGCATGGCATGGTTTATGGTGGCTCAAATAGTTTGTCAGTGGGTCATTTTGAACCGTTTTCTATAGGGAACTTTTCAAGCAAGCCACTACAGTAGACAATTTGTGGTTAAAAATGTGCAACTAAAAAAGATAACTGACAGCCGTTCTCTGTATTTGTAATGATCAGAGAATGGAAATATACTGCTTGATTTTTGGGGGGTTTCATCTCAACTCTTATTTTTGCCTTGTAGGAAACTTAACATCCTCAAGCTGGCATTTCATTGACAAATCTCCCACGGTGCAGAAATTATATTTAACCATTTAACTATTTGAGCCACCATGACTGTCTTATCCATCCAGTCACTTTAAGAATATCCTGGTCCTTATGAAGTCAGCAAAAATGCACCATCTACCCCAGTTTGACACATGAAGCTGCATAGATCCCTGCAATAGATCATGTATGACAAACCTGCCCTGTCCACACAAACTGACCATCATTGGTCAGTTCACTTCCAGTAGTAAGCAGCTGCCTTACCTGGGGGCTGCCTGCTAGGGCATGCTGGTCAGGTTCTTCCTCACTCCTGGGTCTCCATGCTCTCATCCTCCCCGTCTCCCCCCTCCTCCAGCGCCTCGTCCTCCTCCTCCTTCCTCTCCGGCGGCTTCTCGTAGGCCTTCTCAGAGGGAGTCACGATCACGCCGTCCCATGTGGACATCTCAGAAGACAGATCTAGGAAGGAAGGAAGCAAGCAAGCTAGGAAGAATGCTTACTATTCAGGCTTAAACTCTGAGTATGTTCCAGGGTTCAGTCCTGGGCGAGTGGCTAAAATTCTCTACGAAAGTGTGGGTTTCAGTCCGATTCGTAGTTAAATCACGCCTTCCAATCCAGATTTCATCATGTGAATGTGTGGCTGACTGCGTATATGTTTATACACTTACAGTTAGCATCTCCCTCCAAGCCCAAGATTTTCCTGTAGCCTCCGTGAGAGAGAACCCTCACCAACGTCTGAGCGGTGAAACACACCATATCCTGCAAAAACATCACATGTGCACATTCAATACACTGCAATACAGCAAAGTAAACTGCCTTCTCTAAATTGTAATTAATAATGTAACCCCTTTCCCCAAAAAGCAGATTTATCGCATTATGGGCTGAAACAAACAGCGGTGCCGTGGCAAGCGTTTGACCTGCTGCTCCAGGGTCATGACGGTGTGCACCCGGAAGTTTCCGCTTTCGCAGGGATCAGTGATGCCGACTGACCCTGGCAGGAACAGCCCAGCAGCCAGCATCTGTAGGCACCGTCTACGAAGAGGCAGATTCAAAAGAAAGTAGAGGAAAATGAGAATCAGCCCATGATCAGAATTGAGACACCAAAGCTCTGGAATATGTAGAGAGTGGGTCGTATGCCCACCTCCCTTGTTCTCTGTAAAGCGCCTTGTGTTGCCTCTGGGTATGAAATGCGCTATACAAATAAAGCTTTGATTGATTGATTGAAAGCTATAAGAGTATCTTTTCAACGTGCTATAGTACGTTGAATCACCCGGTCCATGGGAGAGACCTACCTGTAAGCCACGTTGAGTGACAGAGGTTGTCTGGAAGGGTTATTCATAACCGCAGAGTGACCCTGAGGGGAAAAAGAGAGACCAAAGCATTTCATAATCCGTTCTGCCTTTGGTCAGGAACCCAGAGCATGAAAACTCGCTTTCATAGTTAGAAACACGGCACAAAGACATATTGCACAACACACTTGCCATCCATCACATTTGTTTTTGATGCGGACTAGAATCACTGAACATGTCTAGCTATGCACATAGTTATTGGTTCACCAATACATTTACATTAGTACTACTCAGCTCAACTCCTGTACAGTTTCATGAAAGAAAGTCAGTGCAGTGGGCCGTACCAGTAGGTCCAGAATCCAGGGGGTGAGAGGTTCGAATCCGGGGAAACGCACTCTCAGATCCTTCAGCAGGCGGATAAGCACTTTCACACTGCAAGACATAACAGAGGATTTCTATACTGGGAGAAAAGTACTAACTGCATTTACTATGAAATCTAAGGGCGGGACATAGCTTGAGAGGTAGAGTGGCCAGCTGGGGATCGCAAGGTCCCTGATTCGATCCCAGCTCCCGGCATTGTGACGAAGCGTCCTTGAACAAGACACCGAACCCCAAAATCGCTCGCGTGCCACACGGTGGCGCAGTACCCAGTACCGTCGCTTTCTGTGCGGAGTCTGCATGTTCGCACTGTGTTTGCAAAGGTTTCCTCCCAAAGACCCCAATACGAAAAACATGCAGAAGAACAAAGGCTCTTCAGTCCGGTCCCTGACCCAAGACCTGGACTGAGCACTTGGACTTGGTCCACCGGGCGCTATGAACGATGGCCGCCCACTGCTCCTGGCTGCCCCTGGAGGAGGACAGCTGGGATGGGATAAATGCAGGGAACAATTTCCACCGGCGAGCCCAGAAAGTTGCATGTGTGTGTTGTGTGCGGTGTCGCCGCTCACTGAATGTAATGTGTTAGCGCCGTGTGGCCAAATAAAGCCCCCCACACCCCCACCTCCCTTCGGGTCCGGTAGAGCAGTTAGGATGAGATGTGCACTAATGAAGCCAGGCGGGACCAGAGTTTAACAGAAGAGAGACATCTTACGTTGATTGGGAGGCATTCTCCTCAAACCAGCGGGCATGGCGGATGGCAGCCAAGGCGCTCTGCAGGACCTTGATGTCCACTGTGGGGAAACAGAGATTCTCAATACATCCTTCTGTTGTTCTGGCCCTGCGCTCACTTTAGATTGGAAATGATAACTATCATTTTAAAAGTACGGAGTGTCAGCTTAAGGGCATTTTAATCTATTTCAGATGAACCATTAAGCCATTTTTGGTAAAACAGCCAAGGTTTTAGGGCATCAAAAGTATGTGGACAGGTAAACATTAGGTACAACTAGAAAGGGTACATTTTCTGAAGAAAATGTCTACGCTTGCTGAAAGCAGTCAAAACATTTAGTTTAGATAGATTGAATTGCACTAAATAGTCCCAAGTAGTATTACAAATGAAAATTGGCATGTGATAGTTAGGCTAGATAAGCAGATGTATGAACAGAGATGGAGAGAAATAAAGAAAGGTGAACTAAGAGAGATAAAGAAAGACTTAAAATGCTGAATATATTTTCCTAGCTTGACTGAGTGCAGGCATCAGAATCCATGAGGAAACACTGGTGCCTGCTTGTGTGGATGGTGAATACGTACAGTGCAGCTCAGGGTCCAGTTTGCGCAGGTTGGGGGGAACAGTTGTAATGAGGATCTTCACTGTAGCATCAGCAGAGCTGATCTCAAAGCCTGTCTCATTGGTCAGCATAGAGAGCACTAGAACAGAGCAAAAGAGAAAGTCAGCTGATGGCTCAGTGAGTTAGCTTGCATTTGTTATACACACAGATGAAATACACACTATTACCTTCAGCAGGGTCCTGCGTGCGAAGAGTCTCCACCACTTTATTACCAAGGGCAGCAACAGCCTCCACTGCAATTAAGTTAAGTTGCCCAATAGGATAGGACAGAAAATCATGTATGAATATGGCTGGTCAGTAAAACATTATTTATTTGATGGTTTAAGTTAAACTTGATGAAACAATAAATCTCTGGATCAATAGCCTCCAAACACCTCTCTGAAGAATGCAAGTGATTTTAGTTCAACGTCATATGCATGTTTTCTTGTTCTTGGGTTTCTTTTATTTTTATAGTGGTGTTTACTATATGTGTCTATTGCTGTTAACGTGGAGTTTTTGTAGAAGAGACCTAGCTTGTTTAAATAAGGATACATTTTTAAAAAGTGTAACTCACATGTGGGAAGGATCTTGAGGATGACAACCAGGTCAGCAACGTTGTGTCCTGTCGTCATGGTACCTTTCTTATAGGAGCCGACCTGACGTACCTCTTCAATTTGCTGGGACGAGAGAGTGAGAGAGATTTATTTCTGCGTCCCACATATGTGAATAGTGTTGTTATCCTCCATCTTGGAAAATCTTTTGGAATATCAAGATCTAAACTCAACTCACTACTTCAAAGTTGCCAGGGGCGACAATGAGGTTGTCAATAACGTTGCTGATCTTGGTGACCAGGGACAAGATGGAGGACTGGATGAGGGGAAACAGAGTTGGAGGATGGTGAGAGGGCTGTTCATTCACATTTTTCAATACATATTTAAAAAGAGACAGGTATGAGTTTGTTATTCTTGTTGAGAGACAAGAGACCCCCAATATGGCTGAGTGAGAACAAGTGTGCGTATGTGGATGCATTGTGAATGTTTGAGTGAAGATGTGCCATTATGTGTTTATAACCTGTTCTGCCGGGGTGGGGCTGAGGTCCTGGTTTCTCTTCAGTAGACATTCGCTGAAGACGGTCTCATCTGCCGCCGGCTTCACCCTTGGGAACGCCATCTCACACTGAAGAACACAAGACAGAGCTATTAGCACATCACACACATGTAGGGTTGCCATCTTCAAAATAAGGGACACCTTGCCAACGGCCCCATACGCAGGGGTCACAAATCAAGCAGGGGTCAGGTCCTCTCCCATGAGATTATGAGTGTCTTTACACTTCATTTCCTGCATTTAGTGAATTTGCACCAATTTGTGTTTTATGCATCAAGTCCTGCTACTCTCATCATGAATGAAGGAAATAAAGAGTCAGGACAGTTGCATCAATTATATTAAGGTTCAAATCATTAAACATCAGATCATAGACATGTTGATTATAGTTCGGATTAAGTTTCATCATCACGATAGCAGCAGCAAGTTTAAAGCCCAGCGATAGGCTGCCTTCAATCATACCGCCAACGTTCTATTGAATACCTGGTGTAAGCGTTCTAGCATATTTCTTGGTTTTGTTATTTCTTGTATCATTCCAAGCATATGGAAATGTAGTGTACATGCAGAGTGGAGTGAGCACGAAAATACGGGACAAATCGCATCCCGAATTGATTCAGTAAGGGACAGTACATTTCATTTTTCCAATACAGGACAATCCCTTATTATACAGGACGGGTGGCAACACATGGCACAATACCTCTAGGGTCCAGGCCACCGGGTGTGGGGTTCATAACTAAAGTCCTCAATGTAAAAACATACACAGAAAGCAGCACTGTACTGCTGTCTTTCAATGCAGACATGGGGATATTCCCGTTTCCCCTATAGTTCACATGCAAATAGCGTGAGTATGGAGACTAGCATGAATGTAAATAGATTAGGTAGCCTTTAGTCTATCTTTCCTGGTGATGCCCTGCAAGGCTGTCGAGTGAATAATGGCGTCAACTCACCACATAGAAGTCAAATGGGATGTGCGGGACAAAGGGTCGATACCTAAAACAAAGAATAAGATAAGATGCACTTTAATAATCAGTCAAACCAGACGGTAATTTGACAGAAGGGTGTTTTGTTGAGCACAGACTTTGATGAATTGGTCATGTAGCAGAAACTTGAACCAATTTAGTAGTAGCTTGTTAGCTAACTTGCATTCATCCTGGACAACACAGAACTAGCTACCTGGTTGGTTGCTACCATGGATGTATTAATAGAACAACCTGGTTGGTAGCTAGCTACCGTTAGCTAGCTAGCTAGCTATGATACTCACCCTTGCACGAGTCCCCCGCGAGAGCCGAATCGGCCACCACGGCCCCTGCCCCGATCGCCTCTGAAAATTAAACGTACATATTTTTCTTTCATCGTCACACCATAAATCTATCCATCGTGATAATTAACGTTAGCTAAATCCTGCAATGTCTTACCATAGTTACCACTAGCTATCGAGTGATGGCCGGTGTTGGCACACTTGAGCAGCTGACTAGCTAGCTTACGTTAGCTAACAAAGGTAGCTCTCACTAGAGTAGCTAACGTTACTAGCCGAATCCTTTGGCTAGTTCACTAACTAATTATTTCGTTAATATAGCTAGATATTACCCAAAGACAACAAACCAAGCGCACGCTATAACTTCAACATCAAGCTTACCTCATTGCGTAAGACGTTTTGATGTTTGGAGATTAAAAAAAATACGGAGAAATGCGTTCAACGCCGGTCAGCCTGCTTGTCAGGACCCAATGAAACGATCACTCTGAGTTTCCTGCTCCAACTGAGCATGACCGCCCATTTGAATTCACAAAAGAAATACCCCTAAACCCCCCAAGTGGTGCAGTGAGCAGAGTGGCGCAGCGGAAGCGTGCTGGGCCCATAACCCAGAGGTCGATGGATCGAAACCATCCTCTGCTATTTTGTAGATGATGGACCACGTATATTTTGTTTGCTCATTAAATGTTTTATATGTATGAAAGATGATTTCATGAATACATATTTTGATGGTCTACGTCAGGACATATCAACTACAACTACGGTCTGTGTAGAAGGACGGTAAAGGCTAGTTCCCATAAACGCATTTAGGTAAGGTTAGATTTAGCTATAGGGTTAGGTTAGGTTAGGTTTAGGGTTGGAGTAAGGGTTCGACTGGTCTCTGCATTTATAGCCTTAGTTCTACACTTGCCGTAGCTGTATCCCTTCTAGTCACAACCCCCAGTTTATGTGGCACTAAGCTGTCCAATGGATCTCCTGATCCAACCATCTCAAATAATGTAAGGTGTACAGTAAAGGTCCTATCGATGGTTCATGTGTTCCTTTGTGCCAGCGGCTATTCAGGCGTTCCTGGGTGTTGTGGAGGTGTACATGCATATGAGTATTTCTATACATATCTAGTCTGTATGTATGCAATCTATATTTTACATATAAAATGTAAAATATAGAATGCAGAATCATTATTCTAGAATAGAAATAGAATCATTATTCTATTTCATGTTTATTCTGTATATTCTTTATTTCCAACCGTTGCTGTAATTTCCCATGGCCAAAACGCCCACATTTCCTCCTACAGGGATTATTAAAGTTCCTATCTATCCATGTATCAAAGTGCAACTACAATGCCTTTCCTACCATCTGTTGGCCATGCACATCTACCAAATTACTGTTACTGTAAGTTGTAAGGCCAGCTCAACAGCTAAGACAATCATGATATCCAAAGAGGGCTGACGAACAGCACTATCTAACGACTCAGAAACAACACTGAACATGATTACAATTAGCAGATGCTTTTATCCAAAGCACCGTACAATGTGTTGGGGTTAAGTACCTTAAGGGTACATCAGTAAGCAATGACTATCAATTGGCATGGCCAAGTCAAACCTTTGTACCTGGAACCAAAAACAAATTTCTCAATTTCCCTTCACAAGATTGCAATGTCTTAGTGAATGATACATTTGTTAAGAGAAATGACAATATAAAGTTTATTCTATGTTCTCAGACAGTCACCAGGTGACAAGTTCTATCCACTTCATTCAATTGACACCAACAAGGAAGACCATTCTCATCCACGTTATTTTCCATTAACACTTGTGTAGCAGTTACTTATTTGGTTACAGTCACATATCCATAAACTGCTCCAAAAGACACCAATAACCCCCACAAAACCATGGAAGTATACCGGACATATTTGAATCAACAGGTGAATCTTAGGAATTAATATTTCTTTAAATACATTATACATGGTTTAACTAGAATTGGCATTTGTGTTACACTTTTCACAAGAGGGTCTTGCTCAACTTCCACTGAACAATAACTAATGCATCTAAAACAAATTCACATCCGGATGTAAAAACAAAACAACCCATTTTATGAAACATGGGCCAACATGCCATTTGGACAATATGGAGAAGAAATGAAAACAAGGGAGGCTTGGGTCTTCACCTAAAAAAAACGCAGTACTTTAAGCCACAACAAAAATGGACATGAACTCACATTCAAAAATGGTTAAAAACAAGATTTTCTAGGGCGGTTCTGATATAAAAAACAACAAATCAGAGCTTTCTGGAACGAGGAGCATTGGTTCTAGTCCAGTCAGTTGTCCTTCCCTAGTTCAACCAGTTTGCATTTATGCACACTTTGCATCTACAGGAGACTGGTGCAGATGCGAGTCTTCTTTACACTGATCTTCATGGCATAGTCACGTCCACATTCAGGGAAACAAGTCGATGTCTAACATTCTCTTCTTTGTGTGTGTGTGTATCTAGTGTGTCTGCTTGAGAGAAGAGTACATGGTTGTATCTAAATGCATGTGTTTGAAAGCATGTCTGTGCACACGGGTCGGTCACCACTGAGCACATCTGTATGGTGTGAATATGCTTGTGTGTGTGTGGAAGCGTATGCTTCATAACCGTGAAAGTGTGTCACCCTATTTCAAATCCTCTCCGCGTCACCGTATCAAGTTAGTCTCTCGGCGTAGGCCTTCTGAAGACGTTCTTCTCTGCGACCCAAATCATTCCATCCCCTCAGGATCTGCCTGGGCCATGTAGGCATCCAGCTCGGCGTCCAGGTGACCCTTGGTCTTGGACATATAGGCGTCCAGCTGGTTGTCCAGCTGCTCGCGGGTCACCACAGGACGGCCAGCTCCCCTGCCACGGCCCCTGCCACGGCCCCCCCGTCCAGCAAAGCCGCCACGCCCGCGTAGAACACCTCTTCCTGGGGGGAGGAGGAGGGGGGTTGTAAAAAATAGGCCCACAAACCCTCATCATTACAACAAGTCTACAAACCTTCATTATTAAACGGTTTACTGTTTAAAACCGTTCTTGATATTTGGCTTTAGCACTAGATTATGCTCTTAGTCACTTGTTTAGAAAGGAGATGCACTTATTGTAAGTTGCTTTGGATAAAAATGTTGGCTAAATAAGCAGGCTGGCACCTTGCATGGCAGCTGACTCACCATTGCAGCCAGGACAAAGAGGCATGGAGCGGCAGCCTTCTGCCACTATGCCCCCAGACTGTGGAACACTCTGCCAGAGAGCCTCAGATTGACTGAGACCCTGGAGACGTTCAAGCGAGACCTCAAAACGTATCCATTTAATCTCGCCTTTTAAACACCTCGCTGTATTGTCTGTTGTTGTTTTGATCTGTCTGTTATTGTTTCATGTCGTGTTTCTGTAAAGCACATTGCGTTGCAATTTGCAGGAAATGTGCTATATAAATAAAGTATTGATTGATTGATTGATTGGCGTGTGAATGTGTGTAAATGGGTGAATGAGGCCAAAGCACTCTGAATGCAGTCCATTTACTACTCCCATCATCGACAGTCGAGCCAAGACTAAAAGCATCACAGATGGAATGCAATTTTCTCCACGTGGTGATCACTCACCCCTGACTCCCATCCCTCTTCCTGCTCCTCGGCCAATAGCAGCTCCACGGCCTGTAGCCCCTCCTCTCTGGCGCATCCCCCTGCGGAGGGCCACCCGCCCGGGACCCCCTCGGCCACGCATCTGGGCCATGCCTGTGGACAGACGTTTCCCTGTCACATACAGAGCAGCAGTGTCACGCTGTGTTAGAGGACATTTTAATCTAAAAAACGGGGACAGTTGATTCTATGGAATAGGCATATGACTCAGTCTAATATCAATAAAATGTATATATGATCATTTGCTTATATCAATCAATTCAGACAATTGGCCCCGCAGTGGTGGAATGAACTGGCCACTGATATCAGGACAGTAGTCGCTGCCCATCTTTCGCCACAGGCTCAAAACTCATCTCTTCAAGAAGTACTACCACGATCCTCCCTCTTAAGCACCCATTGTATTTTTAGATTGCTATTCTTGCACTTTGCCTTCAGCACTCGATTATACTCTTAGTCACTTGTTTTAGAAAGGAGATGCACTTGTGAGTTCTGGCAAGTAGTAGTACATTGGCTTTTCCCACGTTTAATGCAATTATTCTATGTCACTTTGGATTAAAGTATCAGCCAAATTACTAATGTAACGCAAGGCAAGAGAAGGCCTCAAATGTGCAGGCCCCAGGAAGAAGAGTTGCTGCCTTAGAAGCAGAAAGCTCTATTATAAGTCTACAGGCAAGATAAGCAGGTTCATCAACGTATTATTCTTTCTAGTGGGCAAATGAGAACAAAGTGAAACTTCCAATGTAACATTTTCAAGATGGGATCCCAAATTCCTTATCTGCCTTGAATTCTTCAGGCACATGAGTGGCGCCACAAGTGTTGACAACAGGGGCAGTACAGCTGCTGGCTCTGTCACCACATGCTAAGCAGCACAACAGGCTGTGAGGTACAGGGCCAATTCTGAGCCATGGTGGAGTCCTGCAATGATTGACAGCTCCACCTGGACTGACAGCTGAAGTTTTCCATTCTCCTGTTCTAGGTGGAGTTGCCTGTCACAGTGAAGCGCCATTTTATTACACAGGCTGGTGAAGTTATAAAACACAACTTGAAATATCCTGAGACTGTTTACTTTGACCTTAGGATAATAAAATACTCTAGGTCTTTTAAAAGTCCATACACTACAAATAGAAGAGAAAGTGATTAAAAGGACATGTAAGGGCATGTAATCATAAACATCAACATCAAATGTAGATAAGTGATGAACGCCAGACCCAAGATGGAGAAAAAACACAGATGGGGAAACGTGCTATAGACAAGAGACGATAACAGAAACAACAGTACTTGCATAGGCTACATCCATGCTCACCTCTCAGGGATAATGCTCCCCTCATTGTTCCTCCTCTACCACGGCCTCGCAGACCTCCCCTGGTCATCCCTCGCATTCCTCCTGCTGCGAATCCTCGGCCTACAGCTCCCCCTCGCATCAGAGCCCCAATGGGCCGGCCCAGCCGGGCCTGGATGTTGCTCTTCCCCAGCCGCTGCTTGAGGCTCTGATGTGGTTAGGGAGTGGGTGATACCAAGTGGTAGGTACAAGGAGGTTGTGGGTATTTGTTTTTGGATTGCCACATCGCTTTTTCAACGATTTCTGGGATATTTCCCTTGGGGTTTATCCCTCTAACCTGATTCCGTTGCAGGGCAGCCAAATAGTCAGGCCTCTCCCTCACCTGTTTGTGATGCAGAGCTGCCTGCACCGAGGGCCTGTTCTCCATCTGCTGGGCAAGACGGCGGTTGCGGGCACTGGCCATGTGCTGCTGCTGCATAGTGGCTCGGACGCTCACTGCCGTCGGCTGCTTGTTCTTCAGCATGTTAGTGAAGCTTTTGGGGGTGGGGGTAGGGGGGGGGCAAGAGGAGGGAAGAAAGAGAGGAGGAAGGAGGGAAAAGGAGATATGGAGGAGGGGGGGGGGTCCAAATCAAGTCATTTCTCATACTAAGGACGAAGCCGCAGGAGGCTGTGGTGTTTTGTTATGTAGGCCATATGCCCCACTTGTTGGCACTTCCTTTTTCTCGCTCTCTCTCTCTCTTGTATTGTCAGGTAGCCGAAACTGACTTCACAAATTACTTCTGGTAGCATTTCAGAACATCTTAGATGAAACAATCAAGGTAGAAAGGTAGAAAGTAAGAAAATGTACAGAAGAATAGAGATGGAATGAGTGTCAGACAAGGAATAGCTTAAGTGAAAAGATGAAGATGAGAGGAGAGCAGAGGAGAGTGATTGCCACTTACAGGCCTCCTGCCACCTTGTTGTGTTGTCATCAGCTTGCGACAGAGACTGATTGGGGAGGAGACCATGGGCTGGAGGGATTGTTTGGCTACCCAGCCACTTACAGCCCAGACCGTGCCATGTGGTGTCACCACATATTAGGGGGAAAAGAGGGGGGAGAAGAGAGGAGGTAAAGGGGGAGGGTTTGGTCACGTCCAGGCCGGGACTGGGTGCCTGGTCTCAAAGAGAGAGGAGAGAAAGAGAGCATGAATGCAGATTTTTTTTTTTTAGAGAGAGAGGAGTGTGAGACAGGGTGGGAGAGGAGTAGGAGGGTGCTTTGAGGTGAGCATACCCAGCCCTTTTAGGGTTTGGCGTCTCCTCTCCCATTGCACAAGCATACTTTATGCATACTGCGCTAGCTGTGTACTACACAGAAAGGAGTGCCGAGGCATTTTCAGTGTGGCCTGTGCCCCATTCCAAGACAGTCGCCTTACCAAGCATCATCGTTACCCATTCTCCTTGCACCAAAGTGTGCACTGCTCACACAAGAGGTCGGCTGGGAGCAAACCTTTTGTGCTACGACCTACATTCCAAAACATATTCAACTTCGTCCTTGCTACTGCAAATGCAGCGGACATTTTGAGTAAGCAGCACACACATTGGCCCCTGGCAGTTTAGCGTCCATGCCTGGTCTGGTCCCCAACAGTGGCCTTTCCGTAGAGCACACTAGGGCCGTCAGAACCCATTTCGCCCTCGCCTCTGGTCTCTTTTACTGCTGTCAGATGCATCGCGCCTCACCGCTCATTCAGGGACACCTTGGTGGTGCTTTTCAGCACAACTTTTTGGGAGGAGGGAGCACTCATTTTGACTTTGCTTCCTTGGTATGCTTCTGGGGAAAAAGAAAGAAACGAGGGAGGGATAGTGGGGGCAGATAAGAGGGGGAGGGTACGGGGAGGTGCCAGACAGGGAATTGAAAGAAAAAAAAAAGATTAGCTAGCAATAAAATACAACGTCATTCGAAATAGCTAGGTAATGTTGGGCGTGAATAGATGTTTAGCTAGATTTATATATCAATGCGCTTCAGAGATTAACAAGCATACACATTAAAATGTAACGTTACACTACACGCTACCTAGCCTGGTTTAGCTAACGTTAGCGGTTCGTTAGCTGTTCATTAACCGTAGAAAACGTTATTATAGCTAACGTTATCCAGAACACCGTTAGCTGATTGATAAAACCACAAACCACAACGTAAATGGAAGCCTAGCACAACTAGTTTGCTAACGTTAGATAGTGTAGCTAGCTAACGTATTGTTATGGCAACGTTAGCTAGCTAGCTAAACGCGTGGGCTGTGCTAACTGTTAGCTCAGACTGCTAGTGCCTTCTAACGTTAGCCCAGACTGCTTTAAGTGACACGAGTTAAATCTGCTCAACTAACGTTACGAATTCGACTCTAAATCTTAAATTCAAAATCTTAAATCAAGTTTGTAGACGTGACTTACTTTTCTCGATGCCTTTGTCGTGGGCTAGCTAGCTAACTTCAGATGATTATAATCCCGTTTCGTTAACGTAGCTAGCTAGCTTGTCTGGTCGAGTTAGGCCAAGTGCGTTTCGGTTCTGGATGAAAGTTCTCTCCGCGACCCACTTGTGTTATATTCGGGAACGTTTGTGTTAAAATTTAAAAAAAAAACTTCAATAGAAAGTTGTTTTAAAATGTTTTAAAACGTCAGATAGCCTGCTCTCTTCCTGATCAGTACAAAATGGTGCTGGCTAGCATGCTACTGACTGACGGAAGAAGGGTAAAATGGAGACGGTTTATAGCTAGCTCTTGAAAGGAGCTAGCTAGCTAGTTAGCCAGCCTGACGTCATAAGACGTGTTTGGGGCTCGTTCGCAAGAATCAAGACTGCGAAGTGAAAGATCAGCTCCGATCGGCGCCTTGCGGCGTCCGTTGCAATGTGGGGAGAAATTACAGTACGTGACATTACAATTCTATATACAAATAATTTCATTCAAGAGTAACAAAATATAAATATAATAGGAGCCTGGTAGTGTTTCTTGAAGAGGTGAGTTTTGAGCCTGCAGCGAAAGATGGGCAGCAACTCTGCCATTCTGACATCAATGGGCAGGGCAGTTAATTCCACCACTGCGGTGCCAGGACAGAGAAGAGCCGAACCATGTCGATCGATTGCAGGGGCCACGGAGTGATGGGGCAACCAATCGCCCTGAGGTAGCAGAGTGTTGTGGTCAGAAGGGGGTGTAGGACTTGACCATGGCTTGAAGGGAGCTGTTCCTTTCATTACCCTGTAGGCCAGTTTTAAACTGGATGCAAGCTGCTACAGGGAGCCAGTGTAAGGAACGGAAAAGGCAAGTTGTGTGGGAGAACTCGGGGTGGTTGAACATCATGCAAGCTTTCTGGACAAGCTCCAGAAGTTTAATGGCTGACGCCGGGGCCCCAGCAAGGAGGAAGTTGCAGTAGTCCAGGGGGGAGATGACAAGAGCCTGACTGAGCACCTGCGCCGTTTCATCACTGAGGAAAGGGTGAATCCTCCTGATGTTGTAGAGCAGGAATCTGCAAGAGTGTGTAATGGATGTAATATGTGCCGACTCGAGAACAACAGTTGGTCATCAAGGGTCACACCCAGATTCCTTGTAGCCCGAGTTGGCATCACCACTGAGTCGTCAATGGTGATGACCAGGTGGCGGCATGGGCAGCCGTTCCCCGGGAGGAAGAGCAGCTGTCTTGTCCAGGTTGAGCTTGAGATCATGTGTCGCGGTCGCCATCCACTTTGAGATGTCAGCCAAGCAAGCAGCTATGCCTGCCAGGACCAGCTGGCTGCCATCGGTATATTAGTGATAGGAGAAGTCGAACTAATGACAGAACCCAGAAAGTGTAGAGGGAAAAAAGAAGAGGACCCAGGACTAGGGTGACCATAATTTCACCCCCACCCACCCCATATAAGATAGGCTGTAGGTTAATATAAAATAGGCGATGTATTGCACTCATAACAAAGTAGGAAATTTATTTTATTGACTGATTTCAAAAGCACCGGCTGCTCATCAGTACAATAACAAAAAAGCCCCCCCAAAAGTCATGCTGTTCTGAAGTAGCCTAATATCTTGCTGTTGGCTATCCTATCTTTAGAATCAAAAAGAGTGGTGCACACAAATCTGGAGAAAAAGAGGAGGCTTAACAATATTTTGTCATGCTTTTTAATGCAGGTAGCACAGGGGAGAAAAAACACACTGCTGTCCCAGTTGCCTGTATACACACTGAAGAAGGCCTAGCCAAAACGTTTGTTTTTTCCCATGTGCTGCCTATTTGAGATTGAACTTCAGATTGTTTTTAAGTCTGCTTTTAAATCAGATATATGTGATATTTTAGTGGGAGAGTGCACCTGTTGTAGTCTCAAATTGGACGAAAGGTTAACATACAAATATGAAGACTTGGACTTGAGACAGAATTTCGCCCACCTTACAAGGAGCACAGGAAGGCGGCGACCAGTGCTGATTATAACGGTACAGTCGTTATCCTCGCGAACGAGCCCATATATTCATGGCACGTGACACTTTGCTGATGTTAGTAAGCAAAGATGGCTGCTCTATCAGTAGAAGAGACACCGTCCGGGAAGGATGCAATTGCCGAGGGACTTCTCGACCTCTTGAAGCCAGCTGTACAGCAGCTTGACCTGCATGTGCACTCAGTGAGGTAGGTTGTTTTTTTTGAGTATATCACTTTATGCAACCCCTTCTCACCTCCATGCTTCTCACTCTTCAGCCAGATTGCTAGTTCTAGCTATCTAGCTAGCTGGAAGTCCCGTGATGCCAATCGCCCCTTTTCTGAATATGTGAGCGGACAGATCTATTTGACTGCAAATGTTCGCTACATGTTTTAGTAATAGAATGATGAATAATTCCAGATCTGAATCTGATCATACTGTTTAATATTCTTAGACATGCTTTACAATTCAAATACTGTGAGAAGTCACCATTGAGATCTAGATGTCTAGCGGTTTAGCCCAGAGCAGCTGCAGGTAGTCCTATCTATGAATATGACTGCTTTCCTGTTTTTAGGGAGAGCCAGGTGGAATTGCGAGAACACATCGACAATTTAGCCACAGGTAAGGCTGCACACGTTTCTTATGGTTGCCCTCTTAAATGGAAGTGTGAATTAGACTGACATTCTTGTAGTGTCAGTACAGTGTGTTCAGTACAGTATGTAACGGCTTAATGATAAATAGACGTTCAATAATGATAACAACAATACAATGTATTTCTAGCATCAGATCATCTGTGTAACCTAGACCTGAACCTAGAGTTCCTCTCTTCCTAGACCTGTATCGGCTCAGGGATATATCAGAGCCCCTTGACGTCCCATTGAGAAAGAGCGCACATAAACAATGTTCAGTCCACCATGTCTAAACAAAGACATAACTCACCAGTATTAATCTCCAAAGATTACTATGCGTGTCACTTCACTTTTCACTGGGTGCTCCTGCATCCTAAACAATAATAAACATACTTTTAAACTAATTTATCATCGGCCCGAAAACCACTAGCCCTCAAAGCTCTGTCTTTCTAGTTACCACTACAGTCCAGGTGGTCCAGGTAGAACTAGTGTTGTGTAGCAGCAGGTGCTACTTGCAAAAGGAAGCAAACATGATGCATGCGCATTGTGTGTGTGGGGGTGGGGGGCAAAATATAGATACCGTGATTATCGTATTGTTGCATCTTGTATGATTGTCGTATCGTGGCCTCTTCAAATATTGTGATTTTGGGACAAAAACATTTTAACTCTTGATTTCTGGGCAGTTCAGCTTTTTGGCACTTTATTTTATATCGGAATGATGGCAGGCACACATGGACAAGTTGCAGTCAATGTGTGTGCTTATTAGAGACATTAAGCTAAGATGTACTGTATTTGCTTCATTGTTCACCACCACAACCAGCAATAACAATGCTGCAGTGAATGAATAAAAACATAATTCCTGCTTTTTGCCCTTTATAGTGGTATTTTTTTATCTTCAGTTAACACCAGTATCATGATGTATTGTTGATGAATTGTCTTACAATGTATCGATAATTGCAGAATCGTGGTATCGTGATGCCATCAGTATCGGGGGCAAAATATTGTAAGGTTGTCGTATTGTGAGTTACGCTGTGATTACCACCTCTAGCGTGCATACTGAGAACTTATTCATTTGTTTGGACATGGGGGACTAAACTTGGCTGGTGTGCACTCTTTCTCAATGGGACCTCACATGACTCTATGCAGTTATTGCTGAGCCCTGATACAGGTCTACTTTCCATCATTCTTTTCAGAACTGTGCAGAATAAATGAACATCAGAAGGTGGCACTAGACCTGGACCCCTATGTCAAAAAGCTGCTTAATGCAAGACGCAGGGTGGTACTGGTCAACAACATTCTCCAGAATGCTCAGGTCAGTGGCATCAAAACCAGATTGGGCTCTCTTTAGTGTCTCGTGGATTTCTGACCCTGTCACGCCGCTTTTCTTAGTCACGCTTGTCTGTGGCTGAAGCAGCACATATCATGATAGTCACATTTTCTGATTTATTATTATTTAGTTAAATCCTGGACTAGATCTTTTACACACATTTAGCATCAATGAAATTGGGGTAGAACGCCATAGAATCAAATTTCCTGTTAAATTCTGGTCGACACAACTCTCATTTTGTTACCACTGTTTGTTTGTTTTTTATCAGACATGGACATCTCCATGTCTGACACTGACCTACTCTTTACTCTTTTTTGTCGTCTTTCTCTTTTTCTCCAGGAACGTCTGCGACGGCTCAACCACAACGTAGCAAAGGAGACGGCACGCAGGAAGACCATGCTGGAGACGTCAGGAGCGTTCACACCTCGGTCACCCAGCAAACCATGACCAAACCTAAAGCTTCTCTATGATGCCAACACTGGGCTTCTGTCCAACTGGAAATGAATCAAATAATCACATTCAATCACCCCAAGAGTGAGGCAGCATTGCAAGACACTGTGGCTGCGAGACACTGGAAAACTATGCTTTCATTGGCAGCGTACCCGTAGCTTTGTCTAATAGCAGCGGATGCAAAAACAAATTATGGGCACATTCATTGGGAAACAGCTGGAAATCAAGAAGGCTAGACTGCACAGCATGTACCTAAGACTAACTGCACTGTTAAATACAGTTTGGTAAACATATTCACATTCTTTTCAAATTGTTTTTGTTCTTGTGGTACTGTAATGTATTTCTTCCATCTTCCGCCACAAGAGGGCATAGTTTCTGTAGCCCGAGCGAGAGGAGGTATGATAGTCATCCTCTTTCCATATGAGGTTTGACTGGAGGTTGTCACTTGTCACAGTCTGAAATGTTCTCCAAACTGTTCATGAGATTAGTTAAGACTCTAAATAGGATTGAGTTGATGGCAATAGCGGCTTGTGTTAATTTATGTTAGGGATATTATTATTACTGCTGTAAAGTACACCTCTGTATCTAATCTTATGGAATGCTCACAACTGACCCAGTCTTTCTCCAAGACATGTGGAAGGATGTCCCTCTGCATTCTACACAAAGCTATATCGACACAGATGTGTAGTTAATGGACCTGGTTTTCCTCTGGGCAAGTTATTTCTGACACTGGCGAGACAATTGAACTGGTGAACCAATGGGCCAATGTAGTGTAGGCCTAGCTTTAGAGGATGTTAGAAACAGAGCTCTGTCATGCGCCGTGCATCTGATAGACATCCTTCTACATTTGAGCCATCTCTTTTTAAAAGTAATACCGCTATTAAAAACTTTGAAGAATCATAATTGTACCCTTGTTTTGTTCTTAACAACACAGTAAAATATGTATTCCAGGTGGAAGTTTTATCATAGTCATATGGAAAAGATCTGTGTACAATTTTAAGGAAAAAATGCATGGCTCTAATATTGAATAATGCACCTTTTATTAAAAGTAAAGAAAGTGGCGTTCCAAGGAGACCAACACGAGTGAGAGATACCCTGCACCTCGGCTACATCGGCTACATCATCTAGTCAGGCCTAGTCAGGTTACCATTATACAAGGTTAGCGTTCCTATAAGACTTGTACTACACACAGAGTGACTTGGATGTGTGGTGCAGTACCTAGTCTTGTTCTAGATCTACTTCTTGCGTATGTAAAGACTATTGTGTCCTAACCCACCCAGGCCACTTGTGATGGCCATTTTGTAAGAGTTTTGATACGTTTTCTAGATCTTTGAACAATGTAGGCATATAGAGTCTTCAGGGTAGGATCACTGTATTCTCCCCTCCCTCTCTGTAAAGCGTATTGTGTTGCCTCTGTGTATGAAATGTGCTATATAAAGTAGGTTGATTAATCGAGAGACATTTTGCCATATTTGATCTTACAATAGTAATTTGATCTTACAATCTTACAATAGTAATTTTATAGCAAGAGACGCATATCTAGTCCAACATATTGAGTATTGCATTGGCCACACTTAAAATGCTAACACTGTTATTGTTACACTATTTTTTTAACCAGAAGACAGTTGACAATGACATGGCTGAATAACTCATCTGTGCCTTGTGAAAAGTCCTTCACCTGAATACCTTCAGCAATGCCCTGCTGCTGCATAATTGGATCAGTGGTAAAATGCAAGGTATGTCTGCCTCCTATGTCAATAATGAATGTTTTGTAATCAGAGAACATGGGAGGGGGTTGAAGGTGACCCTAGGTTTTTAGCAGGAGGAGGGAATGCGAGAGGGGTTTCAGAGGGGGGCAGAGGTCAAGAGAGATGGGGTTGTAGAGAAGGAATATAAATTGGAGGATGTTCTGTGAAGATGAATAATGGTGTGGTTAAAAATAAAAAAATGTTGCAGGTACTTCCATGGACATTCACATAAATGTGGAAAAGTGATTATTTCTTATACTGTGGGTCAAATATAAGGGTTTATATGAGGATTGGCACTGCTGTAATTCATTTCCTCTCACCTCTTGAATAACCACACCCCCTAAGTTTCACAAACTAATATGGTTACAAATGGGTCCATGGCATAGAAACTGGTAGCGGCATGTAAAAGACTCGGGGCAGTGCAGCTTTGTACACCACGGTATTCATTAGTAGTGAGTGAGTAGTGGGACGGACATGACTGGGGCTGGGGGGTGGAGGGTAGAGGGGCGGGGTAATCTCGGCGGCGCCACTTTAAAAAAACAGTCGCGCCGATATGTCAATCTAGACGCGACCCAGACAGACCTCGGCCCGGGGGCCCAGCCTTGAGAGCCGCGTCACGATTGGCTGAGAGCCTCCATCCCTTTGAGACTGCAGGCCCCATTGGCTGAGAGCCTCCATCCCTTTGAGACTGCAGGCCCCATTGGCTGGGGCTTGGCGAGACACTCACGCGCACGATGTCTATCCTCTTTTGTTATTGTACCGAGCGCGAGGAGAGGCTTCAGGGAGCAAGCAGGATGCACGAGCGGAGACAGCAAGGCTGATAGTCTGATATCGACAAGGATAGAAAGAGATAGCCGGGAGGGGAGGAGGGGGATTCTGAATACAAGCTAGCTTAGTGCACCGCACCGCATTCACCGCTACTTCTTTCTATTCCCCCAATACTCCGGCCGATGTGTAAGTATAGTGAGTTTATCAAATTATACGGCTTCTTCTCAGCACGCGAGCGCTCCAGACCAAGAGAAGGGGAGGATGAGGTTTCTGGACCCAACACAGACGGACAAAATATCTTAATTACTTGCTCGTTTTATCCACAGACAAATCTCAGAGGAGTGTGCCTGCCATTGGCCTCTTAATACGCTTGCATGAGTCCGTCTGCTGCTCTTATGTTGGGTCATTTTGTCCAGCAGTGACTTCACTGGCTGACTGTCTAGTCTGCTGTCGATGTTTTTCTAAAACGTTGTGACATTTTGCCCTCCATAACATGAATTCATACTGATCCATTCATAGCACTCGGGTGTAGTATTGTAGCAAACAACGCGTTCTTAAATAATGCGATTACGTTGGGTGTATTTTATTCCTACCGGGATCTCTTGAAACGTTCAGACAGCAGACTCGGTGACGCGTTATGACCATATATGGTATGGCAATGTTTGCGTCTTCGACCCTCGTAAACTGAATGCATGGCTTGGACATTGTTTTTGGTTCATCTTAAAATGTTGCGGTAATGCATCTTTTTGAGATGATTAAAACTCCATTCTCTTTTTGATGGGTTTCTATCCATTCGGAGAGTGTTGCTCAAGTTCAGGTGCATCAATGACGGGGGGCGGATAGGATAGATATATTGACTAAATAGTTATTGACAGCTATGTCAGCTTTATTCATAGGGAAATGGTCACAAAGCTTCTCGCTACCAGAGGGTAGTCCAATGACTAGGATATAGGCAAGTGTATCATTGAAAGTCTATACGCACTGTGGAGCACGTTATTACACGTTCCGGCTATCATTTAGCCTACACAAGATACAACTACATTTCAAAAGAGTTTAACCACCTTAACTTTTTGAAGAATAATCACCATTCATTCAAGTTGAACATGTTTTGCAGTGCTGACTATTTTAATCAGTCAGGTTTATAGAATTGTGTTGCGAGGTACATTATATATTGCAGTGCTATTCAATCATGGTTCTCTATGGCTAAAATGGAATAGGTTATTGTTTTTTACTTTCTTATCAGGGACTGATTCAGACCTGGGGCACCATGCTAATGAACACTCTGGCCGATCACTGACATTGACTGACCAACTGACTACAAGGTAGGGAAGACAATCGTCTATCACCACAGGCCTCAAGGGTCAGGAATTACATTATGTTAGAATAGCTTAATGTTTAATGCTGTAACTGTATTGTGCTACCTTGAAACCCAATTGGACCACCTGTTGCTACTTATGAATTTGGGATCATGCTCATGGTTTAAATTGAATTCTAACTCTCCTGTCCTCCTGTCTGTCTTTCTCTCTTGACCATAACAATAAAGAGTGATGTAAAATACTTTCCTCACAGGAGGTATACATTTGAATTTGCCTGGTAGTAGCCAATATACTTTCTTATACAGCTCAAGTCATGCTGTAAGCAAAGATGCTTCTAAACTGATGATGGGACCGAGAGAGAGAGAGGAGAGAGAGAAGAGAGGAGGGAGAGAGAGAGGAGAGAGATAATAGAGAGACTCCCTTCTTGCCATATTAACTATGAAGAGGCTGAACGTTTCTGATGGCTCTGGATGGCAGAATTAGCTACATACCTTTTCATATCTGACTTTCTTATACCCTATCTTTCTAATCACTGTGAGAATGGGTTTGAAACCACCAGGTACTGCATGCTGCCGTCACAAGTAGATGCTTCCAGTTCTTACCATGCGCCCAATGTGTGTGCAGGTAGCAGCTTGTAAGCAAAGTTACTACTCAAACATTGAAGAGGTAAATTGAACTGAATGTAGCCCTGGGCCTTTGGTGGAAGATGGAGGGAGGTGGAGGGAGGCCAGCTGGAACGCTCAAATTAATTAGTTGATTATGAGGTTATCAGAAATGCCAATGCCACTAATGCTGCACAAACAAATCTACGCACGCATGCGCGCACACACACACACACATAGCCATTCTGTTCTATTTGAATTATTTCAAAATGTTGTGTCGACTCAACCTATCAATTTCGTGTATTCGGCTGCTCCAGCTACATGATTGTATTTTCTGACCTCTGCACCCCCCCCCCCACCCCCTGCCCCTCAGCAGCGTCATGTCAGTGAACCCTCCCAGCAGTAACGACGCCTGCCTGAGCATCGTGCACAGCCTCATGTGCCACCGGCAGGGCGGCGAGAACGAGGGCTTCGCCAAGCGCGCCATCGAGAGCCTGGTGAAGAAGCTGAAGGAGAAGAAGGACGAGCTGGACTCCCTCATCACCGCCATCACCACTAACGGCGTGCACCCGAGCAAGTGTGTCACCATCCAGAGGACGCTGGACGGACGCCTGCAGGTGGGCCGTGTACACACACACACACACACGCACGCACACACATGCGCACACACACACACACACACACACACTGCATATAAATAATGTGATTGTGGTCTATAAGCGCGTCACTTCATGATGGTGTGCTCAGCTGAGAAGATTCAAGGTCAATCCAAAGCTTATGGCTTGCGTACTCAAATGACATTAACCTTTTATTTAAGGCAGAATCAGTCAGAATGGGCATTGCACGCATCGTTCAGCAGATACCTCTTGAAAAGTCTGCTAATGACGCAGGTAGAGCATCCAGTAAGTGTTGCTTAAGGTGATGCATTTCACCCTTAAAACAAATCTTGTATTTCTAATTCGCATTCCAGTCACACCTTGTCCTAAATTCAATTGACACCAGGTAAATCACCTGTTGTCACAATTGTTTCCAATGCTATGCATTAATTAAACGGTTTTGATACTATCAGACAATTACATAGAACTGCATTTGTGGAGATTTCACAAATGTACTTGCCAAATCCAAAACTTGTCTCCCACGGTGCTCATTTTGACAGAAGTCTATCGATGGCTAGCAGGCCATGAATACACCGAAAGATCATCAGAGACACTTGTCTTTCATGGGGAGATGCACTTAAACATCTAAATATAGCATTGTCATGACAAAGTTTAAATGCAGTTAACACTAAAAGCTCAAGTATGCCTGGGGACAACAAACGCTGACAATATCACACCTTAAGCTCTGCTAATGAAGCTCTGTCACTCTGCTACTCTAAGGCCCGATCCCCCCCTGGGAATTACTAAAGCTTATATTATCTTGCTTATGCTTCAGGGCAAATCTCAAGTTTAGAAATGCTAATTTCTGTGAATACCACATTTCTTAACACGCTAAAATGATGGCAAATGCTACAAGGTTACCAGGTAACTATAATATTCACAGAAGCTAGCTAACGCTATATAGTTACTGACAGCTGAACGTCTGATTACTTCCAGTTTAATGACACGCACGCACACACACACACACACACACACACACACACATACAGTATAGACCTATAGTTAACCAAATTTATTTTGACAGTGAAATTTCTTTTTTGTTTTAGCTCTTCACCCCTTCACTTTGGATTTGAATGAGACAGTGAATATGGGGTTAAAGGGCACCCCAGGAGTTTGAACAGTTAGCTTGTTTTGCATTTACGGGGAGTGTAGCAGCAGGATGCAGGCATTTCTGGCTGTAATCCAGTCACTTTAAGAGAATCCATGTTAGCTCTGGTTAGCATAAATTGGTTGAGGCCTAGGCCACTAGGCTCATAAAAACAACTGTGAATAGTTGTAATGTGAGTGAAAGGGGGTAAGTGACTCCGGCAATTTTGGAGAAATCCAAGAAACATAAACATGTACCCTTCCCTTTGAGGAGAGAAGGAGAATGAGGCTGGTGGAGAGATGGAGGAGAGGAGGACTGGAAGCGCTGTGAAAGTTGTTTTGTCTAAGACACAGGAAAGGGGCTGGCTCATTTCAAGCCATCTGTTGTGTGTGTGTGTGTGTGTGTGTGTGTGTGTGTGTGTGTGTGTGTGTGTGTGTGTGTGTGTGTGTGTGTGTGTGTGTGTGTGTGTGCGTGTGTGTGTGTGTGTGTGTCACACTCAGATTGAATGGTAGAATTGCATATGCATTTGAATGAAACACTTATTTGAAACAAGTACTTTGATGTGTGTGCACTCATGTGCATGTGTGTGTGTGTTTGTGGAATTTGGGGGTTTGTGGGGAGGGGGGGGGGGGTTAATTCAATACTCCCTGACAGAATAAAACTGAACTGCTGAGTGAAGACATCACATGTCACCTTCTGTGACCTTCTCCTCACAGAAGGTGTGTGTGTGTGTGTGTGTGAGAGAGAGAGAGAGAGAGAGAGAGAGAGATGTGAGGTAGACATGGCTGAATATAGGTTTCAAATGTCTTAAGACTTCACTCACATTTAATACAGCACACAGTCTGTCTCTTTCTCTCTCTTTCTCTTTCTTTCTCTCTATCTTTCTTGCTCTCTCTCTCTCTCATTCTCTGTCACACATACTTACACATAACTTGAAAGAGAAACAAGTTTGGCCCATCTGTCAAAACCCTTTTTCTCACAGGCACGAACCCAGGGGTGATCACACCTTGAATGGAGCCTGATGACAATTTGCATTACAAAAAAATATAGTTGCATTTTTCAACATTAGTCAGGAGATTACCTCAATTCTTCCCAGGGAAGATGGGACAGCCAGTTCACACGTAAACCAATTTTAGACTGCCTGGTAACTAAATAGATTTTGCTAATTTAACTAGTTAGCTAACTGAGTTAGTTAAGATAAGATACAGCTTTGTTTTTTTTTCTCAACACAAGGTACAACAAAATAAAACACAAAAACAGCAAACTCACTCACATATGGTACCTACATCAAACATCTGTTTACCTGCAGGAGACTGATAGCACTAGGGACAAAGGACCGCTTGTATGTGTTCCTCTTTACTGTGGTAGAAGCTACTTTCAGATTGGCTCAAAATCAGTCCATGACAGTTGATGGCACATTCAAATGCCATGGCATTCATAAGAGATATTTCACTCATCAAAGTGCCCTCGGGAATGAGGTGCACAGACGAGGGACAAAACAATAGGATGAATAAGAGCTTTACTCTTGCAGAATGTGGAACACCTACTTTGGATGTGGTCCTCAAACAAGTGTGGAGCTAAACAAACACTGGTGTTAAATCCTTTGACTGGATACACTGTGACAGCCGTCAATAGCACTGCTCCAAGGTGAGCGCTCTCAACAAAAGGAGAATAATTTTGGTCTGGCAGGCCTTGACTGCCTGTCACCCCACCCCTCAAAACCATTACAACCTATGCAGCACACACACACATACACACGCGCGCGTGCACATGCACACACATGCGCTACGCTGCCATTGTCAACATTTTCCAGGTACTGGCCAGTGTTGACACAAGAAGCTGTTCTGACATTAAACACATCGCACAATACATGTGACATGGTACAGGGTTGCTTTCAAATGGGTGTCTTGGAAGGCCTAGACTTATGTTAGTGTTGTATCTGCTTGGAGGTGGATATGATATATGATCCTGATTTGTGATTTGAGTGCCAAGAAACCAACGGGCACTCCCTTAATTTGAACTCTGGCTGAGCCTGACATTTTGTCTGAATGCTGTGGCTCACTCTATTGTATATCTCTCCTCTGGTTTTTCAGTGAGAGCCCTGGTAGGTTTATAGTCACTTTATTTTCTTCAACTGGCACGAAACAAAGTACATTGTATACTGTACATGGTGCAAAGTTGATAAGTGCATGTATGCAGTTAGTTATACATTAATTTCTCTGTCTCCCTCTCTCTTTCCCTCAGGTGGCGGGGAGGAAAGGTTTCCCACACGTGATTTACGCCCGGCTATGGCGTTGGCCAGACCTCCACAAGAACGAACTGAAGCATGTGAAGTTCTGTCAGTATGCCTTTGACCTCAAGTACGACAATGTCTGTGTCAACCCCTACCACTACGAGAGAGTGGTCTCACCTGGCATCGGTACGTCTGCTAAATGGTTTAATGACTACAGGCTTATGTATTGTCGTGATGGTAAATTATTTGTTGTTATTTTTGTCCTTGTAAGTTATTTTGTCCTTGTAAGATATTAAGTATCTAGAACTTGAGTTAGTAGTTAGTATTCAGTAAGTTTATCTTATGTTGACACAAATTGATCTTCTCATTGAAGGGAATAAGTTACTGACTGGCTTTTTTTCCTTGCATCTTTTCTTATTATTCTCCTATTAAGTTGGTCTTAGTCTCCACAACACAGGTGAGTTCATTGTTCACTTAAACGTGATTATGCCTGGGTTCATTGTATACAGATGTCATTTAGCATGTTTTTGATTATAGCTGAATGAATCTGCCCCCCCCCCAACCCCCCTTCTCTCTGTCTCTTCCATTCAGCCCCTCCAGGCAGGTTGATCAAAGAGGAGTACATCCATGACTGTATTCAGATGGACATCCCTCCAGGCATGCCCCCGTCAGACCTCCCGGGGGCGCTCAAGCTGCCCCCTCCGGAGCACTACGGCCAGCCCCTCCCACCACTGCAGCTCCCGCCCGACCCTCCCCACGGACCCCCCTCCGTCACCCTCTACCCTAACATACCCCTCTCGCCCACAGGTAAGAGGGCAGAGAGAAACTCCCAACCCAGTCATGATTACCCTTCTACATTTGTGCTAAAATCAATCGTCTTCTTCAACCTTGCTTGAAATTGTCAGTTTCATAGTGAAATTGATTTGACTCCTAAGCTAAGAGATTCTTTTAAATTCATTTTATTTCTATTATTCTTTCTCTCTCTCTCTCTCTCTCTCTCTCTCACTCTCTTTCTCCTTATCTATCCTCACCTTTCTCTGTTGTAAAGCACTTTGAGCTGCATGTATTTGTATGAAAGGTGCTATACAAATAAAGTTTCATTATTATTATTATTATTATTATTATCTGTCCATCTGTCTCTCTCTCATCTTGGCAGCATCCGGCTCGGGTTCCATGTTGCCCCTGCAGGGAGGTCATGGTGAGGGTCTGCTGCAGATCGCCTCTCCTCAGGGTCAGGTCATGACCCCAATGACCCCTATGACCCCCACGCCGCCCCCTTCAACCCCGACACACGGACCACCACAGCCACCCCAACCACCTCAGCCCCCACAGGGCCAGAACGGCTACAGCAGCTCTAAACACACACAGACACAGGCTGCCTTCCACAGTGAGTACACACACACACACACACACACACACACACACTGAAGCATCTTCCCATAAACTATACTATATATCTTCACATATACATCATCTTCACATATACTATACTCATACTTGCCAACCCTCCCGATTTTCGCGGGAGACTCCTGATTTTCAGTGCCCTCTCCCGGTTTTATCCTGGGGTCATATTTCTCCCGCATTTCTCCCGATTTCTGGCAATCAGATTTACTCACGAGTCACGACCTGTTTCATTCTAACATAACGCTCCAAATTTTACTGTTTCCTCTCAGACTTCAATACAGCTACACCGTTATTTGGTTTCCATGGTAGCTGTGTAGTCGGCGCGTGCGCTACAGGACTTTCTCCCTGAGAATCTAGCGTCTACCGTCTCTTGACTGACAGAAGAGAGAATGAGCTCTTAAAAAAATATAAAAAATACTCATGGAAATTCCAGCCTCAGGGGAAAGTAGAATTTATATTTCTCACTGAGAGTTTTAGAGGAAAGGGATATGCTTTTTGTAAACTGTGCAGAGTAGACATCTGTATCGCGCATGGTGTTTGCACAGACGTGAAGGTCTGCGTGAAGGCCGCGACACAGAAGACAGCACGACCATCAAGGCAGCAAGGCATTGACCTTACAACTACTGTACAATAAGCATTTGTAGATGGCCACAGAGGGCAGAGGCATGCACCTAGACTCCATGGTGCAGCCGGATAAAAAGTAAACTCTTATAACTCTTATTTGAAAGGAATGTATATGATACTGATATATACTAATATATATGATACTGATACGATCTGATACTGATATATTTGATACTGATACGACTAATATGATAGGCTACTGATATATAGCCTACTAATTTATACAAAAAATCCTTTAAATTTAAATTATTAAAAAATATTAGCTATTTAATTGCACTGTCTACATCGGGGACACAGACATAGTCATCCATGATCGGATGTGATAACTAGATGAGGATGATACTGATAGACTGATAGACTATGGATAGCATGGGATGGGAACCTTTAAATGTCTAAATGACTGGAATGAGGAACTGATTAGCGGTAAGATACTATTAGGACAAGCGATTACAAGAATTCCAATGTACCAGTACCTGTATTTGTTGCACATGGCAAAATAAACTTTCTATTCTATTCGTTCTATTCTGTGTCTAATTCACATATACAGTACACAATGCAAAATGTTGTTATGTGCCTGTTGTTAATCTTTCTGCTGAAATTCAGCAACTTGGACAGGCAGCAGCACAGCTTCTTATACTCCATTGGGAACCCAGAATGGGCGTGGCCACCAACAGCCTCCTCTCCACCATCCAAATCACTTCTGTAAGATACATTATTGACCAATAGTTTGTGTACCTGTTGCATATTTGGTCTTATATATGATGTTATTCATCGTCATCCTTGACTGTAGTATATGAACGTTGCCTGTTGTATAGTTTCAGACATACTGTCAAATCTGATTGACCTTATTGACCTTTCAGGGTCTCAGCATCATGGCTCTGCCTCATTTCCTCCCCCAGTGTCCAATCACCCAGGTAAGCAAACACACACACACGCACGCACACACTCCCACCCCTCACCCCTACAGAAACAGACATCAAGCTCTGATAACTAAGCACAGACAGAGATAGAGCAGAGCAGATAGTTCAGGTAGAGAGAGAGAGAGAGAGAGAGCAAAATGCACACACACACACACACACACACACACACACACACACACATAACACACACAGAACACACATAACATGGAGTGCCTTGTTGCCCCTCCTGCAGGGCCAGAGTTTTGGTGCTCCATCTCCTACTTTGAGATGGACGTCCAGGTGGGCGAGATGTTCAAAGTCCCGGCGAGCTGCCCCGTGGTGACGGTGGACGGCTATGTGGACCCTTCGGGTGGCGACCGCTTCTGCCTGGGCCAGCTCAGCAATGTTCACCGCACTGACGCCAGCGAAAGGGCCAGGTCTAAGCTTCAGTTCCTGTCATAAACAATAGCTGAATGTGAACGAGAGCTGCTTCTCTCTTAGATACTTTGTGTTTTGTGGCTGTACTGTGTTACTGTTTTCTTTTTGTGCCAGCTAAATCAAAATAATGGTACTTTATTTACACTCCAACAGCTATATTGTATTCAATTCATGGGTCATCTTCATGGGGGATATTTATCTACCCCCGCCCCCTCCCTTTCTCTCTCTCTCTCTCTCTCTCTCTCTCTCTCTCTCTCTCAGGTTGCACATAGGTAAAGGAGTGCAGCTGGAGTGTCGTGGCGAGGGAGACGTGTGGATGCGCTGTATGAGTGACCACGCCGTGTTCGTACAGAGCTACTACCTGGACAGAGAAGCAGGCCGAGCCCCAGGGGACGCAGTGCACAAGATCTACCCCGGGGCCTACATCAAGGTGAGGGGGCCATCGCTGGTGATATCCTCTTTTGGGGGGGGGGGGGGGTGGTTGGGTAACAGTATTGAAGTCACATTTCAAATTCAATTTTTCACCTCTTAGTTGCTTTTCCATAGTTATTTCCCCTTCCTCTTCGTTTCATCTAAATAGTCGTTTGACCTTTTCATGCCGCGTGCCGGGAGACTGACCTCTGGCTGACGGAGTCTGCCGTCCGTGTCTCGTCCCCCTGCAGGTGTTCGACCTGAGGCAGTGTCACAGGCAGATGCAGCAGCAGGCGGCCACCGCCCAGGCAGCGGCCGCGGCTCAGGCCGCCGCTGTGGCCGGCAACATCCCGGGACCCGGCAGCGTTGGAGGAATCGCGCCTGCTGTTAGTAAGTCACGTAGACTCAAGTAAATGAAACATGCTCGTGTCGTCTTTGCTGGCATCACGCACTGGCATCATGCATATTCATCCTCAATGATTCTTGAGTGTTATTGAATGATTATTGTGAGTGATTAATATGGCGTACTAATTTATTGTACTGATTTATTACACTTGGGGCCAAATCCACAAAAGGGTTGTGTGGCTTTTGCAGCAGCAAACCCCGTGCAAATGAGACAAAAAAATTGTATCCAATCCACAAAGCACACGCAAAGGGGGGAAAGCATTGCAAACTGCACAGATGAGCAACTAGCTCCACGGCTGCGCCAGGCTCATTTGAATGTATGTAAATTAGGTACTTCTGTGCAAAATTGCCCCAAATAAGCCTTGCGTCTGATCCACAAAGACCGTGAGCTAACTGCCACACGCGGTTAGAGAGGTGCAAATACCGCTTTTGAAAAGCTGGTATTAACTGCAGCAGTCAGTGCGCACTCTCTCTGCGCACTCTCTCCTTCTGTCTCTCCTCAGAAGTATGAATGATATTGAATTGATATTGGATGATATTAAGGGAAATATATATAGAGGCGGATTTAAAAATAAGTTCAGCCAGCTGCGATGCACAGACACAAACCGAACTGATATTTTCTGCAAAAAAGTACGGTCTGTCGTTTTCATTATGATCCAATCTGTGTCCTGAAATATGGAGAAAAGCTTGACACACTGGGGAGAGACACGACTATATCCAAGATCTTATATCTATATACAAGAACAAATGTAGGCTACAAAAACATTGTAATGTCATCAATAAGGCAGACTGAGGCGTGGCTTAAAATTCAGAAGGGTCTGGTTTAATGAATCGCCCAGCAGCACGGACGTAGTCTAACGCTAACTCACAAAATCAAACATACAGTAGGAAGAGCGAGGAGGAACGCCCACCTACAGTATATCCCACACAGCGCCCGCTCCCCTCCCTCTACAACCACACCCCACACACACCAACACACAAACAGCAACAACATTATAAACACGGGTCGCTATAATATGATAATATGATCTTTTCTGATTATTGGTTCACTTCGTAGGCTATCACGTTTCATGCTCTCTCCCTCTCTCGCTGACTGAAACTAACCCTGTCGTTTCCATTCTGTGGATTTCTACAGTAGGCCTAACAGTAGGCTACAATAGGAAAAATAGAATTAAGGCCAAAGGTTCTATTTACAGCCACAAAAAGCAAGCAAGGCTGAACCAAGTGATGTGTGTTTTATCTATCCTCATAGTACCAGGGACAGCGCTCTATGCTATAGCCTAATAGTAGGCTATCTCCAACATGCCAAACCAGCAAAATATAAAGACAAGAAAAAGAAACCAGCTAAATTCTGTCTTACCTTTCCTCAGTAGGGTTGTAGCTACCTTCTTGCTTGTTTTTTGAACTTCCTGAGTAAACAACCCTTCCAGTCTTTTTCCCGAAATCGTTTTGTAAGATCCAGATCCATTTACAGTGTTTTAATCACATCCCGTCTACAGTGTACTGAGAGGTTCAAATCTAATAAATAGCCTACATCTCTTGACAGATCAGATAACAAGCTTCAAATATTTAAGGGGGGAGAACTTCAAAGAAAGTGTCTCATTGCCATCTCGATGATACCTATCTCTCACCAATATTTTTGTTGTTTTTGCTATTTTTCTATAACGTTAATGTAATGTTACATTAAACTTACAGTAAACTGAGGGGGTTAATCCTGACCAAGCCCCCTCGTATTGCCGGGCCTGAAGGGATCATGGCAGCAGTTATTGTAGCCAGACGAAGGCACCGTCATGCCAGGCGCGCAAGAACGCGTTCATGGCTAGTTGCAATCATGGGCGCAAATTGCACACAGTTGGCAAATTGGTGGGCGTGTTTGCCCGGGCATATCATTAGAGCAAAATCTTTTGTGGATATCGTGCTAAACTGGAGCAGATTTCCGTTGCAATCGCAGTGCGAAATATCGAGCTATTAGCGGGAGCAATCCATTCTTTGTGGATTTGGGCCTTGGTGTAATAAATTGACTGAAACGTAATTGCAACGGGGGAGGCCCTCTCGTTAATCTTTCGCGTGCTGCCGGTCTCTCTCTCTCTCTCTCTCTCTCCCTCTCTCTCTCTCTCTCTCTCCCTCCCTCTCTCTCTCTCTCCCTCTCTCTCCCCCTCTCTCTCTCTCTCTCTCTCTCTCTCTCTCTATCTCCCTGTCTCTCTCTCCCAGGCCTCTCGGCGGCAGCAGGAATCGGCGTGGACGACCTTCGGAGGCTGTGCATCCTGCGGCTGAGCTTCGTGAAGGGCTGGGGACCCGACTACCCCCGGCAGAGCATCAAACACACCCCCTGCTGGGTGGAGGTCCACCTCCACCGTGCCCTGCAGCTTCTGGATGAGGTGTTGCACACGATGCCACTGGCTGACCCAGGGCCCGCTAACTGAGGAGAAGGAACCAGTTCCATTATGGGTTATAACACACCACAAACACACACACACGTTCCCCCCGTCTTACTGAGACATATAGGCAGTTTACTGTACCCACTTGCAGGTCAAACTGATTTTTTCTTTCCCTTAAAAACACAATCAGGAGCGTCTCAAAGACTGTCAAAACCCAACGTGCACAGATTACACTTTTTGCTTTTAACAATCATTTAGACACACAGCCTAACCCACTCACACACAATCACTCACACGCCTGTGAAATCCCTCTGCCTAAACCACAGGTCTGTGGGCGAGCAGACTCAGAACCCTTCACCTGAGCATGTGAGCGGAGCGGAGCGGGTTGATTTGGAACGGAACGTGGAGCGGGTTTCCAAAACGTCAGAGCGTCGGCCTTCTCTTCTGCTCCAATTTCGCTCTGTTACCTTAAGGTTGAGTTGATTTGGGCTCTGTTTTTTTTATCTGTGAAATTGTGTTTAAGCTAAAAACAAAGATGCAGCAAAATACAATGCAGCGTTTTCTCTTTTTGGGCAGCGCTGAGCGGTTTTGAGCGGGGCGGCAGGGAGTCTCTTTAGAGAGAGAACAGCCCTGCGAGCCGGGAGCGCCATTCTCACTGCTCAACTCTGCTCACATGCTCTGTCACTCACAGCATTTCCATGCTTTGTATATGGGAACTGTTTCTCCCACACACAAAATACAAACTGGATGTCTGTTAAAGTCATGATAAATCTTAATTGATATAGTCTTGTACCCTTCAAATATATTTACTGAGTAAATTTTAGTTTGTCCTTCTATATACTTCTGAAAATACATTTTTATGCACTGCAGACATCCAGGGGTGTGTTTCAGAAATCCAGTGTCCCATACAGGCACTTTGGGATCTCAAAAAGAACTAACAGGGACCCTGTCCACACATAGATATCCACTCTTACACATGCTTGCACCCTAAGATCTCAAGAACAATCTAACCTGGTCACACACACAAACACACACACACACATATTAAAACTTAGATCAGATGTGGAACTTCAGTGTCAAGCTAGATTCAATGTATTGCTGGCTATCCTGATGAATGGAAGAATGGAAGATCAGCGTTGATATCCAAGGGTGCAAAACCAGAATTATTCAGAACCTCTGAAGAACACAGCACTGGTGGGTCTAGCATCTACAGTAAATGGACCTTGACAGCAAATGTTTTGTCATCTCTGTACTTGTATCGTTCTCTACTGTGTCTGTATCTAAATGCAACTAGCTGGTCGTCGTTAGCATTGTTAGCTGGTTAGCCCTCTAATAAAACAGGGCACCGTCCCAGGCTAATACATTTTCTTACCAAAAGACAAAAAGCCAAAAAATCTCAGCTTTAAAATAGTGGTGTGGATATTTGTGATGAAACAGTGCTTACAGTGTACAGTGTATGTAACCAAACCGTTTGCCATATGGTGAAACTCACCAAAGCCAGAATACCTCATGATAACAGTGCAAACCCATAGTTTAATGTATTTCAGCCAAAACCTCAGATCCTCAGCGCTCTCTCTTGTATGTTCCTTCACACGGCCTCACACCAAGCTTTATCCGAGTCACCAAATAATGGTTGAAAGAGTCTGGAGGAAGGTCCACAGTAGAACCTTGGGGGAACTCCAAGATTGGATCCAGACTGCAGTACATGGTGATTTGGCTTTGGAAGTTGAAATCCTGTGTCAAATGAAGCAGCATTTAATAGTGGCAAAACAAAGTAGCAGTCTTAAATCAATTGTACTGCTACTGTTATTTGTCTTTTTTTATGTTGTATAATTCCTATTTCTTTGCCTCACGGGGAAGGGTTCAGTTAATCGCCAACTGGAGGTACAGTAGGCCGCCAATACTTTTGAAGTTAACTCATCACCAACTCCAGAGACAGAAACAAAGAGTGGTCACTTGTTTTGACAGGTAGCACATTCTATCCTGAACTCTTGTGCATTTGGTACTTGTGCCTTTCCGTTCTCCAAATCAAGCTTTTTAGGATGGTTCCTCTCGCTAGCCTGGTGTGAGGTATTTACTAAGCATTACTGTTCCTGCTAATTTTAACAACAGTAAATCACTCCAAGCTCTGAGCTGTGGTTCCATTTAGGAGGATCCCACTAGGTCATATTCAGTCAATATTGACAATGATAATGACTGTATCCAGTATTAGAGGAGGTTGGGAGAAGTTGCAGGTTGCAGGGTTCATAAAGTCGTCTCAGGTATGAGATAAATATAAGGAAGCCTTCATGTTAGTCTTTTCATTGAACTACTTTAAAGTGAATGACCATACACTCTGTTAGTGATTTGTGCCTTTAGTTTTAGACATCAAACTAGATGATACACCTCACACTGATTTTAAAGCAAACTACACGTTGTCTTCCTTTGTAGACATACAGTCATCAGTTTGTAGGGATTGGCATTTTAAATGGTTGATCATTCAGCTTCCATAGAGTGTGTTTGCTTGAAGGAAACTGGAAGATAACAGAGCATCAAGTACAGTATATATATATGCATCAAGTCTTGCCCCTGATTTAGATTTAGATGGACACATAGTGGTTCCCTCAGGTACTGTTTAGCCCCATTTTAGGTATAATGTAGGCTAATATTCAATTATTTGGTCAAGCAGGTACTGTTTGACAGTAATTACCATAACCAAAACATTTCTAATACACGTGTGGTGTTATTTTTGCCTTACTAAGATATTGTGTCAGCAAAGGCTGGATATGAATTGGGGACCTTTGTGCCCTTTGAGTCTGCGCATGCACGACACAGATGTCACATTTAACCTAATTTCTTGCCCCTTGTGAGTTTTATTCAGGGACGAAAAGTGGATTTAAAATAGAGTCTTCTGGGGGTTTGGCACGCATGTCCATCCCACTATGCCTCCCTAAATTCTTTGAATATTGAGCTCCTGTAACTCCCCTCTACATGTTCTCACATCTGCTATCTCAAAAGTACTTTCAGTCAACAGGACAATGCATCATTCCGTACAACTCTGATTCATTTTAAGCAGAAACTATATAGAAAAGATGTTATCAAGTGTGAATCAATTTGGCTATTTTATGGGTATCGTTATTTCTATTATTGCTGTAATTATGGTTATTTTATTGTAAAAAGACGTGCTGCTCTTGTAATGTTGACCGTACACCAAAGTGAAATAAAAAATACAGCATTGTCATTTTGATACAACTTTGTCCAGTAATATGTTTATTTTGATACTGTAGTCTTTTAATTAGGCTACTTTTCATGGGCATTGACTTAGTTTCGGCTTAAAGTTCAGCTACTCCTATACCTAGAGGTCTAGGCCAATAGGACATCAGTAGCTTACAGTTCAGCATTCAGTCTGCTAAGAACACAACACTGTTCTGTAACATTTTCAGTAAATATCCCAGACCTGGCTGGTGCTGTTCCTGTTAAACGCTATAGAGAGCGATCGTTCTCCATCCAGGAACAACTAGCTTACTGTGAGTAACCAATAAAACGTACTGTCTGGGTGAGGTAGACTATGCTCTCGGTTTTGTTACATAATAGTTACTGCTTCACATAAGGAAAATGTAGGCTATACGTATTCTGGATTATACCTATATACATTTACAGTAGACCTACAGAAACTACCTTGATTGGCCGATGAGTTAAGTCTATAGCTAAAAAATAATAGCACCGAATAATTATATTTTGTATGACATTGTTTTCGGAATGTGAATGAGAGATAGGACAATTTTCTGAAAATGTGAGCTAATTAGTTAGGCTAAATTGATTAGGCGTACCGATCATTATAAAGGATATAGAGTTCTAACCATTAGTCAACTAGTTAGGGCGGTGCTTTGTCCTCAGTGGTCCAGAGGCCGGGTCAGCAGCCGCATTCTGGATGCGCTGCTCAGAGCAGGAGCGTCACGAGCTAGAAACGGTCGAGGGAGAGAAAGAGCGCAGGCGCTGTTGCCAGAGCATCCTTGAGAGGCCACAGAATCACAACAAGCATTTCGTACCGAGGACAGTATTCGACGTTCATCGCTTTATCGCCGGTTGATCATATTGTCCCAGAGAAACAAAGTGGAGGGACAAATATCATTCATGGAAATAAAATAGAACCCCGTGTTTTATTTTAATTTTTTGTATATTTTTTATTAGATTTCTTCTGACAACGCAGACATTTGAACCTTAATATGGCTGAAATAACCAATTTGAAGCCAACATATGGTAAGGACCATAACATTATAATATATTTTCATCAATGTTATATTACAAAAATAAGCTATATAGGCTACATATACAGAAAAACACGTTATTGGAAAGCCTGCAATGCCTGCATATAGCCTATCCTAGCCCACAAAGGTGGGGCTATAAAGACTGGGTACAATTCAGTTAAATTCACCTTATTTATTACAACCTTCGTGGTATATTTGATTCATTTGAGTTAGAGTTCCTATTTCACAAGGCTTATTAGGGTAGACCAATCTAATTGTGACCCTGTGAGGCTATCCCAACCGAGATGGTTGTTATAAGCCTATCGAAAACAGCTTTGAACTAAAGTGTGGATAGGTGTTTGAGGTGCTTCAACCATTAGGCCTACCAGAAAAAAAATGTCTTGCAAATTGTTGAAATATTGTTGAATAGTCTGTCTGAAAATGTCTAATCATGCGTAGCCGTCTCAAATTCACTCATGCTGTGTCCGATTTCTTTCCCTTTCAATAGAATGTAGGGTATAGTGAGTGAGGTAGCCCAGTGACTTGATAAAATGACAGTTCACTTACTCACACCTTAGACAATGACTGTATTTAATGACGACTCAGTCCTATATTGGACTCGGCCTGTGCTGATACATTCATGACTCCGCGCTGCGCTTGTGGGTTGGAGCAGATGACGTTATGTCTATTCAGAGGGCTGGGATCAGCTGTAGTGTAGGCTACCCCTGTTATTTTGATGAACATCGAAACCATTTAATCGATAGCCTACGTTTAGGCAGAGGCGAGTTGTCATAACCTCCTACGATATAAACCTCATATCCTGCACCCGACGGCCTACGTGCGCTATTGGTCTCGCTCGTCCGTAATTCGCTCCACTACACATTGATGGGTGTGTTTCTAGTGGTATGCTACGTTATTCCCTTCAGAGTAATGATTGAAATTATAGCAGTGTGTGGTGTTGACCAACGGGAATGACATAACAAGGATAAATGAGAAAGAATGATCAACATTGACTGCTACAACTGTCATTCTCAACACCCTTTATATTCTTATCAATGAGTCTGCTGCTTACTGTATATAGCAGCATATATGTATACAATATTATATATATATATATATATATATATATATATATAGAGAGAGAGAGAGAGAGAGAGAGAGGGAGAGAGAGAGAGAGAGAGAAGCAGACAGACAGAGACAGGTGGGCAGGGGCGTCACCAGGAATCTTGGGTCCTATTAAAAAGATATTCCTCTTATAATATTGATCAGCGGCAGCTGTTTTCCTCCCCTTAACGACAGCCCTGCATGTGGCAGTGGCACAGAGTGTGTCCTCTTGGAGTGACTACTACTGTAGCTCTCACATGAGGTTATGATCATATAGGACTAGCTTATCCATGTATCCATGACATTATAGCACCTGCAGCTATCCTCTGGTCATTTACAGACTAAAGATGCTAAGAACATGAATATTTATTCCTTGAATAACTGAGACACATGGTCAGAGGAGATGGTGGGGATGAGGTGCAGTGGCGGCCGCATGTGTGAGTCAGTCTGTGATGGAGACCAGCGGGTATTTTGAGATCCTCATGGGCGTGGGTGGAGGACTGGCACACAGAAATACTCATAGAGAAATGACTCGGTGAATAAAAGGACAAAACTTGAGCTAAGCGTAGTGCTTCAAGGGCAGCCTTGCATTTACCATTTTAGATAAATTGTCCTCTGGTGACTCAATCAAATGAAGATGTTGCAGTGATGGACTGGATGTGGAGCCTGAGAGACCCATAATGACAGGGACATTATAAGGAGATAAACCACACCCATTCTGTGCACATATATATAATACATTCTTATTCAATATGTAATTACAATATACAATTACTATTTAAATGCACATTGTAATGGGATGTAAATTAAAGTGTTACCCATATGGCTTTGATAAAAAGCTCTGCCTGTCGAGAGTATGTGATGGTGTTTGTCCTAGTTTGTCCTCTCTCTCTATCATGTCATCCCTCTACTACCCCTCTCTCTCCTGCTCCCCTCCTCTCATTCATATGAATCAGACAATAGAATCATCCCTCTACTACCCCTCTCTCTCCTGCTCCCCTCCTCTCATTCATATGAATCAGACAATAGAATCATCCCTCTACTACCCCTCTCTCTCCTGCTCCCCTCCTCTCATTCATATGAATCAGACAATAGAATCATCCCTCTACTACCCCTGTCTCTCCTGCTCCTCTCCTCTCATTCATATGAATCAGACAATACTGTAGAATCATTGCCTGTGATTAACAATGTACTGCAGTCTATTAATCATGCTCATACACTCGCTCTGTGGGATTGCGTGGAAGCACATGCGCGCGCACTCATACACACACACACACACACACACACACACACACAAATTATTCATAACTCAATTAGGAAGGTTTAACCCAAGAAAGGGGGCAACCAAGTGGGCACGCTATGAACTACAGTACACAGACCCTGACATTTATCACTGTTTCCCTCTTTCTCTATCCCTATTTTCACAATGTCTTTCTCTGTTTAAAGGCACATCTATACAGTCAAAGTCAATAGCATATGTTCATACAAGCATATGAAGCACACAGTGCTTTACAGAATAAGAAAAGATAAATAACATAGTTTATTAGTAAATGGTATTTTTTTATAAAGAAAACGAAACAGGACGGATAATATAGGAAAAACGTATAGTGGGATTCAAACAATTTGAGGTTCTGTGCATAGAGGGGAAGGTTCTTCTGTGCATAGAGGGGAGGGTTCTTCTGTGCATAGAGGGGAGGGTTCTTCTGTGCATAGAGGGGAGGGTTCTTCTGTGCATAGAGGGGAGGGTTCTTCTGTGCATAGAGGGGAGGGTTCTTCTGTGCATAGAGGGGAGGGTTCTTCTGTACATAGAGGGAAGGGTTCTTCCCTACAGCAATCGACCTCATCAACAGACCCCCACTGACTCTAGGATCATATTGTATTTTCCTCCTTGCTACTGTATTGTGCACTGTCCTGGCTTGTCCTGGCACCTTATTTATTTGTTGTCTATTTATTGTTCGGCACCAATAGTCCAAAGCAAATTTCGCGTATGTGTGAAAATCTACCTGGCCAAAATAAATCTGATTCTGATTTACTGCCGTGCAGGATGTGAAGAACCATCTCTGGTTTCAGCTTCATACATACCGTAGCACAAATCTGGTCTTTGCTTGTTATATTTCATAGTAAATGTAGTCAACCTGCATGCTATGCACAAACAAGTATAGTCAGTATAGATAAGGTATACATCAATTGTGTCATATTATTTGGCTTTTATCAGAGCAATTATCAGACTTTCTCAAAAGTGCTAGTTTTGTCAACGTTTTGATCTGAACCATTGTATATGATCATAAGTAACCACAAAACAGGGCTAAACATGCATTTTCCCTTTACTGCTCTTTTAAGGATTTTATCCATTATGATATACAGTAATGACATTTACTGTATATTCAACGGCAATTTAGACTATAACAGAATTCATGTTTTACTTTTTAGAATGAGCCTTGCTTTCATACTGTATGTTTTACCTACTTTGTAATGAGTCTAGGAAATGGTTATCTGACGACAGTGGTGTGTATTTGTGTGCATGTGTGTGTGTGTGCATGTGTGTGTGTGTGTGTGTGTGTGTGTGTGTGTGTGTGTGTGTGTGTGTGCATGTGCATGTGTGTGCATGTGTGTGTGCATGTGTGTGTGTGTGTGTGTGTTTATGTCTGGGTCCTTCAGTATCGGCTGGTTAAAGGCTCCTTGTGTTGAGATTGTAGAACACATCCTGTTCTCAGGCTGTTGTGGAGGCTTCCTGGATGAACCAATCAGCTCCAATCTCACACTGGTTGTCCCCATGGTGGCCCCCGGTTCCCAAGGGAACAAGCAAACACCATGGCAGGGGCCACACTGCCCAGAAAGACCTCCAGAGAGGGAGGGAATGGAGAGAGAGAGAGAGAGAGAGAGAGGGAGAGAGAGAGAGAGAGAGAGTGAGACAGACAGAGAGAGAGAGCTAAAGCTAGACACAGGGAAGAAAGACAAGAGAAGAACAGATACAAAGACTGATTTTAGAGGAAGTGACAGGGACAGAGAGGAAGAACTGGGGGAGAGAGCAAGAAAGGTGAAGGGGACTCAAGGACTGCAGGAAGAGGAGGCGAGAGAAGAACTGAGGAACATTCTGACCCGTGGATAGTAACATGCAGTAGAGTAGAGAGAGAGAAGAACTGAGGAACATTCTGACCCGTGGATAGTAACATGCAGTAGAGGACAGAGAAAAGACCTTGGGGGACACAGAATAGTTTCATTGGAGGAAAACAGACAGATACTTTGTTTGTGTTGCTATTATGGAAACCATCCGCCACAGTTACAAAACAGACATGCTTTAACCATTACCAGTGATACAGAGTATCCATAGCTTGGCCTATAGGTGGACATTGTACTGCTGGTGCACCTAAAATGGCTGCCTTCCACTGTTAGGCAGGCACTAGGGTGTAAAGGTTCTCATATGTGGGGCTTAAATGATTGCTAAAATGGCTTGTTGTTTTTCAGCTTTGAGCCTTGCTGGGGTGTAGGGTGAGCCAGACTGTCAGTTAGGTTAGTCTTTGGAATTATTACACTTCTCTGGTTGGTGAGAGGGTCCCCTCACGCAGGTTCTTTTGAGTGGGAGATATTCTAAGCCTGTGTGAGACAATACAAATGATCTACAGTATAACAAAGCCACACACTTACTCTGAGACACCAACGCGGAACATTCTGGAGAATATCAAGACTGTCAATACAGAGCAGAATATTTTGTTAAATTTCAAAACAGCATAGGCCTAATACCTATAAGCTCTGTTCTTCCCGTAAACCAAGTGAAGCTGTTTTCCACCTCAAAATGTTATTGTATCAAAAAAATAAGCAATGGAGCAATGTGATATAGCTATCCAAGACAGGAAATATAATATGATTTACTTAAGCAAAGTATCGAATAACTTGTATGAAATTACAAAAAACGTCCTCAGTAACAGGCTGCCTGGATAATTATATCCAACAGTGAAACCAACACTTAATATTGAACACAATGAAGCTTTGCCTGAAGTGGGTATGTGTAAATGTCATTCCAACTGTTTTTCAGTGACTACTTTTCACATGATCGATTCACAAAGCACAGTGTTCTCTGAGAAGTAAAGGACTCTTATGAACAGATGCTGCTTGTGTTTGTCGCAGGGTTTCTTGACATGTCTCTCTCTTTGGTCTCGGTTCTTTTTCCTCCATAATAACAAAATTCAACTTTCATGAAGAAACAGGGCTCAATTTACCTCAGACCAGGCTTATTTATAGAAACTATTCCTCAAACTCCCACACATATCACGTTTTTTTCTCTTTTTTTTTCTTTCTTTTTTTCTCTGGACCTCGAGGGGTCTTTATTTGGCCATGTGTGACACACACAAACACACGTGAGTGAGGGCGACACAGCACACACACACACACACACACACACACACACACACCCATCTTCAGTGGCCACTGGTGGAAATTGTTCCCTGCATTTCTCCCATCCAAGCTGTCCTTCTCCAGGGGCAGCCAGGAGCAGCGGGCAGCCATCGCTCATAGCGTTACAATGGTTATCCCAATGTTATGAATTAACTCCTTTGCTCGTGTGTTACTGTCAACAACGCACCAGTGTTTCGCTGTGGTCGTGGTGGTAACAAATTCAATTGACCATCCTGACCATCTTTAGCAGTGTTCTACAGTGTTCTACAGTGTTCTGTGCTGTATTGTGTTCTACATTGTGTTCTAAAGTGTCTTCTACAGTGTTCTACTGTGCGACGGTACCGCGGTACGACGGCGACACATTGGAGCGCTACTGACAGTATGTGTTATAAGCTAATTAATAACCTTATTGACTATACTTTATACCTCCCTCTCCAGAAGTGTCCCCGGTGCTGGCGGGCTTCCTAGGGGCCGGGGTCCTGGTGGTCTCCGTCGTAGTGGCCGTCTTCCTCTGGACCTGCTGCCAGAGGCGCTACCGCCAGCTGACGGGCGCCTACAAGCTCCAACCGGGGCCCTGCGACGCGCCCATAGATCCGCCTTACAAATTCATCCACATGCTCAAAGGCATCAGCATCTACCCCGAGACGCTAAGCAACAAGAAGATCGTCCGCGTGGGTCGACGCGCGGCGACCGTGAGAAACGGGACGCCCGGAGGGGACGAGTGGCATCACAGCGGGGAGCGGAGGAGAGGAGGAGGAGGAGGGAGGACGATGCTGGTCGACGCCGACCCCGAGACCGGCCTGCTCAACGGCACCGCCCACCTGCAGATGAGCCACCTGATGCCCCCTGCTGGCCAGCCCAGGTTAGAGCGGGCGCTGCCCATCCGCGCCGACTACTGCTGCCTGGAGAGCAGCTCCGGAGGTAACAGCAGCAGCAGCAGCTGCAATGCCAGCAAGACAGCCTCGCCTTTCACCCCGGGGTGCCAGGGCGAGAGCTCGCCGCCCGCCTCGATGGGCACCCTCAGCCTGGCGGTGGATTACAACTTCCCTAAGAAAGCGCTGGTGGTGACCATCGTCGGCGCCCAGGGGCTGCCCGCCGTGGATGAGCAGACGGGCAGCTCCGACCCCTACGTGAAGATGACCATCCTACCGGAGAAGAAGCACAGGGTCAAGGTGAGACGGGTTCCTCTCAAGCGGAACTCTACAGTTATAAGTGCTGCTATCAACTGAACTTTGCTGTTTATGGTTTAGGGTCAACTTTATGTAGCATCAACTCTATGGAACATGCAGAATTAAGTTTTTGAATAGAGCTGAACAAACAATTGCAACACAGAGACAAGAAAAGACTCATCTTTGTCTGCTTGTTAGAATGGGTCCAGACCAGGTGCGGAGGAAGTAGAGGGCTAGATGAATGATTTAGACGTAGAAGATATCTCGTTGATCATGACATGGTGAAAAGGGTCACAATTACGCATTTATCGAAAATGTACGCGTGAATGCCTACCTTGCAGACCCGTGTTTTGAGGAAGACCCTGGAGCCGGCGTTCGATGAAGCGTTCACCTTCTACGGAGTGGCCTACAGCGCCCTGCCCGAGCTCACGCTCCACTTCCTGGTGCTCAGCTTCGACCGCTTCGCGCGCGACGACGTCATCGGCGAGGTGGCCGTGCCGCTGGCGGGGGTGGACCCCGGGACGGGACGCGTCCACATCACCCAGCAGATCAGCAAGAGACACATCCAGGTGGGGGAGCAGGGGAAGGAGAGAGGGAGGGAGGGAGGGAGGGAGAGAGGGAGAGAGGGAGAGAGGGAGAGGGGGAGAGAGGGAGGGAGAGAGAGAGTGAGAGAGGGAAGGAGGGAGGCAGAGGGGGAGAGAGAGAGAGAGGGAGAGAACGAGAGAGAGAGGGAGGGAGGCAGAGGGGGAGAGAGAGAGGGAGGGAGAGAGAGAGAGGGAGGGAGAGAATGAGAGAGGAAGGGAGGGAGGCAGAGGGGAAGAGAGAGAGGGAGGGAGAGAACGTGAGAGGGAGGGAGGCAGAGGGGGAGAGAGGGAGGGAGGGAGAGAACGAGAGAGGGAGGGAGAGAGGCAGAGGGGGAGAGAGGGAGGGAGGGAGGGAGAGAGGGAGAGAGGGAAGGAAGGAGGCAGAGGGGGAGAGAGGGTGGGAGAGAGGGAGCGAGAGAGGGAAGGAGGGAGGCAGAGGGGGAGAGAGGCAGAGAGGGAGGGAGGAGGGAGACTGGGATGGAGGGAGGGAGAGAGGGAGGGAGGGAGAGAAGGAAGGAAGAATGAATAGTGGAAGGACGGCTGGGAGGGAAGGAAGGAGGGAGGCGGGAATGGAGGAGGGAGGTTGAGTAGAGGGATAAGACAGGGAGAATGAAAGAAATGAAGAAGGGGAGAGAGGAGATAGAACAAAAGAAAATGACTTTGAAAGGGGAAGAGAAGGGGAGAGAAGTGGGAGTTGAAAGTGGGTGAAGAGATGAGTAGGGAAGGAGAGACGCGGGGAAGGAGATGACGGAGGGAGAGAGGGAAAGCATGGGGTGAGATTAAAGTGTGGAGGTTAGTGGATGGGAACTTTGGCCCCATTTAGAGTCAGTAATACCTGAGCTATAGGCTAGCGGGACAAGAGACTACTGGACAGACAGAGAGAGAGAGAGAGAGGGAGGGAGGGAAGGAGGAATATGAAATGCTTCCTGCTCGGCTTTATGGGAATGAGTAGGAGACAGAATGAGAGCGGGTGAGGTTGTACAATATATTTGCTAAATAAATGTCTGCGGATATAATTATGAAAACTTATATCAGTAATACAGTAATAGCCTCTCCTGGCTTTTGGCTAGCAGATGCATTGTTTCAAGCAAATGCTCTCTCAGCTCACATGCAAAAACACATACAGTACACACATACAGTACACACACACACACACACACACAGACAAACACACACACACTCTCTCTCTCTCTCTGAGGCCTATCACTGAGGATGATCACCGTGTGTATTGATTAGAGGTCCATTATGACCATAAGGGCTTAGGAGAGGCCGGTGTTATCTCAGGCTGCAGGGCATTTACCCGAGTCAGCAGCGGAAACAAGACCTCATCCCTCCATCATTACTGCTTGAACCGCACACACAGAAGAGGGGATGACAGCTGGGGAGAGGGGAGGGGCACTTTTAATGCATGCTTTTAATGCATAGTTTTATTAGAGACATCCCCACTCCGAGATGTAAGGAGATAGGGAAATGGAGATACAGTAAAAACTGAGATATCCAGGGGGGGAGATGGGCCATGCATGCATGGTACTTATAGTTTATGGTTTATGCAGAAATCTTTAGTGAGAGAGCTGCACCTAGCACAACCCACACCCACACATTAGCCTTGCTCACAGTCTCATGTCTTCTGCAACCACTTAGGGCATCTGGAGCTCCGGGCTACCTAGGTATTGATAGTCAGAAACCGAGAGAGGTGGGGGGGGGGGGGGGGGGGGAGAGGGGGGGAGAGAGAGAGGGAGAGAGAGGGGGGGGAGAGAGAGAGAGAGGGGGGGGGATAAGAGAAAGAGCATAGCTAGCATATTACAGTGTGCACTGATGAGACCATATGGCTTTTATGACAAGCAATAAATAAAGCACCGGCATTTAGGAGCCCATGCAGGGACCCATTAGTAAGCATTCCTAGTATTGCCATATGCAAGCTACAACAATATAATACCTGTGTATCCTCCACTGTATGTACTGTATGTTCAGATAGATAAATGCACTATGTGATCTAATTTGCACACGCAGAGACACTATTTCACACCCCTTTACCCTCACCTAGATTTACATAATTACATTGCCTCTCATCTTTCTTTCTCAGTCTCCCTCTCTCTCTCTCTATCTCTAATATCCTCTCTCTCTTATCTCTCTCTCTTTCTCTCTAATATCCTTTCTCTCTATCTTCTCTCTCTCTGTTTCTCTCTCTAATATCCTCTCTCTCTCTAATATCTCTCTCTCTGTTTCTCTCTCTAATATCCTCTCTCTCTATCTTCTCTCTCTCTGTTTCTCTCTCTAATATCCTCTCTCTCTCTTATCTCTCTCTCTATTTTTCTCTAATATCCTCTCACTCTCTCTTATCTCTCTCTCTAATATCCTCTCACTCTCTCTTCTCTCTCTGTTTCTATCTCTAATATCCCCTCTCTCTCTCCCTCTCTCTCTATCTCCAGTATCTTCCATCTCTTCTCTCAAATTAAATTAACTCACTCTCCACAACCTGAAAGGGTTTAGGGGCAGGATGGACTCCATCTTCCAGATTTGAGGGATGAGGGACATCGGGGAGACTGGGGTGTTATTAGGTGGAGAGAAGACAGAAAGATGGAACCTCAAAAAAAAAGAAGCTGGTCAGCCTGTAAGTCCAGAGGCAGACAGCCATGAAACTTTTATCTGGAGGGAACATAAGCAGAGCGGCTTAAATTATTGACATGGGGGGCAGTAAAGACGTCACACTCATTATGACAGCAATAGCTCACACATGTAGTGGGGCCTCACCAAAGCTATTACCTGTTTAGAACATAAATGGGTATTTTTTCAGTGCGGTGACCAATGTACTGTACCAGTCCAACACTAGCATTAAATCATTGCAGAACTTGTGTTCAGCAATAGCTATCCAAAATGTCACATTGGTTTATAGTTATGGCGGCATTAGTTTTAATACTGTAAAGACTGTGCCTTGCAGCAAGACTATCCAGGTGACCTGGGTATAGTACAAGAAGGAGAGACACTAGGGAAGAGAGAGGGAGACCGGGTCAGTAGCAGCGCTGAACCTCTACAGCAATCAGGGGGATTTCTACTGGACACAGGGTGGCCTGCAGGAGACAGGGGGGCATCCCAGGCCCTGGTTAGAGTACAGGTATAGGCTGGTTCAGGAGACAGGGGGGCATCCCCAGGCCCTGGTTAGAGTACAGGTATAGGCTGGTTCAGGAGACAGGGGGGCGTCCCCAGGCCCTGGTTAGAGTACAGGTATAGGCTGGTTCAGGAGACAGGGGGGCATCCCCAGGCCCTGGTTAGAGTACAGGTATAGGCTGGTTCAGGAGACAGGGGGGCGTCCCCAGGCCCTGGTTAGAGTACAGGTATAGGCTGGTTCAGGAGACAGGGGGGCATCCCCAGGCCCTGGTTAGAGTACAGGTATAGGCTGGTTCGGGAGAGGCACTATAGAAGAGAGAGGCGGACAGGGTAAGTAGCATGCAGAGTCACATTAAACAACACACATCTTAATATACAAACAATGCACCATTGGCTATACAGTACATTATCATAGAATATACACTATCATACTCATGCAGCGTCATTGAGTTCTTCATCGACCAATCCAGGCCCTAAGGTCCCTAAACAACACACATCTTTATATACACACAATGCACTGTAGGATATACACAAAGAATATACACAAAGGATTCACTAGCAGGCTGAAGGCTGCCTCTCCGTGTCTCTTGGTCCTGGCTTTTGGAACTGTTAGGAGTTCAGTACCTGAGGACCTGAGGGATCTACTGGGCATGTATCTAACAAGCATGTCTGGAATGTGCATGACTATGGAGAGATTTATTGACTAGTAAAATAAATCTAAAGTCTATTCTAAAACTGACAGGTAACCAGTGCAGTCATTTTAAGACTGGTGTGATGTGTGCCCTCCCTCCAGTCTTAGTGAGGACTCGTGTTGCAGCATTCTGTATCATTTGTAGTTTAGAAATAGCTTTGTTTGGTAGACCAGACAGTAGAGCGTTACAGTAGTCCAGCCTGCTTGTGATGAAAGCATGCATTATTCTTTCAGTGTCAGTCTGAGAGAGAAACGGTTGCACCTTGGCAATGTTTCTTAAGTGATTAAAAGATGTCTTGTCATGATGTGGGTTTCAAAATTAAGATCTGAGTAGAGTTTTCATAGCAGGTTGTGGTCAATGGGGCAAGCTTGATCTAAGAGTTTTGGACAAGACAAGTTTATGGCCTAGGGGCTAGTGTATCAAAAGTGAATCAATGTATGTATGCTTCAAAGTGTATGGATTGATTGATAATTGATTTTTGATTGATTTAATTTATTGGACAACCTAAAACTAAAACACAGCCAGGCACGTGGTAGTGCACACATTAAAGTGAAAAACTGTCAACGGTGACATAATTCCATTGGCTCCTTCCAGCTGGCATGTAATACTGTATAAAGAAACACATTCGGTGCTCATTATCTACTTACTTATTCTCTCTAAGTAAATGTAGAGAATTCATAAACCGTCAAAATGAAGAATAATTTTGGCATCTCCAATTGCAGTGGTTTCAGAATATCACTGTATTCTGAATGAAAAGTAGAGTTCATTTCTTCTCACAAAACAGGATGTGTTTACCTGCAGCACTCTATTGCCGAGGGGAATAGATTTGTTCATGAGCTCCCTGATACTGACGCGCAGATACTCTGAGTAGTTCTCTCTTTGTTTTAAGTTCCCAGCGAAGCCTTTGGCTGCCTTCAACAGCATGTTGCCATAGTGACACCCAGAAGTAGTGTCTGAATCCATGAAAGAGCAGGGAAAGAGGGAGGGGCCAAAGGAGAGCAGAGATAGGAATAGCTGGAGGCCAATATTCGTTTTTCTTTCACTGATTTATGCTTGTATGTGTATTGCTAATGTAATGGATTTCAGAGAACCAGGGTTTAGAAAGATCACGCGCTCTAAGAAGACATTTAAAAGGGCCGTGCTTATCTACCAATGTAAGAAACATAGAATAAGTGGAGAGATGAGAAGTGGTCGAGGGCTGGCGCTGGGTCTGAGACTGCTGAAAACTAGACAGATGAAAAGTGGTCCAGGCTGGCACTGGGTCTGCTGCTGAAAACAACACATCATTTAGACTTTTTAAAGTTCCTCTTCTTGATTAATCAAGGGTCAGTGTTTCGCTATTTAGTGTTTCTAATACAAGCTATTGGACAGTTATCACTATGCAAAAACATCGCCTGATAGGGAGTTGTGTGGATTATTTGTGAAAATAAGGCCAATAGTTTGTTTTTTACATTAATCAGTGTTTTTTTACTAATCAGTTGTGTCAGATTTAATGTGACAATAGGAAATGTATGCTAGAAAGGTGTGTGTGTGTCAAAGTCAAAGTCAATTTTATATATATATATATATATATATAAATATATATATATATATACATACATATATGTGTGTGTGTGTGTGTGTGTGTGTGTGTGTGTGTACTGACTGTGTGTGCTTTCTGTCTGCAGTGTGTAAGCCGTGGTGAGCTCTTGGTGTCTCTGTCCTACCAACCTGTCACTCACAGGCTGAATGTGGTAGTACTCAAGGCCAAACACCTGCCAAAGATGGACATCTCAGGCCTGTCAGGCAGTGAGTATGACACACACACACACACACACACACATACACACACGCACGCACACACATACATACAGTACACGGACACACACATTGTGCCACACTGTGTCTTTTAAAACCTGAACCTGTGGCTGATCAGGAACCTGAGTACACATGGTAATGTGGCAGGTTTGTAGACTAGAAATGAAACTGGTAAAATCATTGGTAATTCAGATTTGGTCATTCACGTACAAAACGTATCATTTTAATATTTCCACACCACATGCACACTCCATAAAATGAACCCATGCAACACCTGTCTCCTGTCTGCCACAGACCCCTACGTGAAGGTGAATGTGTACTACGGCCGCAAGCGCATCGCCAAGAAGAAGACACACGTGAAGAAGTGCACACTCAACCCTGTCTTCAACGAGTCCTTCATCTACGAGGTGCCGGCTGAGCTCCTGGCCGACGTCTCGGTGGAGTTTCTGGTGGTCGACTTCGACCGCACCACTAAGAATGAGGTAGTGGGCCGCATGGTGCTGGGCGGCCAGAGCCCCATGCCCACGGGTGTCACCCACTGGCGGGAAGTCTGCGACAACCCTCGGCGGCAGATCGCCAAATGGCACAACCTGGGCGAGTATTAGGACTGGTCGAGTTCTGAAATTTAAAAATCTCTAAATCGTGTGGTTCCTGTTATCTGTCAAAACTGCACCTCATGCCTCAAAAGCCCTCTAGAAAATTTGGGGGGAAAATTCTCCCCCTCCTGAAAGAAAGAGAACCAAGCTGGAATGGACGTACAGATGTAAGTTTTAACTGAATCTCCACAATAATGAAACATTAATCAGTTTGAACTGCTCATCTCCACAATAATGAAACATTAATCACAATGTTTGGCAAAATTAACAGTGGAAACATTAGGAAATCTACGATGACAAAAAACTTGAATTGATTATTTTAAAAAATGATTATGTACACATATTAGAGTGTATACACAAAAAATATGTAAGACTGTTAGCAATGTTGATTGGGTGGAATTCTCAATGGGGCTGTGTTGGGGCCCAATCAGAGTTCACGTCAGAAAAGTCCATCACAGACACCCCCACCCCACCATTTAATTTGCCCATTCCAATCCACATTTCTCTATACTGGTGTAACTGTATAGTATACAGTTTAATACAGTTTATTATATTACGTGCATGCCTAAGAAAATGAAAACAAACTGCATCAAAGGACGAAGTTGGTAACAGATGGAAATTGGGAGCATAATTCATGTAATTAAGTTATTTTACCGTAAGTTCCTTTGTCTTTAATTTAATTAGAGGGAAAATTTGACATCGGGAAAAATGCCCCGATATAGTAGCTCAAAACTGGTATAGGAATGTAGGGGCTGTGTTGCCTTACATTGAAATATGTCTTCTTCAAGGAGGGTGGCTTGTTAAAAAGAAACTACAGGTACTTCATTTTGAGGCCATGTTATAATTTTAACAGGTGTTACTGTATGGGGGTGGGCATATGGGGCACTTTTAAAGGGTATTTTTATTTAAAGAGGAATATTTTAATTGCTAGGATATAAATCTATGATAGCTCAGGCTACAGTTAGATTTTTATTAGATTCATCTGTAGATCTCTGTCTATATTATATTTTATTGCTAAGTGAATACATGATGTGTAAATCAGAGCAGCAAGTGTATGTGAGGCCAGATTGATCTCCACTTTGAATTAATCTAACTATGCTGTAGTTGTGTAAAAATAGTTTAGAGACCTGTCCTCTTGAAGCACTACTGTAGTGGCAGCAGCATTGCTGTGCTAGTGGATTTGTTATACCCATTTAGCAGGTACCCCTTTTCTGGCTGTTGCTCCCCTTATTTACATCTATGCTGGTGTTTTGTATAATTTAATGAGGTCAGACTGTAACCTTGACTATAGGTTAATTACTAAGATTGACTTGAGCTCTGTGTACCTAAAGCCACCCACTCCCACAGACTCCCACTCCCGCTATGACAACAGTTGTTGTCATAGCAATTTAAGGAAGCAATTGGAGGAATGTACAGTCAATGTATTGTACAAAAATTACTTGACAGAGCTTCATTGTTCATCTGTTGTACAACATTGGTCATTCAAAACTATTACATTACAGTCATTTAGCAGACGCCTTTAACCAAAGCGACTAACAATAATTGCATTTAACGTAGGAAGAGCCAATGTACTACTACTTGCCAGAACTCACAAGGGCATCTTCTCTCTAAAACAAGTGACTTGGGTTTGAACTCAAGTTTTAACTTTACATGTCACCAACTGTATTTAGAGAGACACATTTTTACCGTCAGAAATTCCCAAATCCAGTCTGAATGTGGTAAAAGTGTAAAAATATCAGCTTGTGTTCTACTGTTGTTCCCTATCTGATAGAGTCACTTTCAGTGCTCCACACAGAGTCAGAGAAAGCTCAAAGAAAGCCTAGCTGTCATAGTTCAGGTCTCTTTGTTGTATGTGTACAGTATCTCACTGTATGTTTACACTAACTGCTCCACTCAAACGCATGTACTCCTACACTTTGAGCTATAAGCACCTGATATACCATTATCGGTATCACTGTATTTGAGGGGGTGTGCATAAGGCTGACATGACACTGCCATGACACTAAGGGGTGTGCATAAAACTGACATAACACTTTTGCATGTGTGTGTGAGGCAAAACACACACATGCATGAATCATGCCCACAACAGGGCTCAAGACTGCGACTATAACGGTTGCATATGCAACCATTATTTTTGAGTGCGAGTTAAAATTAAACGTGGTCGCATTTGTGCGAGTGCATGATGATCAAGGCCGTTTTGGTGCATGTTCATCAAACGCACACACGCACTAACATATTTCCATATCATAAGATTCCTTCATGTGTCATGTCATGGTTATGAAAGCATCATGACAGTGTCATGTCAGTCTTATGCACACCCCTTCAACCCCTTCAAGTGTTACCTAATTATCTTGCCTCAGAGGTGCTCAAACTTTCCCTACAAAGAGATCCCAATGCTAGTAAAATGTATTATTGTGCAGACTATTTATAAGCTTGTTTGGTGAATAATAAGCATCACAGATGTACATACCACAAATAGCACCGCAAGTTGGCTATGATCCTGACAGACAGGGTCCACTGATATGCACTGTCTATCCTTAGAAGCTGGTTTTTGATCAGCGGCAATTTTATATTAGCTCTCCTAAAAGCCCAAAGCTTTTTGTTTTTGCTAAGCACTAGTTAATTTAAATTATAAAAAACAAAACATGTTTGCCAAGCCAAGCATGGTGATCCTTTTTTGTAACACAACTTGAAATATTGTAACATAAGTTAAATAGTTTTCCTATCAACTTGACATATTTGTATATGATGCTTATGACTGAGTTCACTCAATGTTCCCCCTTTGTTCCTATTTTTTTAAGTACAAGTGAGATTTTTCTCTATTCAGTCCATTAAGAAACATATCACCGTTGTCTTTGGGTTTTCCCTCACATCAGTTTCCATGGAAACTATACATCCAGGCAATTTATTTTAAAAAGATAGTAATGAAATTGAAATCTCTCTCAAAGACGCATTGTATTTATGAACACATTTCAGTCTGAGATTTAAAAAAATAAAAATTCTGGTTGCTTATTTGCACAATCGTCATATTCAAAATATTGACTCATGCAATGTTGCCCAATTGCAAACAATTAAACCCAGAGTGATCCTGTGCTTCGCCCTCTGTCTTTGTTTGAGACCTTCCATGTACAGTAGGGCAGCATTGAATTGTGTGAACAGAAGAGGACATGAAGTGAAATTGAATTGTTTCAGCCCTAACACCATAACCTTAATCGAGTCCAGTAATAGTGTGTGTGTGTGTGTGTGTGTGTGTGTGTGTGTGTGTGTGTGTGTGTGTGTGTGTGTGTGTGTGTGTGTGTGTGTGTATGGTGTATGTGAGATATGGCCCTGAAGGTAGGACTTCCATGCTCTCATTTCAAGTGTGAGTATTACACACCAGTCTCATTATTGAAACTCTTTTGGTGATAGACTACTAGAGTAATGGGTGGAAATGTCAATATCACAGCTTTGTATAGAGCAGCAAATGACACACACACACAGACACACTCTCTCTCTCTCTCTCTCTCTCTCTCTCTCTCTCTTTCTCTCTCTCTCTCTCTCTCTCTCCCATACCACTACAGTTAAATGGAAACCCACATTTGTGGCTGAATCATATATTAATTATATATCACCTATAGATTCCCAAGTTTCTCATTTGCATTGATGTGTCTTTTTGAACATTTCAATCACTTTGGGTGTGTTTGCCCATGACCAGTAGGCCTGTGAGCGGCTTCCTCTGTAAATAGCACAACCACTCTGCAAAAAACCTCCATATCACCAAATCCAACCAAAATTGTCTGTCTCCCCGAAATCCTAGCAGATACCCTCTTTTTTATAGATACGGAAATGTAGATATAACCCTGTACATAAGAGTTTGTTCCCCACCACTAAAGGGCAGACACACTGCCCCTTCCTTCTTGTTCGGTTCATCTGTTCCCCCTAACCCCAAATCCCATCCGTCTCTTTCACTTTTGTGTGTACAAAGGAACTGAGGGGCAATGAAAAGAGTATAAATCGAGTTATTGTCGTAATTCCATTTGCTATGATTGATCCACTGTGGTAAGCCTATAATTGAAGGATTAGGCCTACCGTTTGTGGGGGAAATGCTATAGACAAAAAAAATAAAGACAAGTACTCTGAACTGTGTTGAAACTGCATAATGCTATTAAGTCTATGCTAAATATATTACACTAATGCTGACGTGTTGAATTTGTTAACACATTGAACGTGCAAATAAAAAATTGATACACTATTAATGTCCTTCTGCTCTTCTTTAAGGTTATGTCATAGCTTGGCTTGTCATTCTCTCTGCCTTTCAAACATTTCTCACAAACTAGAAACAATTCCAGACTCAGTAATGCCAACCATCATCAACAGCAGCAATATCTTCAACTCCTTGTACATTCTACAACCATGAAACAGGTACGTGCATTCATTGCTGACCCTATTCTGCTGTCATTTTCAAGGTCATGGCCAACTTTCTAAACTCAACCAGCCACTAAAACGACGGGCAGAGGGACCTTGGGACAAATGGCCTACAGGCCGAACATGGTACGCTGTTTACAGTTGGCGAGGATTTGTGGTAAGAATAGGCTAATTATTTAAATAAATAAATAAAAAACAAGCACTGGCCATATCGTTAATTTAGGCAATTATGAAGCAAGCCGTTTTGTGATACAGGTGAGTCCCACTTCCTTTTGAATATAACTAAAATATGTCGCTTCATTGTATTTGGCGAAACCCCCCTCTCTTCTAAACCCATGGCTACTTTGTAATCACATAAAACAATGTAGCATGGGCTACTACTGCAAATATCTGGGAACCGACATCTTTCAATCGCATTGTCGTGCATATTTTTCCGACAATGATACGTCGCCTATAGCCTACGGAAAGCTACCGAAAATGAAAATTCCAACTTCAACAAAATTCAACTGTTTAAAAAGTTGTTGTGCCGCTACTATCACCACAGGTCTACGAAACGTAGCCTATCTTTTCTATTTCAACATACACGTATTCTCTCAATAGCCTATTTGTTAAAGCTGTTCATACTATCAATCCATTGAATGCATGTTGAATGCAGTTTTCATTGCGATGTTTCAAAGTGACATGAAACAATGGTAATCTCATTTTAATCTGGTTGAAACTATTGTTAAAAGGTCATACAATTATATTTTTATTTCTTGTTTAGACTACATTCAAACGTGCTTTTAGTGAAATTCCCGGATTGTGGAGGCTAAAAGCTAGGGGGGAAACTATTATGAACACCGCAGTGGCTGCACACTCCGAGGCCTGACTCTAAACCGGACTTCCATTATGCACGAAATCCGTGAAGTAGGCTAGTGATGTTATATGGGGGAGGGAAAAGAAATTGCGGCACAGCAATAGCTCAGTCAATTTCATCTCCTTAGAAAAACCTTTTCCACTTTACACCCGGTCTCTTTGGCAGTGCTAACATTCATTAAGGCGAAACATTTACATATTGGGCTACTGAAACGTAGGCTACATGAACAACTTGCAACGTGAAGCGGATACGCCCATCTATTTTTAAATCTTCAAAAGTTATGGCAGTTATCATTTGTATCGAACTCCTGAAAAACATTCTGTTCATATGAACATTTTCAATCATAATTTGCATTTGATTGCTTCGTCAACATTAAAGCTAAAACTATACTGTAGGATACATTTTATAGTAGCCTATATGTTTCTATAACTATAAATGTTTTTCACATGGTTTCTCAGATGTAGTCTATTTTTGTCATGGCAGGCAGTGTTCTGCATGTGAAACTTATGGTGATAGCCTATATTGCCCAATGTCACACATTTGCCTAACACCAAGAATCACATGCTTGTGTGTCAATTCAATAAGAGTCAGTTCCTCTTTCCTCGTGAGTGCTACTGTGCTACTGCTAACATAGGACCAATTAAATAACTCGGGAGTCATCTGACTCTCATCAGTCAACCTACATATTCTCCAACAGGCTGAGAGAGGGAATGCCCCAAAGGAATTTGCTCTGCTCATGGGAATTTGAGAGTTTTTGTGCATGGCTGTAAGCCAGCGCACCCATGGTAGCGTTTGTCGGTAGATCAGGGTTCAAGGTAGACCTGGTCCAGGGCGATATCCTACGTATAACGCCCTGTTACTCTCAATGCAATTTGCCTATGAAAGCGCTTCATCGGCCCGGTCGTCCGACTCTACAGACAAAACCGTTTCGTTACTCACCAAAGTAAACACATCGTTGGAAAGATGAAAGCCTTTTCTCCTAAAGCGCTACAGTTTGTAGTCCCCCACCTTTCAAATAAAGGGCAAATTTGTACACTTAAATGTTTTATATCCACAGCGCATCGACTGTCTTCTTCTACCGGCGAATCGGCGCTCTCCGCTTTGTTTAGTCTACTCACTGCTGCCGCCCATGTCGGGGATGATGCATTACATCTTAAATGGTGTTGAGAGACTTTAAGATGTAATGCATCATCCCCGACATGGGCGGCAGCAGTGAGTAGACTAAAAGCGGAGAGCGACTAAAAGCGCTTTCATAGGCAAATTGCATTGAGAGTAACAGGGCGTTATACGTAGGATATCGCCCTGGACCAGGTCTAGGTTCAAGGCCCCGATGGGGATGATTTTATGGGACTATACCCCAAACCTCCACATGTTCATCCTTTCACTCCAACCTTTACTCCTTGCCTTATAGGTCAGATCCTGTCCCAACCCCAACCCTTTTTCTAACCCCAACCCTTATTCTACCCCCAACCCACACTAGTGTTACACGGTGTATCGATACTAGAAAAGTACCGCGATACTCTGTCGTCAAAAACGGTACAATACCTAAATTTAAAGTAGCGATACTTTAAGAAAGACAGTGTTTTAATAAGGGGCATATATATTGAGTCGCGTTCATGTGACAGTGAAGCCGTGTTTGTTTGTAGGCTATAGCGCTCTGCTTCTCTCTCCCAAGATCCCCGAGTCGCGGGGCAGTATGTGTGTGTGTGTGTGCGCGCTCTCTCTCTCTCTCCTCGCTCTGTCACTCTGCAGCGAGCAGCGCAACAGTTTTAACTAGTCTAACCTGAGATGGCTACAAGTACAAATGTCGACCGTCCACAGCTTGTCGATAAAGCTGATGCGCGCAGCGAAATCTGACATTATTTTGCTTACAGAGCCGACAGTGAGGGCAAGCCCATGGACATAACAAAGACCATCTGTAAACGATGCTACAAATCTATACAAACCAAGGGAGCCAATACAACCAACCTGGCAAAGCATCTTGCAGACAGACATGCCGACTTTTTACAGTACACAAAGAATTCAAAGAGCGACAGGTTAGCGAATGTGATAGAAGATAAGATACACACAACAGCAACACCAGTACTGAATACAACCGAAGGATATTTAGCCTACCTTTAGCCCTTTTCAGTCCTGTTGTCGCATGCTCGCTCATGCCAGACAACAGTCCTTTGCCGCTCCATTCACTTCGCGGTCTCTTTGAAGCTTCAAAGAGACCGCCACCACCACAGAAGAAGACTACCTCGGAAAAATAAATTCACTCGGACAGAACGCGTCTAAATAAGTTATTTAATGGTAGCGCCGAGGCTTCAAAACTCAGCATTTGTTTAAATAGATCATTTTGCTTAGCTAAGTGAAGTTTCATGTTTATCTGACACTTGTAAATATGAGCGCCTCTCCTAAATAGGCCGACAGCGATTTATTTTGACGGCGAAGTGAATGGAGCGGCAAAGCACTGTTGTCTGGCATGAGCGAGCATGCGACAACAGGACTGAAAAGGGCTAGCCTACCTTATGTTTGAATGTATGAATGCACAATACATTTATTGCACCAGATGATAGCTAGAGAAGCTAATTTTCATCCGTAGCATGAGATTTTAGCTAGCATAGCTGCAGCCTGGCTGCAAGCCTAGTTCTCTGCCTAGCGCACGTGTGACAAAAAAAATCAATACCTGCTCCGACCTCCTAGAGCGAGAGAACTGTTAACCTTGAGACAATTATCTCTTCTGATAATTTGGAATAGCAAAAATGCTTCAATAGGCCTGGGTTAATTAATAATAATAATAATAAGCTTTTCAAGTTATTCTGATTATCTCACAGTTTGCAACAACATAGGCATAATTTATTGATTTCACCCGACACAGACAAACAAACAGATGCCAGCACAATCCCAAACCACCCAGTCGAGGCAGCCTTCCCTTCCAGCTGTGTTTGAAAGCTACAGAAAATATAATAAAGAGTCAAAAGATGCAAAAAGACTGAACAGAACTGAACACTAAAAAAAATCAAACAATTTAAAGTTCCATGTTCTGTCATCTATTATTCCATTACTTTTCCTTATGTTTTAGATTTTCGCCGTGGTATTGTTTTGGTATCGGTATCGAGATATTTTGGGCAGGTATCGTATCAAAGTCATAATTTTGGTATCGTGACAACACTAACCCACACTAGGGACTGGAAGAAGAACACCAAAACCAGCCTGCTGATCTCCACTGCACAAGTAGAGTAGTGGTGAGAGCATAGGACTCCCATCCGGAAGACAGGGGTTCAAGGCCCCGGTGGGGATGACTTTATGGGACTATACCCCAAACCTCCACACGTTCATCCTTTCACTCCAATCTTTTTATCCCTTACCTTTGTCCAGAAACAGAAGTCGAACCAATTGCAGCAAAATAGCTAACGTTACAGGAATCATCAGTGTAACTGCTTTAGCCACTGACCGCTACCATTAATGTTATGGAAGCTGCTGCTAGTTGTTGTGAGCTCATGAGCTAACTGGCTATCCCGCTCTATGCTCTGATTGTGCTGGATTAGCATTGGAAGCATTGAAACTGATGTGTCCAGGCGACAAGACCTATCTTAATTTATCAGACATTATTTCATGCCATTTCAATTCACAGCAATTTCAGTGGCATGACTAGCTTCCGTTCTACCAGTCCTGAACAGAAACAAGCCAGCCACGCACATAAGCCCGGCTGGACCTGGCCTGGTTATTTCAAGGACTGAGTAGGCTGTAGTTCCAATTCTTCCCTGGGGTGTCGTCCTCCCTGTCATATGGTAGCAGGCCTTGGCTTTAGCATGATTCTCAACATATAGGCTTCCTGTGCATCTACACCAATGACAGCCTGACATATTTACTCTGTATACTCATACTGTATATACGGTCAGTAGTATTCAATATCCTGTGTACAACATGTGACCATTGTGTGTGTGAGACGGTAGATAGAATTGTTTTTGTGTGTGTGTGTGTGCATGCGTGCATTTATGTACAGTCTAGGTATGTACAGCACTATTTCTTGTGCACTGATGTGTATGCATGTGTGTGTGTGTGTCTCAGTGTCTCAGTTTGAATGGAGTCATCAAGAACCTCTGGGGGCCTCTCCCGTGAGTACAAGTTGGTGATGCTGGGAGAAGGAGGAGTGGGTAAGAGTGGTGAGTACGATTACATGACCAACTAATCAGCAACCCCTTGATTCTGCTTGTTATATAACCCTCCTCACCTCTCCACTGTAGGTGATCTGTGATCATGGTTTTGCTGCTCTTCTGATCTTTTTTCTTCCTGTCACTCCCATCACCACAACCACCACACACACACACACACACACACACACACACACGGACGCACACACACACACACACACACACACACACACACACACACACACACACACACACACACACACACAGAGTCAGAGACAGTCACTTGTGGATAAGGGTGTTGGCTGCCATTCTAGGGAAGGGTGGTGCGGTGTGGGTGAAGATGCACCAGTGCCTAGCAACCGCCTTCCTCTCGTGGCCTCTGTTGCCGTGGAGACTGCCGGTTTTCACCTGGTACACATAGCTCAAACCTTCACAGAAACAGGATGGAAAGCGGTATGATGTGTTTCATGCTGCCTCCCTGCTGTTGTATAGAAACCAGCGCTCTGGTGCTAGAGGAGGGGAGACGTGTTTTGTGTGTGCGTGTGTGCGTGCAGTGCAAAGCCGCAGGGCGTGTCTATCTCTTTAAGCACCATCACGCTGAATATCTCTGGAGAAAAACAACACAACGAGTGAGAACTGCTGGAGGGAGAGAGAGAGGGGTGGGGACATGTCGTGTGTGTGTGTGTGTGTGTGTGTGCACTCACGCATGTGTGTGTGTGTGATACATCATGTAGTAAAGTCTCCCACATTGCCTCTAATCCTTCTCCCTGTCTCCTTAACCCCTGTTTGGCCTTCCATTTATCCCTATTCCCTACTTATTGCTGCTTTATGCTGTAAAACAAGGTTTTAATGCAAAGGAAATTTTTTCCAAAACAATGCTAGTTAAATCTTATTTCTTTCTCTCTCTCTCTCTCTCTCTCTCTCTCTCTCACACACACACACACACACACACACTTTCTCTCTCTCTCTCACACACACACACACACTTTCTCTTTCTCTCACACACATTCTCTCTCTCTCTCTCTCTCTCTCTTTTCCCCCTCAGCCATCATCATGCAATTCATCAGCCATCGGTTCCCTGAGGATCATGATCCTACCATAGGTGAGATAGCCACAGGTGTCTAATTGTCCTGTAACTACATTTGCCCTCTTCTGCCCACCCCAAAAACAAATAATAAAATTATAATTAATTGTTAGTAATGAATGACCTACAAACAGAAACAAATGAATGGAAATTGATAGATTTACACATTCTTCATTAGTCATTTACACAATTTCATCTAATTTGTAATGCATGGGAATTGCATAAAATGGGGAATATGTATGTCTCATACTAATATATATACTTACAGATAGCTTTCCTTTTTATGTAATTACCAGTAGCTAAACAGTAAAGATGCTATGTTACTGTTGACATGCCACTCTATGGCTTTCTCAGAGGACGCTTACAAGACTCAGATCCGCATCGACGATGAACCAGCCAACCTTGACATCCTGGACACAGCAGGACAGGTAACCTTCCTCATTCCTCTCTCTCATTGGCCACTGTAGTTATCCATCCACAATCAACACATACATTCTTTCTGTCCTTGTCTTTCTGTTTCCCTTCCTATTTTAAGCACTCACCCATTGCTTTTGTCCCATTTTTTCTATTTTGTCCTTCTCGTCTCGTCTTCTCGTTTTCTGTATTCAGTTACAGCAACCTTGTCTATCTCTCCTCAGCTTGCCATTACTCCCTGTCTAGCACACACACATGGTGGTTTCATATCATAGAATTAGGAATGTACTGCGTTTTTCTGCTAAAAAAAAACTTTGAACATAACCAGGGATATGGGAGTACAAATAGCTGTGTTTGATAGCAGTCTGCATGCATTTTCCAAAAGCTGTGCAAGTGGCTTTTGAATCAGCTGTCTCAAGTGACCATTGAGTGTAATTACAGACATGCACGTACACAGACAGGGGATTGTTTTTAGAGTCTTTGTAGAGAGGTGTCTGAAGTGGCAACCGCCCACTGCTCATTCAGATGAAACCTTTTGTTCAGTGAGTCCTCCATGGCGATCACTATGTGGAACTGAGAAAAAAATCTCATGTAACAGCTTTTCATAAATACTTACAGAAAGAGACATTTAATGCTTAAAAAAACACACAAAAACAGACAAACAATTTAAGGAGGAACCTGGATTACATAATTAAGTCTCACACTCTAATCCCCTCTCCTCCCCTTTCTCTCATATACATCCATACACGCACGCCCCTCTCTCCAGGCGGAGTTCACAGCCATGCGGGACCAGTACATGCGGGCAGGCGAGGGCTTCATCATCTCCTACTCCATCACCGACAGGCGGAGCTTCCAGGAGGCGCGTCACTTCAAGCAGCTCATCGACCGCGTGCGTCGCACCGCTGACACACCGGTGGTGCTGGTGGGAAACAAGTCAGACCTGGCGCACCTCCGACAGGTGAGGTCGGGGCTTATAGAGGGAGAGAGGCCCCATCTGGTCAGGCAATGCTTGGTATAAAAAAGTAGCAAACTCAAGTCGCTTATGATCAGAAATGTGTGCAGTGCAGCTATGGCACGATAAAAGGTAGTACTAGAGTCACCTGTAAAGAGTGTTGAACTTTGGTTCGCCAGGTGTCGGTAGAGGAGGGCCGGGAGCTGGCCAGGGAGTTCCAGTGCCCCTTCTTTGAGACCTCTGCCGCGTTCCGCTACTACATTGACGAGGTGTTCGCCGCCCTCGTCCGACAAATTCGCCAGCGAGAGGCGGAGTCCGTTCGAGGGAGCGAGAGGAAGACGAGGAGGAGCCATTCCTTCTGGAGCCGCATGCGCTCCACTTTCCACAAGAAACAGCACTCCGAGCACTGAGAGAGGGGTCATTGTGGGATACGCAGTCCCCCAGTGGGGGGCTGTAATCTTACGGCCTCAGTTCATAACTTATCCCCTGTGATGGGACCATTGACAGATTGACTCTTATTTGAGCCAGAATATAAGTATTTGCAATGAACAATTAACCATCTTTACTGGAGATAGTAGCCCATAAACTTCAGACAAGACAGAAAGCAAGCAGATATGTGCTTGTTGTGGAGAAAATTGGGCTGGTTTTTAACGACAGCCTATGATAGCATTAGTATCGAATGAAACCGAATTAACTAAAGATTCGTCCTTGTTCTCTTTTAATGCAAACAGCTGTACAGATTAGAGTTTTTCTGAAGTTGAAAAAAGTTTGTTGTTGAAAAGACACCAGAGAGACGTGATTAAACATTGTACCTCACTGCTGGGATGGGGAGGTCAGGGAAAGAGAAGGTGCAAAGAACTGGAAGGAGTATTGTGTGCAAAGAAAGATTTTGGTCTCAACCAAGCATAAAGTAAACACTTGAGTTGTTACAAAGTGGCACAGGCCATGGAGAGTGTAGAAAGTGAAACAGGTGGTTAAGAAAGATTTTGAGGCTCTTATTAAGCAATAGTTAATAGATAATAGTCCTTATAATATGCTTATTAATATTAACATGTGTTAATAAGCCATTTAGAAGTGTTAATATAATTATACTGTAAATACGTTTATTGTGGTTGGATTATAAGACATTTATAAGAAACTTGTTAACAGTTTATAAACTGCTTAAGAATATTAATAAATATCCTATAATCTAAAAATAAACATTTATAATGCCATTATCAACATTTATAACACTTATGTATTTTGACACATTAATATTAATAAGAATCTTATAAGGACCTTATTACTTATTAACTAATGCTTAATAAGAGGATCTTAATATAAAGTGTTACCGATTTTGAAATACAAAGTAGCATGAGACATGCTGAGGGTGAAAATAGAGGGTTCAAGAGGATGTGGAATTCATACTGAAAGCCAGCCAACAAAGACAGAAAGATTTATTGGGAAAGATATTTAGAGCAGTAAATGTGACATAGGCTACTTACTGCAGAACGATTAAACGATAACAGAAAATTGCATTATATTGCAGTTCAATCGTATCTCTCTTTATGAGGTCTGCATGGGGTTTGCTTAGTGAAAGCTAACATGGATTGCAATTGGCTTGATGTGTCAGGATGAGTTATGTGAATTGTTGACCATATAGGTTATGGCATGAAGAGGATGTTGACAAATGACAGAACATACTGTGTGTGACTTGCAGTGGTCCACTGATTAACTTACCCTGAACGGGCTGATTGCTGGCTTGGATAATTATTTTGATTCCATCCAAGTTACCTAACAATCACTGGATTATTATTATTATATATTTTTAGAATGAAATTTAATGGACATAGTTGCCATTTTTATGTAGTAAAATGTTTGTTCTCATTTATAGTATATTTAGTATTATTACTGGTATAGAAAATACCAAGTACAGCACCTGTCCAAAATGGTGCCCACTCCTCTATATGCTCATAGTAGCTATACCAGCTGTGCACTTATTTCAGCACTCCGTGGATCTGGTAGTGCCACTTAAAAGAATGTATGTTGTTTTCATTTCCATGATCATGATCATTTTGTTTGTTTTACTTAATTTATTTCTTATCATGCAAACAATAAAACTGTTTAGAGAGCTATTTTCCAAGGGAGGGATTTGTTTTTTGTGCTTCATCTGATATTAAGTTCGTTGTCTGTTACAGTCATGCTTGTTGCAGTAGAACAAGCTCAAAGGAAACACCTGAGTTGTTACAAAGTGGCTCAGGCCACTATGAGTGTAGGAAGTAAAACAAGTGAAAGTTGTGGAATGCAGGCATGAGACATGCAGACTGAGGGTTTAAGAGGATGTGGAATTCATACAGAAAGCCAGAGAACAAAGAAATACTATTGGGTAAGATACTTTGACATGGGTATACAATCTAAATGTATACACAAACTAGAAAGACCTCCGGCTAGGGCTGGGTATCGATTTGAATTTCAAGAATCGATTCGATTCCGATTCACAAAGTTAAGAATTGATTATCACGATTCGATTCAATATCGATTCTGTTAGTGTGACTAAAAACTATTTTTTTCTTTTTTTTTTAGCTGTAACCTTAATTACATGACTGCCAAGTTATGCAACACATCAACAGGCCTATTACGGCTGGGTATCGATACTGATTTCCAAAAATGAATGAATGAATGAATCATTGAATGAATTGAACTATTCATTCCTTCATTTATTCATTCATTCATTAAATAAAAGATCGATTTTGGGATTCATGAATCAATTCTGAATCATTTGATTCAGAATCGATTTTTTTTTAACCTAGCCCTACCTCCGGCCATGAATGCATTTTGTGGCTGTGCGGCAAACATGTAACATGCCAAACATGTAAAAACATTCGGACTGCGATACATTTCACAGGAGAGTATACGGAGACTGGTACGATTACACTGTGCTTCCTGTCTCTGAAAACCACTTTATCATAGTTTTTCCAACGCAGTTACGTTTTCCCCATTGACTTCCATTGTAGTCCAGTGAGAGCCTGCATAAAATCTGCAGCTAACTCAATATTGGTGAAATTATGGTCTCTATGTTTCATGTTCATGGTAGACAAACCACAAATAGAGCTAAATGTCTAATGTCCCTTTAATATCAATCAATCAAATCAATCAAAGCTTTATTTGTATAGCGCATTTCATACCCAGAGGCAACACAATGCGCTTTACAGAGAACAAGGGAGGTGGGCATACGACCCACTCTCAACATATTCCAGAGGGAAGCAAAAAAACAGTAATCACCCTGTCACTATGATGTGTTTAATTTTACCCACCCAAGAATTTCCCTCGCTGATACTGTACACTTGTGTACACTGATGTGACATCATCTGATTTGATTTGATAACCAACTGCCACCATGGATACATTTATTGCAACCATCTAAAATAAATGCTCTCCTTTTAATCACATAATTGGAAATTCACTTTAGATTCTGGAACATCTAGGCCTACTAACACACAGGCACGCTTATTTTTGTAGAGGACCACAGAAGGGTGTTGTTAACCTTGCAGCTATGGGAATGACTGGCACCCTGAACAGATAATCAATGCATAAAGATTAGCCTAGTTGACTGAACGCTACCAAATAACAAGCACTCCACCGCACACTGGAAATGTGAAAACAGTGTTGCTGGGAGTAAGAAATAACATGTAAGTATTAACATGTTTAACAATAGTTATTGTTATCATAATTCAATAGAGATGTGCAACAACCTATGGTGTAAATAATAGTTATATGGTATTGCAAAGGTAAGCATATTGGCGTGTGCAAAAACAATAGGCAAGGCCTGATTTAAGTCATTCCTCCGGTGTTAGACTCTGACACGAGTCTTTCTAGCTTGGCATCAAAACGTTTTCGACTGCTGTCCAGGATGCCAATGCCATTCTTTTTAAAGTCATAGCCCACCCTATGTAACTCCTCCAATCGCCCTGCTAAGTTTTGCGTGCTGTAATCCAGGACTTTCGGTTTCTCCAATACCTGCTGAACTGTGACCCCTCCCTTTAACAGACAGTCCAGTTTACAGCTCAATGTATCTGGGCCTATGTACAACACTGCTGGGAAGCGCACTACCAGTTTTCTAGTGTCCGCTGTCTGACAGCCTTCTGACAACAGTCTCTTCTCCAGCTTCTCAAAGTTATTTTTCAGGTAGTCATTTGAGAGGTCCAGGATGTCAGCCCCGGAACGCTGCAGGAAAGCCAGCAGTTCCAGATCGCTGAGCTTGAGCGAGTCTCTTAAGAAGTGGACGTTTGCCTTGACTCTCTTGATGCTGCGGATGAGGATGTAGAGGTTCTTGGTAATCACCACTTTGGCAAACCCCTCGGGGTCCTCCCCGCCCAGCTCTGCGCACACGTCCTCCAGAAACTCCACCATCTGCCTGTTGAGCTCCACGCTGTTGGAGAAGGTCCTTGGCGCCGTGGTCAGCAAGCAGTGGAGCTCCTTGGCGTTGAGGCCCAGCGAACTCAGAAACACAATGTTCTTCTCCAGCTTGTCGTTGTCACTCGAGCGGAAGAAGGATTCGGGGGAGCGGTCCAGGATGCTGATGATTTCGCCGTCGCTCTTGAAGACGCTCCTCCAGAGCTCCCAGCGCTGGTCCAGGTGCTCCCCGGACCGCGTGATGGCCCGCGGGAAACGGGAGATGATGCCGGCGACCACTTTGCGGCTGGCGCCTTTGCTCTGGAGAAAACGGGCCAGGCCTTGCTCGTTGGTGATGACTTTCCGCAGCACGCCAGGCTGACGCTGGCGCACCATCTTCACGTCCACCCCCATGAAGGTCAGACTCTCCAGCAGGGACTCGTTTTCAGGCCCCACCTCTGGCTTGGCATCACTGCCATTTTGCTTGGTGGCACAAAGCCTCCTGGGAAGGCATATGGAGGTTCCGACAGTGGGAGGGGTGGCGTAGAGGCTAAATGAATATAAAGGGGCTTTGTGGAGGCTCAGCAGAGCCCTGACAGCTGGAACCGATGTCATCTTCGATACAGTTGAGACATCGCATGAGACCTAAGGGGGGACAAAGTGATATAATGCTGAAGAATCTAGACTTATCATATCATGGTCATATCTCTGGCTGAACGGGTCGCTCTCAGCTCAGGTACCCTGCCTGCAGTTAAGTTATGCTACTGGCAAGATACGTTTCCATAGTCTGCAAATCACTATGTTGCAAATATGAATAATGCCCTACTATAGCAAAAAATGGTTCTATCGTTTCAATCATTGCTACTTTTTGTTTTAATTTTAATGCAAAGCTACCTTCAGTTAGCCTAGCGTTGACAAACTAACGTTATAGCTAGCTATGCTAACACTCGGGCTAGTACGTAAAGACAAGTTCAAGGCTAAAGTTAGCATCTCCCCTGGAAGCGAGGATATGTAGCAACATCTGGCCCATTGCTAATGACAACTGTGTATTTTGTGACTTGTAACTGCAACTTCTCTGGTTTAGCTAGCTATTAGTGACACTCACCACGCTTGGTTTCTCCACCTGTGTCCAATCTTTTGACCACCACCACCACCGGATAAGATATTGTTTGTTTATGTTTCCGTGACGATTGCGCGCTCTAGTGTTGTGGAGGTCAACAATCTGGTGGTAGCCAACACCATGCACTAGATGGCGCCATGGTAATTGGATATAGAGTAATTATGTGATTCATGCGCCTGTTACTTTGTGGATATGTCGGTGAAGCTGTATGATGTCAGTAATTTGCTCTTTAAACCTTTGTGAAGGGACGCATTGCCAGCTTCGGTTTATCTAGACCCAAGGAAAGAATAGAGATAGCAGATTTGATACCAGTGAAGATGCATTTCTTGAGCATTTCATTGTACATGCTAGGCCTATAGGTATACTGTACCTACATATGACAAATAAGCATACTTGAATCCTTGAGATTCACTTCATTTAAGTGATGCAAAGGGTGTCATATCCTCATATTCAAAACTCCTTTCACATTTGACCTTGTGTATTGTGCATGTGTAACCCATGTCAAGGGTTTGCCCAGGACGGGATTCGAACCCAGTGCTAACAGTTGCGCCAATAGGGACGATCCTCTTGGTGGGACTGTAAGCACCCCTTTGAGGAGTGAGTTTAACCAACTACTCCCTACCACTACCTGGGACTCACAAGGACACTTTGTCACTCGGTTACACACGTTCAAGATTGTCACACAAAGGCACAGAATAGGCCTAACTGAAATGCACAGGCCATTAGAAAATTTGTGTTAATGAACAGTTTAAAATTCTGTGTCTGGGTTCATTCTCATAAGCTGGCATCAAAGAACTAGAAAGAACATTTCCTGGAGAAAATGTGAGGTGGGCTAGCTGCCGCAGTTGGATGTATCAGCTACTGCTAGTACTACTACCCCACTCTCCGGGCCACCCACCTGCCCTCACCAGTGAAGACTGTGTGTCTCTAGCCCAATCAGAGGCTGAGTTGTGGGGTCTGTGGCGTGGTTAGTGGCAAGACTCTTCCCCCTCGGGTCAGAGCCGGTCGGGGACAGTGTACCCCTTTCCGGGCCACCCACCTGCACCCACCCATGTCTCTCTAGCCCACTCAGGGACTGAGTTGTGGGGTCCATGGCATCGATAGTGGCGTGCTGGCGAGTCTCCGCCCCCTGAGGTCATTGCCAGTCAGGGACAGTGTACCACTCTCTGGGCCACCCACCTGCCTCCACCGGTGAGTTGTGGGGTTCGTGGCGTGGTGTTGAGTCTCCGGGCCCTTGGGTCAGAGACGGTCGGGGACATTGTACACCTTTGCCGGTGGGTCTGCACCCACCGGCAAAGACCGTGTGTCTCTAGCTCACTCAGAGGCTGAGTTGTGGGCTCTGTTGCGTGGATAGTGGCGTGATGATGAGACTCCACCCCCTCAGGTCATAGCCGGTCAGGAAGAGTGTACCCATCTCTGGGCCACCCACCTGCACCCACTGGCGAAGACAGTGTGTCTCTAGCCCACTCAGGAGCTGAGTTGTGGGGTTTGTGGCGTGGTGGCGAGACTCCGTCCCGTTAGGTCAGAGCTGCTCAGGGATAGTGTACCCCTCTCCGGGCCACCCACCTGACCTCACCAGTGAAGACCGTGTGTCTCTAGCCCACTTAGGGGCTGAGTTGTGTGAAATAATAAGTTCATGTAGCTTGAAAACTGTAGGAGTGGCTACAGTTTAGAAAACGGGTATGAATAGGAATTAACAACTCAAAAGCTAGAGTGGAGCGGACTTAGTTTGAATTATGAGCATGGTCATCAAACAAATGGTCATAATTCCAAAACTATAAATTGCACAGCATGAAACACTTACACTGTACGAATCAGCACAATTGTGTGAACATTTCAATGTATAATATGTGTATGAGCTGTGAAAACTGTAGGAGTGTCAGCAGTTTACAAAATATGTGCCACCACTCTAAAAACGTCGAGTTACTGAACATCCCACCAGCAATTTCAATGGTACAAAAATGACTATTAAAACTTAAATTACTTATAAAAACTATAAAAGATATCAAAAATCTGAATGGATCCCTGAAACAGCAAAACACCATGAACATTTTAAAGTTTGAATGAAGTTTCTAGTACAAAGTATGAAGAAGTAGGCCTAGTTAAGGGACAAAAAATTGGGGAGAACTATAATAATAATAATAAGAAGAAGAAGAAAGAAAGAAAGAAATAGTGGGAATATCAGAAGTTGGGCTAGCTTCTACAAACTAACCCACCTAATGATCAATGAATGTTACTTTCAATCAAGCTACACTAACAACAGAAAAACTCTCTAAATAGAACCCCTTTCAAGTCTGTAGGGTTCCATATAGAAAGGGCCATTTATTTTATTAAGGTTATAGAAGGTTATTAAGGTTATATAACCTTTTTTCAAAGTAACTTCTTCCATTTTTACAAAGGGTTCTACTGTAGTACCGTTTTGTTTCTATATCACCGTTTTGAAACCTACTGAGGTGTTGAACTATGAACCACAAAATTACCTTCTAGTTTATTCATGCTCGTTCTCCAAGGGTAAAAAACAGCTAGCCGACTGCATTTCTGTAAGCCGTCCACTTCAGTTATACTTGTGTTAAGGCTCAAGGGCTCGGCAGAGAGAAGAAGAATGAGCCTCCATCTCTTCCTTGATGACCCGCCACACGCACACGCACACTCATACATATTTTAATATGGCATGGCTGTCTCCGTTATTCAAATTGATTTTTCCTCCTTGGCTCTAATGCTAGAGTGAGCATGCCGCTTGACCAAAGTGGGTGCTGCTAATTGAAGTCTTGTCTGGCTAATCAACAGGACACTGTGTTTTTATGATGACCCTCGCTTCACTATCTCTTCCTCCAGCCCACAGCCCTGTGAAAGAAATGGTCTCTGCCTCATTAATGCTGTGATGATGAGCGACGGCGATGATGATGAACAGTCATATTAATGGCCTGCACTTTCCCCTTAGTCTGATTGTTTGTCTCCAAAAGCTACCAAGCAATCATAGTTCTGCATCCAATTTTTGTCTGGCTTTGGAAACTCTTCTTTTTTCTGGGTTCATCTTGTCAGGGATGAAACCCTGAATGGATGCTGAATCAAGTCATCCCTGATATGACTGCATATTTTATAATTAACCAACTTCCTTTGCTGGTCTCAGATAACAGCTTTCTGAGAGGTTTGTATCTTCAAGATTGAATCAATAGGAAAACAGATACTCAAACACCACTTACCGGTTATACTCATTTCTCTCAGTGAAACATCTCCTCTAACAGCTCTCACTAGACAACTTCAACTTACTCCGTTTTTCATGACCAACTGGCAATTTCAATGAAAACAAACTCACAGGAATTGTCAGCACAGGTATATAGGCTACAAAAACTGGCTGTGTATTGAGATAATCTAGAATGGTTTCCTGATCCATTTGTTGATTCTTTGTGATGGTGGTGCTGGGTTACAGTCTTTGACATAGTACTCCTTAGGTATATACATTATTAAAGGACTGAAACTTTCAGATGGGCAGTAGGCCTTTTTTGAAAGTGCCCAACAGACATAGAGTTTTACAGGTGGGACCTAAACCTTTTCACTTTCAAACTGAGTAAGGATGTCAAAAAGAAGATGGGTGGAATTCAAGATCTGTCAGACCATAAGCTGCACTGCTCCGGTCGGCCGAAGACACAGACCCCCTTCGCCTGCCGCTGCTGGTATGTACAGTACTGCATGTCACAAGCCTCTGATTACACAGAGACACCAGGGCTCGGTTTGCAGTCCAGGATCCTGGAGTGTTCCTAAGTGGATCTAGCCTATAATAGGCTACTGTATAGTTCTTTTAAGTGAATCAAAAAAAAAAGTTCATGTGAATTGAGTTTTACTTGTAGGTACTTGTATCAAGATCCCATTCAAATACAGGCTCTATGATCTATTTCTGCATTTGAATGAAGACTACTCCGAATTGTATAGTGCCAATCTAACCATTCAGATGGGAACAGTGCAAGTGAATATTTACTCATAATTATAATATAATGTAGGCTAGGGGGCAAGCCTATGACTATGTCACTGACAGAATATACCTGACCTACTATCAATGGTGCAAAGCACTGTCCATGCCATAGGGCCCGTCATGACATAGGGGCTGTCATGACATAGGGGCTGTCATGACATAGGGGCTGTCATGACATAGGCCTGTCATGGACAGTGCTTTGCACCATGATACTAGGTCAGATATTTTTTCTGTCAGTAACCCACCTACCCCCCCCCCCCCCCATCCAGCCTACATACACTTAGAAAGGGGCGTGGCTGTGAAATATGCTCTGGTGTGACGTCATCACATCACCAGTCCCGTGTGTTTACGTGGAGAACAAACATGGCGGCGACGGAGACGCGGCTACTACTGGCAGCCGGGGCCAGCTCCTAGCGCCACTAAACTTGTTACTTTGAGAATTTTGTGTCAGTTAACAAAACAACAACACTTTTATTCGGATACATTTTGAGGCGTTAGTCGCTGACACCTCGCATGAAGCCTTGTCCCTCTCGTCTCAGCCTCGGGGACCACAGCGGACATGGAGGACGAGGAGCGCCAGAAGAAACTCCAGGCCGGCAAGGCTAAGGTATGGACAGCTGGAGCTTGCTAGTTAGCTAGCGGTTAACTGTCTTCTTTTGGTAGCTATCTTGGATAAACCTCAGATTCTGTTTGACCGGGTCCATAAAGCGTTTCAAACACTAAAATTGATACAGTTTTTGTTCGGCAGCTGTTTCAGACTACCCCTCCTTTCCCTCACCCCACTACTACTCAGCTGTCAGTCCCGGAGAACAACATGCGCCCTGCCTGTGACAGGCGGCCCGGGGGTGTGGGGGTCTGTCCGGGGGTGTGGGAGTCTGTCCGGGGGTGTGGGGGTCTGTCTGGGTTAGCTGGCCTGCTGGTTAAGTTGGCTAGGAGCCAGACTCCTTTGTCATGCGGCAACGTTAGCTTCGCTAGCCAACACAGCGAAACGTTTCTTTGAAAATTGAGCTAAAGGCTAGGGCTAACATGCTAACCACAGACAGATCTCAATTTAAACCTAGCTGGCTAATTCACGCCATGATGTGAAGAAATGTTGTCATTCTTGTATGACAAGATATGCAGGACATTCCCTAGCATACTCCCAACCGTCAGCGATTCATGACTGTCCTTGTTCACTATATATATCAACCAGTGCAACAAATTAGGTCATCACGACCCCCCCATTGTAGATATGTCAAAAGAAACTGTCAGTCTACCAGCTTATGTGCAGGGAGGGAGCAAATCTCCCCATTAAAAAGAGACGCTTTATTGTATGCTCACGTTGTCACAATTCATAAAATGCTATCATGCTTTATGTTGATAACTCATCGTTATAGTCAACAGAGAGGAGGGAAGATTGTTTAAAAATAGACCAGTCACTTCCCTGCTAGAGTCTAAAAATACAGAAAAGGACTCTTGGTGGCAGAGGGTGGATTGGACTATTCTTCTCTCTGCAGATCCTTCCAGAATGTCATGCTGTCGAACTCTGCAGAGTCATTCTCCTTGCTTAATCCTGACAAGCTTATGTCCCAGCACAGCCTAACAGCATGATTTGGCATTCCCATGTTGGTAGAGGCTTTGAGTCAGTAATCAGCACTGGGAGTTGAAGGGGATAGTTTCACCCCCTGAAACCTATAGAAGCCAGAAATCAACATCATCCTGTAAAAATATGTTGTACACTACTATATGTATTAGGGATGAGACAGTATGGATTTTTGCATTACAGTACGGTATGATATCAGTTACACGGTACAGTTTACGGTATTTCACGGTATACACACAGGCGTTTGAATAGGCAGAGTTCTAGAGCCCTACAGTGCAACACATGATGGAAAATACACACTATTGTAATTAAGCTCAGTTTATTAATAGCAAGCTTATTAAATTACAAAATTAACTGTTGCAACTTGCAAGCAACTTGAAATGTGAAGTTTCAGCAGAGCATTAATGTGTAATACTGTAAACATTATACCGTAAACACAGGGAATGTCAAGGTTCTAATACCGTGGACATTTTATATCGCGGTTCACGGTTTTACGGTATACCGTCTCATCCCTTATATGTATAGTATATATTCTCATTGTAATATCTATTTATCTTTTTATTTTCTTTCTCTTCTTGGCCTCTTGCTCGTATGATAAAAAAAATCCTGTGTGTGTATGTATGAATATATAGGCTATATATATGGCAATAAATTGAACTACTTTGATGCATTATCAGCCCCTCAAAAGTGAAATGGAATAGGCAGTATATGCTATAGGCTGTAATGATGTTCTTCCACCACTAGGCATGAACATAGGCCCATGATAAAAGAGTCTGCAAGCTACAGGTCTTTTACTGTTCTTATGCGATATCCACTAAGACACACCTGACCATTAGATCAGCCCTTTATTGTTGGAGCTCACTTGAGCCATCACATCAATTACAAAACAAAACTTGTCTTAAGATGCCAGAAAATCTTTTTTTTTGTTTGTATTTTTCATTGTTGTTAGGTGTCATTATGAGAGGAGAATTAGCCTAAGGACTTTCAAATGCTCTTGCACAGAAGAGGCTTTGTGAAGGCTTAAGTTTACATGTGTCATGTGGAGATTCTGGCGTTTATATTCATTGATATTTAATACATCTGGCTCCTTGGGAGGGGACTCGCAGGCTTTTCATGTAACCAAGTCATGTTCCATAGTCATGCAAGTCATGTTCCATAGTCATGCAAGTCATGTAAGTCATCAGCCTGAGTGGAGGCTGAAACATGAATGTTCCATAGATGGTGTTCCATATTCAGTGCATCGTCTACTATGATCAACTGAGGGTTCTCCCACTTCCTCACAGCGTTAGGCTAAACCTGAACCATAGCATTGACCTAGGTTATATCGCCTTCATTCCTGGTCAAGACTAATAATGAGCCTAATTGTACTAGAATGACACATAGGCATGATGCATTTGCTAAAAGATGCAGTATTAGTCTGTTGGTGGCGGAGTATTCTGTGACTATTTTGCCTGTGCTTAAAGCTGAATATACCTTAATAATAAATGTCTTCTTGCAACTGAAGACACTTCACACCTTCAGACACTCAAAGACTCCAAATAGACTACAGCATCTGAGATAGCCGGTGGTAGGCCTTGAGAACAGCAGGGACCAACTTGATCTCCTTGATTTTACTGAGACTTAATCCCCTTTTCACCCACAGGACAGGAGATCAAGGGCACAAACCAATATCACTCTCCACCTCGCCTTCCACTGTGTTGTCCAGTTAGCATAGGCTGTGATAAAGAAATAAATGGTATCAAAATAGGGACAACTGTCTTTTCATAATCTTCTTTATCTTCATGTTCTTTGGTCATGATCTGGTCAGATCCTAATGTACACTTACTGTATTTCAGGCCTAGCTGAAGTAGGGCTACAAGATGTATTAAGATTATGAGGTTGATCAACAGTTGATTTTGATAGGCCTGATTGTAAAGCTTAAATTAGACTAAACTGGTTTTATAGGGTAAGAAAAACAAAGAACTTTGCTGCTCAGTTGAGCATACAGCCTATATGCTATAGTACTGTTATATTCCCAAACAAATTTTTCCTATGTGATTTTTGTCTTGCCCCTGAGGGCCCAGAGGGGCTGGCGAGACATGGGGATTACAATTTATGTCTGTCAGTCTGTGTTTCTGTTGTCTGCACCATCTGTGTGTGTTTGTTAAAGTTTTTTGTTGTGCTGTCATTGCAGAGCTGCTTTTTGGTGGTTCTCGGTTGACTCTTTCTCTCAGCAGCAGGTGATAGCTTGTGTTTTTTTCCTGATCGTGGCAGTGACACAACTGTGCCGTGTACTTTATACTTATAAACAATTGTTTGCACAGTTGATCTTAGGACCTGTAGCTGCTTTGAAATGGCTCCAAGTGACTTTCCTGATTTCCTTTCAAATCAATGATCCACTTTTTCAGATCCGTGCTGAGCTCCTTTGACTTCCCATTGTAGCGTTTATGGCCGAGTCTAATGATTGTATCAAATGAGCCCTATTGAAATGGCCTCAGAGAAGTCGTCAGCTATAGTCAATCATAATCACTCACAAGAAGTTAAGAAGCCATGCCACAAAGCTAATCAGATTTCTGTGCGTGTCTGTAAGCCAGCGCACCATAGATAGCATTTGTCCGGTTGTCACTCCCTCCCTCTTTCCCTCCCTCCCTCCTTCCTTCATTCCTTCCCTCCCTTCCTCCGTCGTGTTGTTGACCTGCAGTTCTATGTTGCCACCACCAGAGGCAGTGGTCCCAGAACACCAAAACAAAAACACTATGACATACCACATTTTCCAGATCCTCGGTGGTGTAGTGGATAAAGCGCCTGACTCTCATGCGGAAGGTCAGGGGTTCAAACCCTGGTGGGGATGATTTTTTCGATTCCAGATTGAGCACGAGACTTTTTAAGTTTAGCCATGACCTTTCTTCCTCTCCTCTCTCGTCCATCAGGGGCCCGCTGTAGGTCCGCTAGCCTTGTGTTATATTCCGCCGGAGGTGCGCCAACTCGTCCATCGGGGCCCCGCTGTAGGTCCGCTAGCCTTGTGTTATCTGGGTTTATCCCTTACTTTTGTCCAGAAACAAAGTTGTTGAACCAATTGCAGCAAAATAGCTAACTTTACAGGAATCATCAGATACTGCCTTAGCCACTGACCGCTACCATTAATGTTATGGAAGCTGCTGCTAGTTGTTGTGAGCTCATGAGCTAACTGACTATCCTGCTCTTATTGCGCTGGATTAGCATTGGAAGCATTGAAACTGATGTGTCCAGGTGACAAGACCTATCTTAGTTTATCAGACATTATTTCATGTCATTTCAATTCACAGCTATTTCAGTAGCGTGACTAGCTTCCGCCCTACCAGTCCTGAACTGAAACAAGCCAGCCACGCACATAAGCCAGGCTGGACCTGGCCTGGTTTTTGTGTGACAAAGAAGCATGTGCTCCAATCACTCTATCACAGAAAAATAAGAGTTGTAGAAATTATTGGAAACTCAAGACTGCCATGACATACATGTTCTAGTGTATGTAAGTGTATGTAAACTTTTGACCACAACTGTATTCATGCAGTCGATGACGTTGAAGCGTTGTCGACCCAGCCCTAGCTACCATTAAGAGTTATTAAGAGGCCTGCCCAGGAAGAATTTGACTTCCATCAGTTTGAGTAGAAATATTGTCAGGCAGCTGACTGGAGGCGAGGCCAGTGGCCTCCAGCTTTCTGAAAGACCCCCAGCATAACACCATAGAGCAACCCGCTGTGGTTCTACTACCATCATATATTAGGCTAATCACCATCATTCTCACAAGGCATGGCATAGCTGTTGGCTTACATTCTATCTGAAACATCATTGATTTCCTACTGAGAGCCCCTGTGTTGTGTACAGGCACGGAGAAGTAATTATGCCACATTTTCTTACCTGTCCTAATATATAAAGACAGGGGGGGCCGTTCTGTGCCTGACATGAATCTTAAAACCCACCATCTCGGCTAATGCATTCTGCAACATAGAGGACCAAAACACCCATGCTCAATTGATAGATGCTACTATTTTTTCATGAAAGTTTCAGAGTTAGGCATAGCTACTGTGTGTGTATCAGAGATGCCCCAAGTCTTTGTTGTTAACATGCCAAGTGCTGATCATTGCTGCAGCTTTTAAGATGATGGCCAGCGTCACTGTGCCAGCAGGGCCGACTCCCTCACTGCAGGTACGTGTTGTACCTGTGTTCAAGTGCTACCGTTTCACTGTTCACCTCGGCTGTAGGCAGTTCATTTTGCACCTCTTATTTGCTCCAAGTCATTCAGAATAAATTCAACTTGTGAATCCCTCCATATCTCCTAGAACCCCAGTCTTACAACTTTGTCTGATTATGTGCAACATTTTGCCATTTTTGCAATTCCCATAAGAAAGCCTAGTGTATTCATGTCCCATGGATTGTGTAATTGCAACCAATTATAACCTTTGTGAAAAAATTTGCTGACCCAAACTGTGGTCCCTCTCTTCTCTTTAGTTATTATTGATCATTAGCTTGGGACGTCACTGTGATTAATCAGCTTTTTACTCTCTAAGTGACTGTGTTTAGGCTAGGTGCAAGGCATCTTGGGTAAAACTGCAGCACAAAGAGGAAGAGATCTTGAATAGATAACTGAGTCTAGTGCACTTTCCTCCTCAGTAGTCCGATGAAGAAATTCATGACCATTTGGAAGTGTAGCCCAAACTGTTTGTATTAGTGTCCGCCTGCTTTTTGTCTTAAAGTTCATTCATTTGTGTGTGTACACTGGGTACTAAGATAATTTTCAGTACTGCTTGATATTCCAATCTCTGCCAACTGCCTTTGTCAAAATGGAAAAACGGAGAACAGTGAATCACACTAAAGAAAACACTCCATATCTAAATTAATAGATTGCCATAATATACAGAACAGAGAGCTGCTGGGCCGACAGTTAATTCTGCTAATCTGTCATTAGTAATCAACAGGGATAAACAATGACGCCAACAGATAAACACTGTGATGTAAAAGTATTAGCTGACCTAACGTTAGACCTTTCCGTCAACCTGGGAGATCCCATATGTGAATTTCAATCACGACAAGCTGCCAAGGTTATGTATTACTGTACTATATTAGGTTTAGTAGTACAGTGCCATCTTAAAGTAAAGTTGTTTATTGATCGTCTTACACAGTGACACACAACAACACACATGCGTGCAAGGAGCGGCGACACCAACAACAACACACACACACACACACACACACACACACACACACACACACACGCATGCAGTAGCGTTCACCGGACAGTGCTTAGATGTGCTTGGGCATTGTGAGATTGAAATAAGGCTCATTGCTCACTGTCCAGTGGGTTTATTTGTCTGTCCAGATAAATATAACGCCAGATTTGATTCTGTCGTCTTTGAGATTGCAGATGGTTTTACATGCACCTACACAGTCGACAGTAACCACGCGGCTGATCAATTCCTGTCCCAAGTCCAGCTCTCTGGTCCATTGACCAATTGGACAACCCTCTGTCATATGCAGTTGATCAGAGCAAGATTCCCAACAGCTCTTATCTTGTTCTGGGATCAAATTATTTGTATTTGTCGATCTGTCTGCCTAATCTGTAGATAGCATGTTTCCTCTGAGTCCACTTTGGTCTCAAGGCTAATCTTTTTTCGGGATATCCTACTTAGAGTGACCTTTGTGGAAAATTGTACTGCCCGAATGACAGCTGACACATCAAATCACTGTAGCCTAACTCTTTATTTTGAAATAACAATGACAATAACAGCTGTAGATTATTTCAGTCCCAAAGTTTGCTAGTTCACTGGTTCCAGATTTAGCCGCATGCAGTGGGACAGAGTTGTGCAATAAACAACACTACGGGGCAAAACCAGCTTCCCAAGGGTTACACCAGCAAGGGCATCTAAACCATAGACACAGTACTGTGCATAGGATGCAAGAGTGAAACCACGTTATATGTGTGGTGCAGTCAGTGATTGAGGTTACCCCCCCCCCCCCTTTCCCCGCCAGACAGGTAAGATGGACTACGGTAGTAGCCTTGGCAACAGGGGCTACTTTTGGCTCTCCATGTGACACCTGGTACCCATAGGTGTTCTGCTGCTGGTATCCCTGCTGTCACCCTGCTGCTGGTATCCCTTCTGTCACCCTACTGTTGGTGCGGGACACATGGTCCGGTCTCTAACTTGCTGGCTGTACTTGCGTAATATATCATATCATATTATCATAATTTAAAAAAACTCCACGTTTTCCTCTCGTTGATCCAAAGCTGTTGGCTTTTCCTCTGGATAAACTAGATCCAGGTAGTATAGAACCAGATAGTATAGATCCAGGTACTATAGGCCCAGCTTTGTGTTTTTGGCAGATGGGCTGGAACAGCCCGCAGCCCAATATTAGCGACTGTTCCTTTATCACATGCTCCCTCCCTCCCTCTCTGTCCATCCGTCTGTCTGTATGTATGTCTGTCTGTCTGTCCCCGGCTTTGTTGCTCCAGGAGCTGCCCTAATGTAATGCGGCAATGCGATGGGAAAATGCGGAAGTCCCTGATACATGTGCTGACTGGGAAAGCAACTGCTGCTGCAAGAGGAGAGGGGAGGAGGGCTCTGTCTTCTCGAAACTAACATTAGCATTTGAATTGGCTTCTACAAGAGTGTTTGTTGATGAAGAGCTTCTGACCTCTTCCCTCTTGTCTCTTCCCAGTTGGCTGAATACCGGCAGAGGAAAGCCCAGGCGGATGGACAGAAGAAGCAGAAGAAGAAAAAGAAGAGGAGGATCGGAGTGGAGGACTCTGAGGGAGATGGCCAAGGGAGAGGGGAGGAGGAGCAGGAGCAGTCTGTGGGGGAAGGAGTCCCCGGAGGAGGAGGAGGAGGAGGAGTAGGGGAGGGGGAGCGGCCCAGGGCCTCCCCCACTACAGAGTTCACCTTCGCCAGGACTCTGCGTAGCGGAGAGACGGTCAGACATGACCAGATCTACACCATAGAGGTAAGACGTCACTGAACACATTTTGGGATGTAGGCTTATTTAGATTATGCAAAAGTGTGTGTATCTGCACGTGTGTATGTGTACATGTGTGTACTAGGAATGTGCGCAGCGACTATTTTCACTGACGTGTACATGGTGGTTTTGTAACCGACAATACAACTAGTCTAAAACAGCGATTCCCAAGTTTCTACAACAAGTGCGAGTTAAAGAAATGGAGGCGGTTTCTCAAACTCTGCAAGCTAAGATGGATGACTACTTTCTTGGATGTTTCCCAATCCCTAAACGGCAGCCAATTTGCATACGTTGCGCAGGGATATTCAAGCCACAACAGTAGTTTACAACAGTACTTCACAGTTTACAACTTATTACTTAGAAAATATCTCAATGTGATTCATTTTGTTTCGTTGAAGAGTAGGCTAGCCTATTCGCCTTATTCACCTCAGCTGCCATATTGGTCAGTCTGACATAATGAGGGGTGCGGATGCGGAAGTGCCTGTTGCCTTCAATGTTAAAAGTTCGCTGTAAAAACACCACTCCAAGAACCAAAATAGTCAAAATAACAGGCTGAATACACTATCGGGATTACAAACTCATCATTACCAGACTCCGATTGTTTTTCACTGCTGTTGTTTTCGCGTTTGGAAATACATTGGAGTGAATGCAGCTGACGGCTAACTACAGTATGGCTCATTCACCTCCATGTATTTCCAAACGCGAAAACAACGGCAGTGAAAAACAATCAGAGTCTGGTAATCATGAGTTTGTGTAAATTAAACGTATGTGCTGCGACTAAATAGTTCGATGCTAAATATTTTTAAAAAGCCTTTCCAGATGAACTAGAATCTTACTTTATGGCGAATTATATGCCAGAACGCCAATTAACACCTAGGTGAGTTTCTTGTCTTTGAAATCAAGAGTTTAACATGTTTTTTAAGGATTTTTCAAGATGCCCATCCACATCCATTGTATGACCAAAACGGTGGTAGAGCAATTATCAACTTTATCGAAAATGCTAGCTTTGTCAACGTTTTGATCTGAATCATTGTATATGATCACAAGTAACCCTAAAACAGGACAAAACATGCATTTTCCCTTTACTATTCCTTTAATAGCCTAAATAAATAGAAAATACATTTCCAATACTGAATTGGATATATGAGACGGATGGGCTGGTCACTGATCTTGGCCGATCAGCTGAAAATCCTCCCATTCTGGTCACCTGCCCATCTATTGGGCGATTAATTGCAGCTTTCTTCAGAACCGCTCATCCAAACAACTTCACACTTGACACTGCAGTCCCCTGGGTCCTGAGCAATTTCATACAGTGTCCGGTTCTCGAGATAATCGTGATTCGTAATACAGAGATTCCTGCCTTTATAGTAAGGATGCGCAATATTATCGGCGCCTATAATTATGGGTCAGATAATGGGAAAGGTATATTGTTATGTATTTATTGGCTATGTGCTGGAGCCCATAATACGAAGCCATTGTTGCTGTAACAACTCTCTTTGACATTTTTTGATCCGATTACTCTGAGATGCAGCCTTATTTTGTTCTCATAAAGGGAGAGCAGATTCACTCTTGGCTATAGAAAGCATTGTGCTATAACAGATATTGTTTTCAATTGTTCTGGCAGTACTTCACTAGAGAAAATAAATTAACATTCGAAGTCAGGAGTGTTCTTTGTCTTTGTTGTGTTAACAATAGTGATGTCAGTTAGATTTGGTTGGATCAGAACTATGGAATATTACATCATCCATCTTTACTCACTACATTGTAGTCTTTCTTACCCTCAGGTGTGCATAAACAACAGGTTATCAACTTTAAAATACAGAAATGGGAAATTATCAGTTTTATCTGTTATTGGCCATGAGAAGCAGGCAAATATCAGTTATCAGTATCAGTTCGAAAAATGCATATCGTGCATTCCTACTTTATAGCTACTTTGCATAGATGGGCCTAGCCAGAATAAGGCAAACAGAAGGACATATATTAAAGCTGTCTAGGTAACCATGGATATTCAGTACAAAGATGAGTCATTACTGATTCTCATTTTGTAGCTTAAAAGAGTGTCTGAATCCATCTGAGGGTTTAGAGCTGGATAAGGCAAGTCTTAGATTAGAACAAAGACCCAGAGAAGTATGCAGTTGCCATGAGCTGCTGTTGTGAACAACATATTCACAGCAGCCCAACATGAAAAGATGAGGCAGCCAGGCTGTATTTGCATTGCCTCTTATACTCACTAGGTTTTTTGGGGGGACAAATCTATCAAACTTTGAATTACTGAAATGTCAGCCATTTAAAACTAAGCATGATTTCAGCTCAGAATTGTCAACAACAAAACATTGAGTAGCCTATACAGAGCAAAGTACAGTATTACCAAACAGGTTATTATTTTGTCACCAGTGATTTTGTCTGTCTGCTGCTACTGCTGCTCTTTTATGGTTAGGCCTACTGCTGAGCAGTAATCTCGTAATCCGTTCCTGGGCAGGTGTCTGTGACTAATTAGCACACCCCTGCTTCTTCATTGCAACAAGTTGATTACAAGTGGTTCATCCTATAGCCTAATGTCTTACTGCCACCATCTGATCATTGGGAGCGTAATTCATATGACAGACAAGGCTATATCAATCACGTGATTTCCGTGTGATGCCTTTACAGTGGTTCATCCTATAGCCTAATGTCTTACTGCCACCATCTGATCATTGGGAGCGTAATTCATATGACAGACTAGGCTATATCAATCACGTGATTTCCGTGTGATGCCTTTACAGCTTTATGCAGCCGTATTACTATAATGCACACGTCAAACAGAAATCGGAGTTTGAAAGCACTGCCACACAGCTACAGGTGCAACCCCGCAGTGTCTAGGCCTAATATCATTCCACTGAATGTATGACTCAGCTCAGCCAACTACATCCTCGCTGTGAAATAGTTCCCCCGTTTTCACAGGCAGTCGGCAAACGTCCTCCTAACCTTCAGCAGTACTGAAGCCCCCCAGAGGCAACATCCTGCTGAGGACACACGCCTCGCCTCTCTCGCCCAGCGCCGACCTTCCGTACCACTTGTGCCGTCGTGGGCAACGTTAATACAGGGCTTGACATTAAGCTTTTTCATGTACTTGTCCTTCGGACAAGTGAACTTATCTTTTACTTGTCCGAGAGCTAAAGTTACTTGTCCAAATACAACGTTTTTGAAAAAGCAACGTACGTTAGTGCAAATAACAAATTCACTACTATTGATCAGATAATGATGTATCCTTTATTGACTCTGATGCTTAAAGTCACACAGAAACGGACGTTTGAGACCATCTAACTTCTGTAGTTTGACGTATTTCCGACGCAAACAAGCTATGAGGGTGGGACATATGTTTAGAGGAATTTGATTGGAACATTGATAAGTGGACGGGTTTTAAGAACTTTAGACAGATTCGATAGAAGGATAGCGTTGATTGACGGGTGGATGTCGTGAGATTATTGGCCTAAAATCTAAGGTACCTGTTGTCATAATTGCACGTGACCTACCGTTTTCCAGGAAGTAAGAAATGATATACTTTGATATAAGATTACAACAAAAGTATAATTATTTTTGACATAACTATGACCAATTATGTTAACCAAAATGGGACAGAATGCTTTTTTCATTTCTGTGCGACTTTAATTAAGCCTACCATAATGTATGTATAACATCTTGAAATGTATATCTAACAATAACCTAAGGTTATTGTTTGGACTGAATGTCACTCAATTGAGGTTCACATTTTTTAATGTTTGTCACTCATTTGAGGTTCACATTTTGTGCCTAGTGTAGCTATATTGTCTTGTGTCAGATCAAATAGAGACTTGACATTGGACAAGAACATACATACGGTATTACCCAGCAATCATCATTGCACATCTGTGTATGACAAAAATATGACGTTTATTTATTGAATCGTTTTAAGTTTATTCGTTTATGTAGAATCAGCATATCATTTTGTTATTGAGTCAGACTTCTGCAGACTATATTCTGGAGAAAAAAACATGAGGGGGATGCCTTTTCGAGGGTATATAGCAAATGACACTAATTTGATGCAAGTTCACAGTGCAGGCGTGATTCTGAGGTGGTAACTCACAAGAGCCCGTTCTCCGCCTAAAACATCGTTGGAGGCCCTGCTCTCTCTACGGGCCCTCTCACCCCACAGGCCCCAGTGCAACCGCACTGCCTGCAGTCTATATTTACCCCCCTGTGAGAGGTCGTTTTCTATGTCGTGGCTGACCCAAGGAAAGTCCTCCGTCCATTTGGAAAGAAATTTTCGGACCCTTTTCGCTTCGAATGATTTGGCCGGCGTTTCATCCGTTGTTGTTTTGCGTTTCTCCGCTTTCCTTGGCACCTGCCCAGTTTTAGGCAGTTAAAGGAACATCTCATCTGGCTAACGTTACACTACGATCGGCTTGTTGGTGCCTGGAATATTGTGTGCAATATGCCTGAATATTTATCAGATTTTGAGGATATAGAAGATGACTTAGAATATAATGGACGCCGATCGTAGCGTAGAGAATGTGAGCCGCGAGTGTAGCCTATTGACGGAGAATAGCCAGTTTGTGCGCTGTGCGCATGCGTGCTGGAGCAAGTGGGGAAGCTATTTAGTTTCTAAAGACGTTTCTAAAGATCATATTACAGAGGCATGTGAAAAACCACAACAAGCCCTTGCTCTATGTAAGCACAACTAGCGATTCATCAAGACAGATTGATGAAAACAACCCTTTCGCGGCAGAAAATAGATTTTTTAGAAGCTGCATTCTCAGTGCCCCGTCCGCCGCCATAACATGGATATACTGGCTCGAGCTGGATTTTAAATTTCTTCTACAGGCCTCCGAATTACACCAAAGGTATCTCGGTGAGTCAACCGTCTTATAATATATCGTAAATAAGGTCCAGGTTGTCAAAAACGAGCATTCTCCTTTAATGTCGAGCCCTGTTAATAGTCTTCTATTCTCCACCTCCCTCCTTCGCCCCGCCACATATGTTATGGTGGGTGACTGCAAAACCATCGGTTGCCGTGGCAACAGACAATCGCCTTTTTTAAACTGCCTCAGTCTGTGTCCGAGGTTCTCGACGCGTTCAGCAGACCTGGATGCCAGTTGAATGGGGGGGGGGGGGGGGGTTATTATAAACAAAACAGGCCTACGTTTGCTTGGTTTGTGTTTTTGTGACTGTCTGAAAAGGCTCGTGAATATTCTGTGCCTCACAGCACCGCAGTTAAAGATGCCCAAATTTCACAAATTTAAAAGGATGGGTCCTGAATATTCCTATTTCTTAGGTTTCATGTTGTAGAAGGGCCCAGATCATTTTTCTGAGTAATTTTGTTCTCGTCTGAGGTGCACAGCAGTGGCAGTGATGACAAGTCAGGTTACAATGGAAAGATGCTGGACTGAGTTAGTCCTTGTACTGTATTATCTTTACGGTCTTGTGATGAGGCACTCAGAAAAGCTAGCTGCTCTTAGGCCCTGTCACTCCACTGAAGTGATATGTTCACTTCTGCATTTTACTTATGTGCAATGCTCCTCACTGACTACGACAAACGGTGTCAGTGAAGTTCAAAAATGAACAAATTGAATACCCTTCTATCAGCCTTCTACAGGGATTTGGTAAAAAAAAAAGTAAAAAAGCCCCCTTTTCCTTTCTTATTTCCCTACCGTTTTATTATAATCTGTAATTAGCTGGGGCGCTCAATTAAATTATCACAGATGTGGCAAGTAGTATTGCAACTTCCTGCTGCAGGAGAGAGGGGTTGCTGTGGAAACACTGCCACATGAAAGTGTTCCTCCTCTGAGGTACTTGAATGGGCTTCACACACAGAGCCCTTGTGGTGCTCGCTGGGTCAGAGCTCACCGCTGGCTCTGAACTGCGTCTCACTGGTGCATCAGGCCAGCCTGAAACACGTGCTGCAGATGCCAGAAGATGTTGCTTAACAATGGACTACGCTTCCTCCCCAGATACTGACTTTTAAAGATGGACGGTCTGATACTCTTTTTGGAATGACAGAAGTGGCATTGTTGCAAGCTTTGAAGGTTCACATATCGACTATGTTTCACTAAGGGCAAATTGCATTACAATCTGTCCCTTTTTCCCTGTGTGGAGCACAAGTCAATTCCTTTTACACCAATGCTTTAAAATCTGGGAATGAGGAGAACCTACGATCACATCTTAGAGAAAAGGATATAAGACTCGACTTGCCACAAGTTTGCCCTAAATACAAAAAACTTGAAGCCTTGTCTAAATGCTGTCTTTACTCACAATGGCATTTTTAAAAATGAACTTCTTTAAATGTTGATTCTTTTTGGTTCTAGCATCCTGTTTGCTCTAGTAGTGCATTTGATATTCAGTTTAATCTTTATCAAATCTAAGATTAGTCAAAGAAATCTAGTCATTCTAGTCCCCAGGACTGGTGCTGATTCTAAACCAATGAAAGTCTCTCTAACAATATTTTTTATGAACTGACGCTGTCCACAGCACCATCAACTTTGACAATAAAATCTGGCATTTATTCCCCGTCTCCCCACCCATGGTGTTTCAGCTTTTTCAAGTCTTCTTAAAGTGAAATTGGCTCAGCAACAGGTTATATTGACTGCTGTTGTTATTCAGTAGGAAAGGAGCTGCCTGATCTAACTAGTTTGCGCCCACGATTTAATGCAGCGCAGCATGCTCCAAAACATGGCATTGGACCTCGGCCAAATAGGAAGACCGCTTGACATTGGCATAATTAACCTCTCAAGAGACAAACCGTAACTGGTCACACAGTATGCGAAAAGAGAAGATGATATCCATATTATGACATAGACCTATAATAGGTCTATGCCATAATATGGCTATAATAATAATAATAATAATAATAATAATAATAATGTCATAATAATTATGACACCCCCCTCTTCTCTACTGTAGCAATTGGACTGCAGATATGTATGCCAACATTTGCCTGTTAACCCCCAATTTTGATGTAGTTTGAGGTCAGTTTTATCCTGATCTTGTCGCCGTCTAGCCCTATCCAGTCTTCTGTGTTTGTGTGGGGCCACTTGTGCTCCTCATGATAGCTGATGTTTGTCCAAGATGTTTGTCCAAGATATCTCATGCAGGGTTGATTCAGTTCAATACTGTTCTTTATATTGCAGCCTGAGAGCGAGATATCCACCACAGCAGAAGACTACTCCTCAGAGGTGAGAAATTGTAGTTTCCTTGTAATTATAGTTTTGAATTCTAGATTACATTGAGCTGAAATACTATTTTAAATAAATAATGTTTTATACATATACATAAATGCTCTCATTGGATCTTTTTCACATTGTTTTTTTTTTACTTTCAGATGTTGGATCAGTCAGTTGTTTTATTTGTTTCTGTCATGTAGGCCTAGATAAATCTAGACTGTTACTCAATGGCAGTTCCATTTGCTGAGAACCATTCTCACAACAAACATGCAGCAGGCAGCACAATTTCACCCCAAAATGAAAATCTTAAGCGTTCTTAAGATAAATATTTGGGGAGGATTAATGGGTCCTAGTGCTGTGCATAGTAACTTGGTTCATCCAGGATTAGAGTTAAGGAATCTGATTCAGGCGCAAGTCCTTCAGCCAGACATACATCCTAATGCCAACCATGCGGCCGTGAGCCACCTCTGAGAAAATATCTAATGGCTCTGATCTGTTGTTGCCAGGCACTCTGCTCCTCCAAGTTGCAGGCTGGCATTTCTCCTAAGTTGACAGTGTCAGAGTAATCCTGCTGCAACTCACAACTCGCCCCTTTTCCCAAAGCTGCCATTAAAAGTGTTGCCTGTGAGGCGCACTATGAGTTTAATGGATTAGAGGGGCCAGTCAGTACAATAACGGTCTGACGACGATGATGAGAGAGTGAAGCACCAGATTTAATTACAGTCCTCTCCTCTTAGTTCTTGGTGCACAGCCATCAATGAATAATAAACTGCAAATCAACAGTATTGTGAATTAACAGGTAAATGGGTGCCATGAGATGACAGACAACCGAATGGAGTCTTCTAAGGATGATATCTGGGTACAGTAAGGCCATCGATAAGCCAGTGCTAAATTGCTAAATTGCACTATTTCTGTACTAGTTTCCTCTCACTGCGCATCACGCCTCCCCTAACTGAGATTTCCCTCTTAACTCACTAACCAAATATCCTTCATTTATTCTGTGCTTCTGGGATCTCTCTGTTTGCGCTTGGGAAATGGCTGTGATCTGAAGGCTGTGGACTGCTAAAATAGAGACAGTCCGTTTAACTTTGCTCACCATTTCCACAGTGAGGGGGAGGGAGGGGTCTGGGTGACATTTCAGTGGTGTAAATTATTCTTGGAAGTGAGAGCTGAAAGAGAATGAGAGCAAGGAGAGATGGAGAGGGAGGGAGGGAGGGAGGGAGGGAGGGAGGGAGGGAGGGAGGGAGGGAGGGAGGGAGAGGGAGGGAGGGAGTGGGAGGGAGGGAGTGAGAGGGAGAGGGAGGGAGGGAGAGGGAGGGAGTGAGAGGGAGGGAGGCAGGGAGAGGGAGGGAGGGAGGGAGGGTGGATGAATGAATGAAATAGTGAAGTGGAGGAGAGAGAGAGACCGGCATTTTAGAAGAGCTGTTCACATGCTATGGCACAGGTAATACTGTTAGTAATACTGTTACAGGTAATACTGTTAGTAATACTGTTACAGGTAATACTGTTAGTAATACTGTTACAGGTAATACTGTTAGTAATACTGTTACAGGTAATACTGTTAGTAATACTGTTACAGGTAATACTGTTTGCAGTCAGAGAGAGGGAAAAAAGAGAGAAAGAGATCTACAGAGAAATGCATTAAGTGAATGAGACAGTCTGTTTGTGTGTTGGTTTGTGGGTAGATTTATAGACTCAAAAGTAACTAAGCAAGATGTTGGAATCTAAAGAGCAGAGAGAAAGTGTCTGCTGTGTGATAGACTGAAGTATGTTGTACTGAAGGGGCCATTTGCAGCATCACTCTCCTAAAACAGCTGCCTGCTCTCTGTCGGGCGTCGATCGTTAGCAAGCGAGCTAATTGCTTAGCTGCGGGTGGCTTCCGTCCCTTCCCTACTCCTGTGGCAGAGATGATGTCGGCCGATCGCTGAACCTGCTCTCCTCTCCCCCAACCAGGAGGAGGCGGCGGACCCTATGCAGAAGGAGGCGAGGGGAGACGGGGTGCTGGACAAGCAGGACCGACTGGCAGCCGAGACCCAGGCCGTGGAGCTGGAGGACTTCAGGGCTGCCTTCGGCTCTGAAGGGGTGCGGCAGGTAATATGGAGTGAAGACGCTGTCGCGTGCGGACGGGCCACCGCGCTAGGAAGGCAGGTCGCGTGCTGAAACCGGCTCACATTCAACTTGACTGCCATATCAGAACATTTACTGAGCTTTGAAGTGTTCCGCTGGCCAGCGTTCACTGACGAAAATGAGGAATCTCTCAGGGCTGTCTTTGATTTTGGAAATATACCAAGGATCATATTTGGGCACTGCCAATAGACTAATGAGTGGTATTTTAGTGTTCCATCCTTTTGTTTGGTGTGAAAAGCCCCTCGCTCCAGCCATACGTATGTCGTCAGCCACAAGTCCTCGATACCAGGCTGAAGCGATAGGCCGTGTATAAATGCATGTGCTTGACAGGCCCTCAGATTTGAATTAATTAGCTTACTGATCATGGAGGAACACACTTCAGTCCATAGATGACTAATGAGAAGCAACGATCTGTAATAAATCGGGTGTTTTTAAACACTAGCGTTCTCAGAGCTTTGTGACTGGACAGTGTTTTCAGAACCTCGTGACCGGACAGGACTGCATTATTAATGTCCGGCGGGGGTGATGTTAAACGGCGCCGCTGTTGCTTCTTCTGCAGCTGCAGGACTTTGAGGCGGCGCTGAGGCAGAGGGACGGCATCATCACCCAGCTGACGGCCAGCCTGCAGCAGGCGCGCCAGGAGAAGGACGAGACCCTGCGCGAGTTCCTGGAGCTGACCGAGCAGAGCCAGAAGCTGCACATCCAGTTCCAGCAGGTGTGTGACGACGACGTCCTCTCTCACGCACTCTCGGCTACGTACACCGCCCTCTTTCTATTGTTACACCCGGGGGGCTTCGTTAAGTGGCACCAGCAGCACAGTTTGGTTTGCATGGCGCGGAGCCCGGCTTAAACGAGCGTTATCTTATCAGCCTTTTTTAAAAATTTCTTGCGGTTGTGGAGACTGCTGTAGGCTTAGTTATTGAACGGATGGATGGTCTCTGGATGTCCACTGAACATGGCCGCCGGCCTGGCTCCATCCACAGCTACAGGCAGGCGAGACCCTGAGGAACACCAGCCACAGCAGCACGGCGGCGGACCTCCTGCAGACCCGGCAGCAGCTGGCCCAGTACCAGCAGCAGGCGGCCCAGTACCAGCAGCAGGTCCAGGAGATGGCGGCGCAGGTCAGAGGGCACGAGGAGAGGAGCGAGGAACAGCTCCTACAGATCGGCCAGCTCCAACACAACCTCAACGACGCCCAGATGGTGAGCTGGACCCACCCTGTTGCGTATACTAGATTGTTACCTGGTCTCGGCTGCCTCGGACTCAGATGATGTGTCTGAGAGTCTGTGGAAGCGGTCATCTTCATTGGTCCGTTCTCAATGTCCTCCGTTCAGCGTCACCCACGAAACCGCCCGCCACACGGAGAACAAACACACTTGTAAGAACGTGCGTCCAATTAACGACACCTTGCGGTAGTTTGATTAGCCAAATTCAGATTCTTAAATGAAACGACTTATGTAGTTCACCAACCCTAATACAATATTTGGGCTGCTGTTTCACCAGACAGCTAAGACAAGATTATTTGTATAATTATGAATTATTAATGTGCAGTGAGTTGTAGTTTGTTCAGTGAGTCTACTAATCTACACACATATTTTTGATAGTTTTATCAGTTATATCTCATCACATTTGTGTGGGCTTCAAGATTATTGACCGTTATCGACTGTTTATTAGCCATGTATATGGTTCATACATACAGTTGCTGTTTTGAATTCGCTGTTGCATCTGTGTTTCTAAGGCGTGTCTTTCTTCGTAGGTGGGGAGGAGAACAGAAGAATCATTTGCACAAAGGCTAAATGAAAAAGAGCTGCTGATGGCCGAGCAACAGAGAGTCCTGTTAGGACATGAGCGCGCCCTCAAACAGCTCAAAGAGGAGCTGGCGTGCGCCGGCAGAGGGCTAGAAGAATCATTCACCCAGAAGATGAGCGAGAGAGACCTGCTGATTTCAGAACAAACCACGATAGTCAAAGAGCACGAGGGGTCACTGACCCAGCTCAGGGAGGAGCTAGCGCAGGTAGGGAGGACGGAAGAAGCCCTCGCTCGGAGGTTACAGGAGAAAGACCTGCTGATCGCACAGCAAGAGAGAGCCGTGTCAGAACGCGACGGCTCACTCGCCCGGCTCAGCGACCAGCTGGCGGCCTCGGAGAGGCGGCTGAACGACCTCGACCGGCAGATGGCCGCCAAAACCCAAGAGCTGGAAAGCGGCGGGGCCGAGCTGGAAGCCTGCCGGGCCGAGCTGGAGGGCTGCAAGGGCGAACTCTCCAGCTCGCGGAGGAAGGAGCGCATGTCGTCCGCCGAGATCCAGCAGCTGATGGCCTCCGTGGAGGACCTGCAGAAGCGGTGCCACCGGGGCAGCCTGTCGGAGGGCGACGCGGCGCGGCGGGCGGAGGAGGAGTCGGCGCGGGGCCTGGAGCACCTCCGGGCGGAGCTGGACGAGACGTACGGCCAGCAGATCGTCCAGATGAAGCAGGAGCTCCGTGCGCAGCACGCGGCGGACGTCGAGCGCCTGGCGGAGGAGCACCGCGCCCAGCTGGAGCTGCTGAGGTCCCGGCAGCCCGGTCCCGAGGCGCCGGCTGAGCTCGATGCCCAGGTGGCGGAGCTCCGGGAGAGGCTTCAGGAGGCCCAGGGGCTGCGCCTGAAAGCTGTGCGCGAGCTGGACCAGTCGGCCCGTGAGAAGCTGGGCCTTCAGGGCCAGGTGGAGGAGCTGCTCGGGGAGCTCCGCTCCGCCAGAGTGGAGGTGGAGGAGGTCTCCCAGAAGCTCGCCTCGCAGGAGGACCGCCGGGACGAGCTGCTGCGCCTCCGGGACGCCGTCGACAACCTCCGGGCCCAGCTGGCGGAGGCCGAGGCCGCGGCCGAAGACGAGGCGACCAGGCACGAGTCGGAGACGACCAACTACAAGATCAAGCTGGACATGATGGAGCGGGAGAAGGACGCGGTGCTGGACCGCATGGCCGAGTCCCAGGAGGCGGAGCTGGAGAGGCTGAGGACGCAGCTGCTGTTCAGCCACGAGGAGGAGCTGTCCGTCCTCCGGGAGGACCTGCAGAGGGAGAGCCGCCTCAACGCCGAGAACCTCCTGAACGAGGCGGCCGCCAAGCACGAGCAGCTGCGCGGCGGCCTGGAGGACAGGCTGCGCGTGCTGGAGGGGGAGCGGGCGGGGCTCGCCGCCGAGCGGGACGAGACGCTACGCCAGGTGGCGGCGCTGAAAGAGGACCTGAGCCTGGCGCTGCACGGCTCCAGGGCCGAGGAGCTGGTGGAGCAGCTGCAGGAGCTTCAGCTGGAGGTGGAGGAGCTGAGGAAGGAAGGAGACAGGCGAGCCGGAGCCGAGGCGGAGATCCAAACGCTGCTGAGGAAGAACGAGCTGCTGGAGAACCAGCGCGAAGAGAACGAGCAGCGCTGGGAGAACCGATGGAAGGAGCAGGAGTCCGAGAAACACATTTTGAGAGAAGCCAACGACAGCATGAATGAGGAGATACAGTCCCGGAGCAAAAGAATAGAGTCCCTTACCGCGGAAAATAAACAAATGCAGCAACAAGTGGTTGAGCTGAGAGAGGAAATTGACAAGCAGAGGAGTACTTTCTCTTTCGCTGAGAAGAACTTTGAGGTGAACTATCAGGAGCTGAAAGAGGAATACACTTGCCTCATTGAGGTAAAGGCACAGCTGGAGGAGAGAATGCTCAAGGAGACGCTCGAGTACGAAGCGAAACTCAGCAACCTCCAGTCGCGGAATCTCGAGCTGGAAGATGCCAACGAAACCCACGAGGCGTCCGCCGCCGCCGGGGCGCTGATGGAGAAGGACACTACTGAACTGATGGAAAAGCTGGAGGTGGCTTTGAAAGACAAACACTGCCTGACCGCAAGGCTGTCCGAGGTGATGGAGCGGCTGACCGCTACGGAGGGTGAAGTAGAGCGGCTGGAGGCGGAGCTGAGGCAGGTCAGGATTGAGAATGAGGACGCCGTCGCCCGAAACAGAAACCTGGAGGGAGAGCTGGAGAGAGAGCGAGAGATTTTAAAGGAAAGGGCGAGCGAGGTGGAGAGGGAGAGGCTGATGGCTGCTAAGAGCAAAGCCGAGCTCCAGCGGGCTGCCCGCCTTCACCGGCCGCCCGCGCCGGCGTGCTCGGTCGAGGACCATCCCCTCCAGATCGCATCGCTCCGGGGGGAGGTAGAGGCACTCCGCTCCTCATTACGGAAAGCAGAAACGGAGCGCGACCGCGTCCGACCGGCGCCGGGGCGCCGCGTGGCAGCCGGGCCCTCGCCGGCGGCAAAGGTCCAGGGCGTGGGGCAGGGGCCCGTCGAGGGGGGCGGCGCCTCGTCGAAGCCCACGGGGTCAAACAGGCGCAAGAGGCGGCAGCGAGGGAGGCAGGACCGCCAGAGCTCTGCTCAGTCAGGAGAGGGAGGGGAGAGGGAGGAGGAGGAGGGGGCTTTCGAGGGCGACGACGCTGCAGAGCAGGAGGCGCAGGCTGCGATGGAGAGCCGGGCTGCGTCGCGTTCACAGAGGAGGGTCAGTGAGGAGGACTCTGCCGACGGGTGCCGCGGAGACGCCGTTGAGAAACAGGTAGGCGTTTACTCGCTGCTGCTGCAGTAGTCATCACAGCAGATAGAGAGAGAGAGAGAGAGAGAGAGAGATTCCCTACTGACAAAAGCACTGCTGTGCCTTTTTGTTTGTTACCCTGCTTTTTTCATGGATCTCATGAAGTATGTTTGGATCGAGCTGTTAAAATGTTGTTGTTGTTTGTTTTTTTTGTTTTTTTTGTGTGTTTTTTTTAAGATGTGACTACTGTCAAAACGTCATGTTTAACAGTCAAGGCTACTTAATGACGTGTGCTGATTACCTACTAAAATTTGACATTTGATCATTATTCATCCAGCGCATCCAGTTCTAGACACACTTGTGACCGCTGGGTTTCATTACCAGCGGCTTGACTACCCAGGGGCTCTAGATGCAGAATGCACAGACCTGCGGTGTTGATATTCCTCCCCATCTCCAGCAGTACAGTATGTGCACTGCAGAGTGGTATCATTTGAGCTTGGCCATTTCAAGCCAATGTAATATTCATAACGTTATTCCCCTTATCTTCAAAGCTAAGCTAAGATGAGGGAATAATCCGTCTCATCTCTTTCAGTATCTTTCTCTGGCTTCGTAACTTTGCCTTGATACATTGTAGTTTCTCTCCGTCCTGCGGGGAGTAAGGGATCTGAAGTGAGAATCCATTTTGTGACCTCCGTCCTATCTTCCCTGTGCCTCTGAGGCTTCACCAGAGACACCAGCGCGTTTATCTCATGATCTGGCATCTGTGCAGCACCTCACCATGCGTGGTTATCAGTAGGGCTGGGTATCGAGTCGAATTTTAAGAATCGATTCGATTCCGATTCACAAGGTTCGGAATCGATTATCTCGATTCGATTCAATATCGATTCGGTTAGTGTTACTAAAACCTTTTCTTTCTTTTTTTTGCTGTAACCTTAATTACATGACTGCCAAGTTATGCAACACATCAATACTAGGGCTGGGTATCGATACTGATTTCCAAAAATGAATGAATGAATGAATCATTAATGAACTATTCATTCCTTCATTTATTCATTCATTAAATAAAAGATCGATTTTGGGATTCATGAATCGATTCTGAATCATTTGATTCAGAATCGATTCATCAATTTTTTAAACCCAGCCCTAGTTAGTAGCGCCTCCTGGGAAGGACACTTCATAGAGGCTGTAGAGGCTCTTGAGCAGTGCAAAACCCGCAGTCTGAGCTACATGTAGGCTGCACGCATACGAGCACAAATGCATACTGCACAGCAGCATTGGGGCTGTCACCATTCAGACGACTGGTCGATTGTTTGGTCGACCGAGATTTATTTTGGTTGAGCAAATATATATATATTTTTTTAAATCCATACAGCATGAGACGATTGGCACCACAGTTTGGGGTGGACTCTGGATGCTGTGTCCTTCACTCTTAACATAGCTAGGCCTATATGTTCTTGACCTCAACAATTCAAATGATTTTCAGTCAAGCTACGGTGGCTGTTTTCAATTATGCTATGCACCGCTTATGTGCAGGGTGCTTGCAAGGCGACCCAGCTGTCTTGATATCGTGGCCTTTTTAGAACGCGTTTTCACCAACTGTGCCCTGTGTATCGTCTTCCAAACTCACGGAGTCTTTGTGTTGTCTATTCTTGCTGTTCATCTATATTCTTTTGACAATGTCCCCATGTGTTCCCTTGTGACTCGGCAGACGGTGGGCGGCGGGATGGAGAGGGAGACCGCTGCTGCAGCGGGGCGGAGAGCGGAGGTTGGAGAGACCGCGGAGGATGGAGAGACCACGCAGCATGTAAATGTCAACGGTGTTCACATCCGCTTCTGCTTTTAGTTCTGAGTCACTGCCTTTGATGCATCAGATGGTTCAGTGAGTTGTGCCTGCGATGGCTGCCCTCCCACAGAGCTGCTGGAACCGGAGGCATACGCTGGTAGTCCTGACGTGGTCGACCAGAACCCACTTTCCACTTGTTTGATGAGTAATGATTCAATAGAAGCCCCAATGCCGCATGATAAAACAGGCATTGCAGCGGCTGTAAGGGCACATGCTGTATGATTAGATGCTATTCTTGCACTGCCTTTAGCACTACAGTATGCTCTTAGTCACTTGTTTTAGAAAGGAGATGCACTTGTTGCTTTGGATAAACGCGTCTGCTAATTGACTATGTTAAAACACAGGTGTTACCTCCAGCTCACTCATGGAAGTGGAAGCAGCGGAGGTTCCATTCAAAGCAAAGAGGCATTTCCGGTTATTAGTGCCCCTAGTTCTGATACCCGTAGGAGCGATCAGTAATTGGCCATTAGTGGGCAGCTGGAACGCTGAGGAGGCGTTTCTGCTCTGTTCGGGGTTCTTTTCGGAGCAGTATTTCTATTGGCTGGCGTCTCGGATCAGTGTTTTAAGTTAAAATTAGCCAAAATGTAAATGAATTAAAAATCCGTCCCCGTCACGGTGACCCCTGCGGAGACCCAGGCCAAATATGAACGCTGTCAGTTCGACGGTGTCTGAGGAAAGTCCAGACAGGGAGACAGACAGAGAGTAGATTATTATTGTGTAAGATAGGAGACATACAGGAGGGACTCACTGTACCTGGTCTGGATGCTCTTCCATAGGAGAGATACAGGAGAATATCTGACAGGGACTCACTGTACCTGGTCTGGATGCTCTTCCATAGGAGAGATACAGGAGAATATCTGACAGGGACTCACTGTACCTGGTCTGGATGCTCTTCCATAGGAGAGATACAGGAGAATAACTGACAGGGACTCACTGTACCTGGTCTGGATGCTCTTCCATAGGAGAGATACAGGAGAATAACTGACAGGGACTCACTGTACCTGGTCTGGATGCTCTTCCATGCATATCCCCCTTTAGAACAACCCTCTAACATTACTTGATTTGGAGAAATCTTGTTAATTTGTTGATAACTTAAAGCAAGGGAAGAGAAAAAGGGCACATTTAGGATTAGGGCTGGGTTTAAAAAATCAATTAATCGATTCATGAATCCCAAAATCGATCTTTAATTTAATGAATGAAAGAATAAATGAAGGAATGAATAGTTCATTCATTCATTTATTTGTGGAAATCAGTATCGATACCCAGCCCTAGTATTGATGTGTTGCATAACTTGACAGTCATGTAATTAAGTAAAAAAAAAAAAGGTTTTAGTAACACTAACCGAATCGATATTGAATTGAATCGAATTGAATAGTGATTATCGATTCTGAACCTTGTGAATCGGAATCGAATCGATTCTTGAAATTCGAATCGATACCCAGCCCTATTTAGGATCCAGGTCTTAGCCCCGTGATGCCTCCTCTTACCGTGTCTCCCCCTGCAGGCGGAGTGCAGGCTCCAGCTGGAGGCCCAGCGCGTCAGCCTGTCTCAGATCCACGCCGCCCAGCTGGAGCTGCTCCAGGAGCAGACAGGCTCCCACACCGGCTCCCTGGAGCAGGAGCCCAGCCGCTGGGAACGGCACCAAGGCGCTGGTGAGAGAGTGACGTTAACGTGTGTAGGGGGGCTTGGAGAAGGCCTGTTCGTGTGTGGACTTGTGTTTGAGTGTATGGTTGTGCACCGTGGGGAGGATATGTGCATGCTTAGTGTGCACTGTATGTACTACTACTAATAATAATAATAATAGGAATAATAAAACATTATATTTATTAGAGCACTTTTCATTGAGAGACAATCTCAGATTACTGAAAACATTTTAGCTATGTTGTCTCAAATGCACTAGCTAATGCTAACACAATTCCTGAATTAGCCTAACCTAACCTAGCTAAACCTAGCCTCTCTAAACTATAACTTAGCTTCTGTAGCAGCAGCAGCAGCACTGTAGACAAGGCGGTAATCCTTGTGAAGGTAGTATCAAGGAATCCACGGTCAGAGCTGCAACAGCTGGGCTTACTTCTAAAATGCTCCTGGCTGTGATCACGATTCATAGCACTAGCCTAGTTAAAGAAAATGTAGCTGGATAGCAAAACATCCTAGTTGTTAGCTGTGTGTATTTACAAGCTCTTTAGACTAGATAAATACAACATCCAGTAATATTAAATAACTATATATATACAGTACAATATAGGGCTGTCCCCGACTATGAATTTTGTGAGTTGAATCAGATTTGCCTATTCAAACCAGAAATTCGACGATTCATTCCTCCTTTTCCCCCCATATGTCTTACGTCAGGCTGAGGGGAGACAGCACAGCTGTCAAACTAACAGCACAATAAAGCAGCAGGCAGCACAATAAAAGACGCCTGTTTTTCTTGCTAAACATGAATCATCTAGCCCACATTGTCCATCTACTTCAGATTCCCCCATCTTTTTATGCAGTGTTTCCCATAGCCTACATTAAGGTTGGGCGATTTGACGATGGTCTCCTCAACTGCACATTTGAAAGTGAGCACAAATAGGCTCTTGCGTTGAGCAGCAGTCAACAAGAAAATGTTTGGGCTGTCATTAAAGCATTTTTGCGGATATATATATATATATATATATATATATATATATCTGTCTATATATTTTTTCCACTAGATATCAAGAAGATTGATCTAGGAAAGCAGTTTTGTGTTGTGATATTCCGTTTTGGAAATGCCTGTGATTTCTGGCGCCCAGTAGGCTATAGGCGCACAGCGGAGGGGAGAAGTATTCCCTGCTTTCTCCCCTCCTCTATATCAGTCTGAAGTCTCCTTTTACTGCACAACTAATAGCTACAGTAAGCCTAGGTTTAAAATTAATGATTGGCCTGTCCTATTATAAATCACAAGGCGGGTCAGTGGTCTGAGCCCACCAGCGCATCTTGACAGTGGAGCAAAAAAAAACGACTGCTCAACTTCAAGAATCTCAGTCGACTTAAGGGTCTCTGACTGCTGATTCAACTCGTCGACTTTCAGGGGGCAGCCCTAGTACAATATATACATGGAGCAGAGCGCCAACAAATCTGCCAGCGTCCCCATTGCCATGGAAAAGCGTGTGTGTGTTATCACATTAGAAACTGAGTGGTTATCGTTGTGTGTGACAGCAGTGTCTGTCTTTTCTAGTACGTGTTTCATTGGATGTTGACCCTCGGAACAAATAACAATGTAATCAACCTTTTTTTCAGATGAGCCCAAAGCCCTCAAGTATCAAAGCGTGCTACACGTCGTATCTCAAGACTGCAGGAAACTCATTTTGGTAATAAACACTAAATGTTAAGTGTTCTGTCAACAGATTTTTGTATTTAAAAAAAAAAAATGTTGTTTAATATTTTTTACTTTATAACTTATTTTGGGGTATGTAGTTATAGTTTCATTGTTCTATTCTCAGTCCTTTGCTAAGCTTTTTGGAGAGGAGTTCTTGGAGTATCTCTGCCACACCGATGTGGAGGATTGGAAGACTCAGCCAGTGGAGAAGGAAGGAGAAACCAGGGATCCCAGTTCTGTGCTACAGGAGGCCAAAGGTGCTGTACAACATGTTCTGAGTGTGTGAATGTCATCCATTTATGATGTGCATGAGCATTAACAGCTCATGAGAGAAAATATCTACACCAAAACAGTTGTTTACATGTAAAGTAGATATGTAGCCTATAGTATTGATCGTAAAGCCCTATTAACTTGTGGCTTGATTTACTGGCAGAGATTACTATATCCATAATTGTCCGAAAAATTACATTACAAGACCACCATCCATGCGAATAGGGCTTATAATACATAAACAGATGCCAGCCTATCCGTATTAACTTCATGTGTTTGTATACTGTACTGTTTGTCCTCTCTCCCACCCTGTAGAGCTGGTCAGGGATCTCCAGCAGGTGAAGGAGAGGATAGAGCAGGAGCATGGCCGTCTACTGCAGCTCCAGGCTCTACTCCGGTCAGACGGCAGTAAGGTAGGAGGGATCAAACTTTCATCTCTGGACCTTTTAAGATGGGTTCACATACAGTACAGTACAACAGTTTTAGAATAGTTTTTAGAATAGGATCAATAAACTACCTCCTCCTACTACTACTACTTACTACTACCACCTCTACTACTACTACTACTACTACTACCACTACTACTACTACTACTACTACTACTACTACTACTACTACTACTACTATCACTACCACTACTACTGCTGCTGCTACTACCACCTCTACTACTACTACTACTACTACTACTACTACTACTACTACTACTACTACTACTACTACCACTACTACTACTACTACCACTACTACTACTACTATTACTACTACTATCACTACCACTACTACTGCTGCTGCTACTACCACCTCTACTACTACTACTACTGCCACCTCTACTACTTCTATTACAGTACTACTACTACCACCATCTCTACTACTACTACTGCTGCTACTACTACCACCTCTACTACTACTACTACTACCACCTCTACTACTACTACTACTACTACTACTACTACCACTACTACCACTACTACTACTAACACTACTACTACTACTAACACTACTACTACTACCACTACTACCACTACCACTACCACTACTACCACCTCTACTACTACTACTACTAGTGCTACTACCACCTCTACTACTACTACTACTACTAATACTACTACTACTACTACTACTACTACTACCACCTCTACTACTACTACTACTAACACTACTACCACTACCACTACCACTACCACTACTACTACTACTACTACTACTAGTGCTACTACCACCTCTACTACTACTACTACTACTAATACTACTACTACTACTACTACTACTACTTAACTACTACAAAACGTGATGAATCTAGAACAACAACCAGCTGTCAAATTATACGCTGTATCAAATAACATTGCTGTTTAAGTGTCAGTATATAATGTTGATTTGGGGCCTGATAATACAAGAACATGTTTTAAATGTGATGATAATACAAATGTTAACCGGTGTTGTCACATATGAATCTCTCACAGATGGAAGCACTGCAGACTGCCTACGACGAGCTGAAGGTCAACAGTGAGAATGAGATCTCTGTGCTGCGCGTGCAGACTGACATCTCCAGTTACTCCCCTGACAAGCTCAGAGGTACAGTACTACTGGCTAAAACACCCTACACTCTACTATTTATATTAAAACTGACTAACTGTATAATGGGTTTACACATTGCACTCTAGTTTTATACCTCGAAATTTGTGTACCACATCGTCTGAGAGATCGTCATGCATCAATCAAAAACATAGTGAAAGATTAGAGGCATTCTTGCAGTAAAAAGTGTTCTGTCAGGGTCAATGTTGGATCTAACATCCTTGAGGTTGGGGGTAAATTGAATGTCTAACCTGGCACTCATTAGCCCGGCATCGCTGTTCTTTTCTCTCTAATCTTCCCATGTTCAGATATTACTGAGCAGACATCCCCCACAATCCCCTCTGAGGGCCTGGCCAGACTGCAGGGCCAGATGGAGGAGAGGCACAGACAGGAGATGGAGCGCCTCAGGTCCTACTACCAGCAGCAGGCCACGCAGACGGAGGAGCGCCACGCCACAGCGATCACTCTGCTACAGCAGCGCCTGCAGGAGGGCGCTGGCTCTGAGGCCCAGATCAGGTAGACATAACCAGAGTAGAACCAGATCAGGTAGACATAACCAGAGTAGAACCAGATCAGGTAGACATAACCAGAGTAGAACCAGATCAGGTAGACATAACCAGAGTAGAACCAGATCAGGTAGACATAACCAGAGTAGAACCAGATCAGGTAGACATAACCAGAGTAGAAACAGATCAGGTAGACATCCCGGTCCTCCATACACCTGGCGATCTCATTGGTGGTCTCCACTTCCACATCCATCCAGTAGAACGTCCTCGTGACTTGTGTCCGCGCCATGGAGATGGCTCCCATACTGTAACACCAGCTTGCTGGCCGGAAGCTCACGGTGTCGGTAGCAGTGCCCAGCCAGCCTCATTCTCCTTGCTGCTATCTTCCCACTCACCCTTGGCCTCTCTCCGTACAGATCTTCAATACTGACGTGCACGTTATGACTTATGTCCAGTGCTGCATGTAGCATTCTGTCTGTCCGTCTGTCTAACGTAAGAAAAGTCAGTGTACTACTACTCACCAGAACTCACAAGTGCATCTCCTTTCTAAACAAGTGACTAAGAACATGTGTACAGCTTTAATATAGCACACATTCACGGTTATAGGATTTATTGCAAAACCACACAACATGTTAGTAAGCGACGGTTGTGAGTGCGGTGCCCCGCACACTCGTCTCAGCTCGCACATTGATACAGGCTGTGACTGCAGCACTGCGGTGCTCCTGATATTTGGGCAGGTCGTCTTCCAGACCCTTTGTTTGACTTCTCTGAGGAACCTGTCCACAAGACCACTCGGGTGTACAGAAGACTTGTTCATTTAATGACTTGTTCATTCATTCAGCCCCCCCACCCCCCCATCATGAGAGAGTTAGTGAAACATTGATGAGGATCCCTCTACCGCCCGTGTCTCCTGCTGGTTGTTTGTTTGGGGTCCAGAGGGATCTCAGAGATGCCGGTCAGCCCCGGTGTGACCTGATAGCAGCATCCAGAGAAACTCTACACCCACCGCCTGCATCTGTTACACTACAGCAGTAGCCTCACTTGTAAGAGAGGATTTTCCAATTCTTCTCCCTCCCCCTCTCTCTCTCTCTCCATCTCTATCTCTCTCTCCCTTTCTGCTTGGTTCATTATTAAAAGCAGGGTTTTTTATTAAGTGTTTTGCTTGAAATGGTGTTTGATAAACATTTTACTGTTTAATTCAGGCTGAGAATTATCCTTCCATTTCATCTTGATATGAAAGAAATATGATATGTTAAATTATGTTGTGTTAAAATGGCATGACTCTCTCGACTCATGACTGAATTTCCACATGGCTTGGAAGTAACAGTTTCACAGAATTACTGTACATCTGTATAATCTGGACGTACAGGATGCTGTACTGACCGACCGAAAACAACGCTGTCATCACTCTGTTTATCATACTCAGCGGCATGAGGATTAAAAGCAGTATCCCTGCTCACCACCAGAGGAGTGGTCCGTTTGATCCAAGTATAGAAGAGTCATGGCAGCTGCTCCGCTACCATCTCGGCCCATACTAATGAAATATTCACACACACACGGGGGCTTAAGACTTTACTCTGGACTCCTGCCATTAACCCACTAACCCACAAAGTCGGGTTTCAGCTGCCCAACATCTTCAGGCAAAGAACAAGAACGTTCTTTGGGTTTACCTGAAGGTGTTCTGATAAATTACTAAAAATTACTAAATTATTAAAACTTACGGGACCCAAGGGTTCTTTCTATTCTGCCACACAGTGACACGCGTTACATATAGTGAGCGGCGTCACGGCGCACACATGCAACGTACGGAAGCCGCAGGTGGAAATGGTTCCCTGCGTTTCTCCCATTCCAAGCTGTCCTCTTCCAGGGGCAGCCATTGTTCATGGCTTCTGTTCTTCTGCATGTTTTTCATGGAGGAAACCCTTACGAACACGAGGAGAACATGCAAACTCTGCATAGAAAGGCCGAAAGACACTCTTGCTGTGAGGTGACCGAACTAGGTATTACTTCCGTTCGTGGGCGATTTTGGGGTTCCGTGTCTTGCTCCAGGACACTTCGGCACACTCTGGAAGCTGGGATCGAACTGGGGACCTTGCAATCCCCAGCCAGCCGCTCTGCCTCCCGAGCTACGCGCAGCTCAGATAAATGATGAATAAGCTCTAGGTATGAAACACAGGCAGATGCTAGGTTGAGTCCAGTGGATAACTAGCCTTTGTGTTGGAGCCGATTTGTCCTCCATGATGACAGCAGTCTAATTTGTATTCTCACTAGGATGCAATCAGCCGTCTTGCCTCAGGGGTTAATCCTGTCAGCCTCACCAGTATGCAATTGAAGTCGTTAATGAGGTGCTTGTCTGGAAAGAAATGGTTGTCTGTTGCAGGGCTTGCTCAATTGCAGTAATTTAGCCTATTGTATGGTGTTGTGAATAGCTACTTATATTACGTGTTGTGCTGCATACTGTCACGCAAACATTCTCATCATACTTATCATGCTAGATGACTGTATTTGTTTGTTGTCAGAAACCTGTAACTAGTCTATATGCTCAAAAATACATTCTTTACACATATCCAGGATACCACTGCCCCCTACTGTCAGACAAGGTTTTCATTTTGTACCAGCTGCCTTCCCAGGCATTCACACCACAGATACCTGTGAGACAGACTGTATATCCATAACATGCATATAGGAATCATAACAAAGTCACACCCAGGCTGTGAAGTAGGCGGTATGCTTTTTGCAGGTTTATGAGCAATCATAAAGTTAGGCCCTTTTCACAGCGGACATTTTGTCGTGTCAAAGCAGGGTAAACACAGAAATATGGCCCTGTTCCATTTGGCTGTGACACTAAATAGAACTGGACCATAATAAATTCGAGATTACACCCCTGTTTACCCTGCCTACTCCTGATTAGCATAGGCTACTCCATGACATGCGGGTGCTCAGACACTTCACGTATAGAAGCATCTGCACCGCTGGAACAATCTAATGTAACCTATAGATTTAGCAATTATCTGAACAAGCTAATGGTGATATTGAGTGAGTACTTCTATCCAGAGGAATATCACCTTTAGCTCGTGCTCTTTCTCCAGTGAAAATCCTATCACATTGACATGAACATGATGCAACTACATACACTTAATATTTAGTTGTCACAGTCATATTGCCCAAGATGCACTGGAACCTCAATCATTTCGCAAGGCGTCACACAGAACTAATATTTCATCAATGTACCGGCTTTACATACTTCATTCACTCCTTCATTCAACATTTTGAACTCATTTGTCTTCCAGCCTGCCCACTGATGTCCAGCTCACCTCTCAGATGGAGGGAGAGGATACAGAAGATCTAAAGGTTTGTCTCACTATCTAAATACTCCATATCACGCCACCTTTCGTCGGAGCCACAGCGCTGATATGAATGATGACCCTCCTATTACTGTGAGGGTTGGGGGAGGGGGGGGGGTGTGCAGCCTCAGGCTAAAACCTGCCCTAGATCCCTCTGAGGCTGCCAAGGCCAGGCGCAGATGCATATTCCTGTGATGGTAATAGCCTAGGCGCCGGGTTAAGTCCAGTAGCTGTTAGCATGGTGCAGTGCTAGGGTTAGCCACGCGCTACTCTGCTCGTCAGCTGCGTGAAGGAGACCATTCCCGTGCGCCCGAGTGAACCGACCCACGTCAGTCAGGTCTCTCTCTCTACAGTCTCCCTGTCCTCCCCTCTCTCTTCTCTCTCATGAGCAGTCCGTCTCCCTGTCCTCCCCTCTCTCTTCTCTCTCATGAGCAGTCCGTCTCCCTCCCCTCTCTCTCTTCTCTCTCTCATGAGCCGTCCATCTCCCTGTCCTCCCCTCTCTCTCTTCTCTCTCTCATGAGCCGTCCATCTCCCTGTCCTCCCCTCTCTCTCTTCTCTCTCTCATGAGCCGTCCGTCTCCCTGTCCTCCCCTCTCTCTCTCTTCTCTCTCTCATGAGCCGTCCGTCTCCCTCCCCTCTCTCTCTTCTCTCTCTCATGAGCCGTCCGTCTCCCTCCCCTCTCTCTCTCTTCTCTCTCTCATGAGCAGTCCGTCTCCCTCTCCTCCCCTCTCTCTCTCTTCTCTCTCTCATGAGCCGTCCATCTCCCTCTCCTCCCCTCTCTCTCTCTTCTCTCTCTCATGAGCAGTCCGTCTCCCTGTCCTCCCCTCTCTCTCTCTTCTCTCTCTCATGAGCCGTCCGTCTCCCTGTCCTCCCCTCTCTCTCTCTTCTCTCTCTCATGAGCAGTCCATCTCCCTGTCCTCCCCTCTCTCTCTCTTCTCTCTCTCATGAACCGTCCATCTCCCTCCCCTCTCTCCTTTCTCACGGGCAGTCCATCTCCCGGTCCTCTCTCTCTTCTTTTCTTGTTCCCTCGCTCCCTACTGCAGAGAGGAGGGATTGGAGGAGGGAGAAAGACAGGAATGGTCAGAATTGAAACGGTGACTGTGAGAGATTGAAAATGTAGTTGTAGAATTAAAAAAAAGAATCCATTGACAGAAAGTTGAAGAGCAAGCAGAGAAAAGAGAGAAAGGCGGAGCTGTTGGGAGGCTGACAGGAAGTGACTGATGGAACGAGATGGAGAGAAACGAGAAGACGATGGCAAAATCATCTGCCGTGTTCATGAAGAAAATCGAAGGAATATCGGTGCATCAGCCTTGGAGGCACGGAGCATAATTGGTGCCTGTGTGTGTGTGTGTGTGTGTGTGTGTGTGTAGGGGGGGTGTATGCTCTGTTCTGTGAAAAGCCTCTTTGCAGACCAGTGGCTGACTGTACAGAGACTGTCACTCTTTTCTCTTCATTTACTTTTCTATGCCTCTCTTTCTCTCTCTCCCTCTCTCCCTCTTTCTCTCTCTCTATCTCCCTCCGTCTCTCTCTCCCCCCCCCCTCTCTCTCTCTCTCTCTCTCTCTCTCTAGCTGGTGGGGGAGGAGGTGGGTCTAGATGCGGCTGTGTGCCGGCCGGTCCAGTCTGCTGGTCTGACGACTCGGCTGCAGCCTCTGAGGAGAGAGCCGAGCGCCGAGGCCAGCAGGCTGAGAGAGGAGCAGGACCAGAGAGAGAGGAGGCTGGAGGAGGACCAGAGAGAGAGGAGGGCGGAGGAGAGGAGGGCGGAGGAGGACATCGCTAAGGTAAACCCCTGACAAGACTTCCACAGTGCTGTTTAAACCTCTCCTTTTTATACCTCGGGACTAAGCTTGGGTGTTCACATCACGCCCTTCTTACATTGAACTCAGTCTGATGACGGTCTGTGTCCCGGTCGCTACTATTCTGTCTGTCTTAATAGCCGGTCTCAGCAGGAGGCAAAAGGCACGGTCCACTTGGTTGTTCTCAGCGACGAGTGTCCTTCTGCACAGTAGCGGGTGCAGAGACATGCCCAAAGTACTCTTCTAGCTAGTAACAAACGATAGTTGCTTGTTGAATTTCACCAAGGTCTTTTTTTTTTTTAAGATATTTTTTAGGGCTTTTCAGCTTTAATGTTATAGGACAGTGTAGAGAGACAGGAAATGTGGGAGAGAGAGAGAGGGGAGGACATGCGGCACAGGACCCGGGCCGGGAATCGAACCCGGGTCCGCCGCTCGAAGGACTAGCCTTCATATGGTGCGCGCCTTACCCGGTGAGCTACCGGGGCGCCCCACCAAGGTCTTTTTCTTCCTGTGGAGTGAGAGGGAAAAGACAACAAAGAAGTAAGCCTTTCTGGGTTTTAAAGCGCTTATGTTTTCCTAGTAAGTAGGTAGCCTGAAGAACCAATGGTTCTCAAGCCTAGTGGCTTATGAGCAGCATGACCCAATTGTACTTGTCTATGCTGCTATTAACACACATTTTTATGTTGGGTTGTCGCAATTATTGTGTTGTTGAATTACTTTCAACCCATTGTTGGATAGATCACTCATCACCAAATGGACTGCACTTATATACAGTAGTGCCTTTCTACCTTAATGGACAAAGCACTTTACAATGGCCTCGCATTCACACACTCATTCACACACCAATGGCAGCAGGTGCCATGGGAGCAATTTGGGGCTCAGTGTCTTGCCCGAGGACAGGAGATTCGAACCGCCGAGCCTGCGGTCATTGGACGTCCTGCTCTACCTCCTGAGCCACGGCTGCGCTGACACTAGTACTGGTTCATTACACCCCTCAGTTTGAACACCACCCGTCTCTCTGTCCAGGTCATAGTGCAGATGTCCGTGGAGTTCGCCCGGCAGAGCGAGCTGGCCCTGGCTGCCAAGCGCGCCCGCGAGTCAACCTCTGCCATGCAGACGGAAGAGAAGGAGGAGGAGAGAGGGGAGGAGCAGACCCCCGCTGGCCTCCCCGGCACGCTGGGCTCGCTGGAGGAGGTGGAGAGGAGGTTCTGGGAGCAGAAGGAGAGACTGGAGGGAGAGCTGAGGGAGAGGACGGCAGAGCTCGGCAGGCTGCAGGAGCAGCTACGCCGCGTGGGACCGCCCCCTGAGCAGGTGGGCATCACAGGACCGCCCCCTGAGCAGGTGGTCAGCAGACCGACTTTTTATACAACGGGTAGTTCTGGCCTCGCAATCCGATTGGTTAAGAGCCGTTGTATATTCACGATATACTACAAGCAAAGCCTCTTCAGTGTTCTATGTGAAATATTACTGCGTCAATTATTACTGCCTGTAAAAACGTTGGTTCCTTTTCTACTCAAGAAAAATGGAAACATTCAATGTCAATTTTTGAGTTCCATCTGTCCTGTAGTTTACCACTCTGGTTTCTCGTCAACACTGATGCAACTGGCAGTTGCACAGCAAAGTTAGGCTACACTCCGCTGCGCCTCATGCCCGTGCGATTGGGGGCTGTAGTGCTACCTTTTGGAAAGCAGATTCAGCAGATTCATTCAGCAGATTGATCAACAGATTGATCAGATATCGGTCCACCGTGTCGGGCATTGGTGGATTCCCTACTTTTTGGGGGACGGTTCTCCCGGAGAGTCTGAATCAGGGACTCTTAACAAGCCCATCCCTCTCCATTCCTCAGAGATTGCAGTGAGATTAACTAGTTGGTCTGGGTTCAGTGAGATTAACTAGTTGGTCTGGGTTCAGTGAGATTAAGTTGGTCTGGGTTCAGTGAGATTAACTAGTTGGTCTGGGTTCAGTGGTGCCTTAGGAGGATTCTTTGAAACCTTACATGGTGTTCTTTGGACAAACCTTCCAGGGCCTTGGGAAGGATAACACTGGATCCTAACACTGGTTGTAGGACGCCTTCCATCGTTGTTTCATATCATTTTTAAAAATGATGGTTAATCGGCTATTTTGAATTGTTTTCATGACCCCTTCCTTACCTCATCATCTCGCGACCCCGCCATCCCTGTCTCGTGACCCCCACTTTGGGAGCCACTGCTCTAGAGTCCAAAAAGTCTAAATCAGTTTAGAACAATGGAAGGCACATCCTAAGAGCAAACGTATGAAGTCAGTCAAACACTGTCCTTCAGATTCTTACTGTGTGTGTACGGTTACTATGCGGACGTCCTTCAGATAGTGATGTTTGCTTTTGTAGGGTTACTATGAGGACGTCCTTCACATTGGTCAGAGGGGAGAAAGCAGGGAATACTTTTCCCCTCCACTGTGCTCGTATAGCCTACTGGGCGCCAGCAATCACAGGCATTTCCAAAACGGAATATCACAACACAAAAAAGATATCCGCTGGAAAAAAAAAAATCCCCATAGACAGACTGAGCTCGAACGTCTGTGAAAGTGTGACAGCCAAAACATTTCCTTGTTGACTGCCGCCCGCATGAGCCTATTCATGCACGCTATCACATTTGAGGAGACTATTGTCAAATCAGCCAACCCTAATGTAGGCTATGGGAAACACTGCATAAAACATGGGGGCATCTGAAGTAGATGGACAGTGTGGGCTAGATGATTCATGTTTGAGGTAGTTTGAGGAGGAACGAATCGTCAAATCTCTGGTTTGAATATGCAAATCTGATTCGACTCAGAGTTTACTCGATTCAGAGTCACAGGACATTGCATTTACCTAAACACAAATGATGTATGACACACTTTCACACAGTTCAGGGCAAAACACGCATACATTAATGTGTGTGCAGAATATGTGTGCATGTGTATTTCTCTATCAGTCACACACACACACACACACACACACACACGCACACCAAGACACATACACACACAGTATAATACTATATTTTGGCCAGGCTTTTCAGGCATTTCTTGGATGACTAGGCATTCCTTGCATCAGTGCCATGGCAGTCAGGTCCAATGTTCTTGATGTGACGAGAGTCAGTCCAACGTGTATTTAAAATCAGTTCACTGTACTTCAACACAAGTTGGCAAGGAAGTTATTGCAATTATGACCTCTGCAATGAATTAATTAATTAATTGCAAAATGCCGCAATTAATAATTCTGTTTTACCTTGAGTGTGCTGGGGGCATGTGGACGAATCACGTGCGTTAATGCTTCTGACTAATCACAAGCATTCCCGCTGAGAGCGCTATGAGCAATTTCACAGATAGACAGATACAGAATACATTTCTCTGATTTTTTATTGATTCATTTTTATATACAGTATGAAGGTGGCACCACACAAAAATGAAGCATGCTTAACAATCGCAATTACAATATCAGGCAAAATAATCGCAATTATTCATTTTGTCATAATAGTGATACCCTAGCATGCAGTGTATGACATGATACAGAAACAAGCAAATAGACCAGTCCAGTCTACACAATGTAGACCCACTGCTTGACATCTCTGCATTAAAAGTACTCTGGACGTTCTAGAGAAGTCATTCTCCTTCCTTGCCAGAAGAGGGAGCCAGTTCCTTCACCAGTCTCTCAGGTGCACCTGTTGCCATAGTAGCACAAAGATACTAGTGTTTTCCCTTCTGAAGGCACCATGGAAGTGAGTGTGCGTGTGTGAGACGCTCGGCTCATTTGTATCCACTTGTGTTAAAGGTTACGCCTTAAGCCTCACTGTACCAACCGATGTCCTCAGAAATACTGTGTTGCAGGCAGTGTGGCGGCATTTGCTTTCCTGTGTAGAGCTCATCATGACAGGACTACTGTCTGTGTTCTCTCTCCTGCCTGTTCGTCCCTTAAAGAAGAGAGGAGAGGAGCCAGACAGAGAACAGGGGGCTGAAGAGGAGCTGAAGAGGAAGAGGACCCTGGGAGCTAAGGTGTCGTCACAAGATGGAGGAGAGTCGTCCACACCTGACGTCATCACCACTGAACGGTACTAATTGGGTTATAATTCTGCAGAAATATGAGTTAAAGCAGTCAAATATGAGTGAAAGCACTTATTACACAGCTCTCTGAAACACTCGATTGTGATTGGAGAATCGAAACGTTCTACAGTCGATTATTTCTCAACAACTGACCGGGGCAACACTGTTCAACTGTTGTTATCTAGATGACATTGCTACATTGCTACACTAAACTCCAAGCGCATATGAAGCTGTCTAGACACAGGGTGAATGAAAGGCAATAGTCAGAAGCTGCAAATGCAATCGTTCCCAACCAGGGGTACACATACCTCTAGGGGTATACTTGAGCAGATTGCAGGGGGTACGTGGAAAGATTGGGGATTACAATTTATTTCCAAAATCATGAGAAAATATTCAAAGTAATTTCATAAGCCCATTGATAGAATGGTACGTGCTCGCTGCAACTAGCAGCCCCCTGGCAGGTGTCAACTGTCACACAAAACTAGGGAGGAAAAAAATCTGAGCACATGAACTCACGAACCAACTAGCTAGCAAACATGGCTAAATGTACCTGAATGGCTAAATGGCTCAAACGTCTAGTTGCTCAGTTTCAGGGATGCCCAGTCAGAAAAGGAAAAAAGAGACCAAGCCCAAACGCCGGCAGTTTAGTGATAAATATATTTCGTATGGATTTACTTGTATGTCTGCGGATCCACAGTCAGTGTTTTCTTTGTGGTGAAGTCCTGACAAATAATTAAATGAAGCCAGCCCGTCTACAGCGGCATCAGAGCACCAAACGCTGGTCTTTGTAAAACTCAGGACTTTTTCAATCAGAAACTCAGAATTAAAGTCAAGTCAGACTTCACTGAATAAGAGTGACAAGTGCGTCAGTCAAAGAACTGGAGGCATCTTATTTCATCAGTTAAGTCAAAAAAGACACATTCTATCGTCAAAGTTCTCATTCTCTATGCAGCCGGACTTGAGCATAATTGCATCTGCATCACGTAGCCAGGACATAAGCAAAAAAACGAACTGGTGCACATTGCATATTACAACGGCACGTTTTACCTCTGCAAACTATCCAAGTAAACATCGGCAGTTCTGCTGCTGCTTCACACCACCCCGTGTAATCAAATCTCAGTTTGACGTGCCGCTGACCTTTTTCTTGGTCCCCTCTCAGGAACCTCTTGCGGAAGGCTAACGAGAGCCTCCGCCAGGTGCTGACTGACGTCCTGAAGACCACCGCCGCCGCTGAGGAGACCATCGGCCGGCATGTGGAGGGTCTGCTGGAGGCGTCCAGCAGGGGGAAGCACCCCTCACAGAGACCCACCTGGCACAGAACCGCCGGCGAACCCTTCAGACCTTACAGCGGCCATGCCGGAGGTTGGTTGGCTGAGCGCTTCACACTCTGGATCACAGCACGGGGGAACTCGTGTTTTTGGCTTGACTAAAATCATCAGATGTCATTAGAACTGTCTAAACCAGTGTTATCGGTTTGAAACCAAGGTTGCCCGTCTTTGAGGCGTTGGTTCACTATACAGTGTGCTGACTATAGAATATAAATAAAGACCCTTTCACTGGTTGAATAACTTAAAGCTTAGTTACAGTACCAAGCATCATCCTGAGGGATACTATACACTCTGCTGTTCCTGGCTGGTCTACATGCTCAACGTTAAAATGCAAAACTTCACACTCAACCCAGCAGCAAATTTATGCACAATGATATATTGAGACAAAATACTTACCTACACCAACTGCCAAAGATGTTTCCCCTTTGAGGGTATTCTGAGGGTGGAACCATCAAAGCTTTTGATAGCATCATCGGGTCGTCCACAGAGAGACAAAAATGGCCTCCCATTTTCGTCTCCAGGTATCCCGGTCCTCCATACACCTGGCGATGCCATCAGTGGTGTCCACTTCCACATCCATCTTAATTATGTCCACACATTTTTTTGGTAGGAGTCCTCGTGATGATAGCATCAAAACAAAAGGAAGAGCTTGATCCACCACCATCACACTCATTCTAAGTCTGATTTCCCTGTTAGGAACTACTAGTATTTTATACTTAGAGAGCATGTTTTCGTGCTCGCAGTATGCGTACTTGAAGTCATGCATCAAACCTGCCTGAGACTGACTGTGGTGCAGATAGTAGAGAAGTACGTGTGGACGTCCCCACGCGCTGTCGCTTGTGTGGACTCTTTCAGCTCTGCGCACAACATTAAAAGTCAAGTCCAACATGGCCGTCACAGGAAAGTACTTACTGTATGTCAACATGAATCCCTCACATGTAGCACTTCAGAAGTAGCCTGTGTGCCGTGTCCACAAAACCAGAATCTTAAGATGATCTAGCGATTCCTTTTGAATTAAGCAGTTACTGTCACAAAGCTAATTATCTTCCAATCCTTAAAGTATCCTTCCCCAGATTTGAACCTTCAACCCTGTGATCAACTCCCCGGACCATTCCCAAAAGATAGCATCTTATATCTGGCATCATATATCTACAGTAGCATCATATATCATATCTAGCATCATACTGTATATCTACAGTAGCATCACCCACCCAAAGTGTTTTTGCTCCTCATGTCATGTCTCATTTTAAGTGTGTCCTCAAGGTGTGTCCTTATTTGACATCTATCTAATCCTGCCAAGTCACATTGTCCTTTCCTTAAGCTTGTGTGTTAAAGCCAGTCTCTGTGTGGGAACATCTCCCATCAGGTAAACATCTGTCCGTTCTATACACACACCTCAGTGCAAACACACTCACACACACAGATATGAGGACTGTACACACATGCAGGCATACTTGCGCGCGCACACACGGACACATACTCTCACTCAAGGATGCACATGTTACACAAACACACACACCACTGTTTTCTGTTTTAATGCATGATGAAGTTCATCATTAAGGCTATGTTTTATATCTCAGAGAGCTGCTTGACTATTTCACCTTTCAATTTTATCTGGTATTGTCTTTTTTTTGGTAATTAAATGTTTTTATCTTCAATTTTCAGCGGGGGAAATTACAAACAGATGAACACACCTCGCCCCCCCCCCCCCCCCCACACACAGACACAACCTATCCCTCCCAACAGCGCTCCCCTTATGGAGCACACTCAGAGCAGGGTCAGATCAGGAAAAAACACTCATGAAAATAGAAATAATCAGGATTAGGTAATGAATATGTAGAACGAAAAGTTTACATTTACAAAACAAACAAGAAAATAATTTCACCCAGCACAAGTCCAAACGCATGTTACTGTAACACGTTTTTACGCTGGTCTGCAGCATTCCTCCACATTTCTAGTGTTGATGCTCTATGGTATTCTGTCTTAGATTATACTTGCTGTCCTTTCCTGTCATTGTTCAAAGAAGAATGTGAAAGCCAGTTTGTGCAGTAGATCACATGGAGAGTGACAGATTTGACAGACAGACAGAGCCAAGGAAAGAAAGAACTGGTGTCCCTAAATACAAAGGCGATTGTGTACTGTATTTATCTCCTGAAACACAGGGGTCATTCAGTAGCATCATGTCTGCCCTGTCCTGGCCAGCGCTGTCTTTGTACATTTGTGTCTTGGGTGGCACTACCAGTTACTTGTTGTTAGGACTGAGACCATAGCTGGTTCTTTCGAGGGATCAGAGCTCATTATATTCTTCATGAAGCCATGTTTAAATTGTTATATTTGTCTAAGAAAATTACTGGTTCACCCTTTGTAAATATACACTATGAATGTGTGTTATTGGAGAACATTGTTGGTGGTAGAGATAGTAGTATGCTACTTTGACTGAACAAATCTAGTTTGGAAACATTTATCTAAATTTACATGAAATAGAATAGAATTTTTATGCTCCAAATGCTGATTGCATACTTATGATAGGTGCTTATTTCTGTATATGTTTATAATAATGTTGTAATTTATCATGTAAAGGGTTTAACTTGTTAGTGAGTCATTTTCAATTGTATCCTAAATTTGGCTCATGCAGTTTGTGTGCGTCAATCAATATTCCTCCATAAGAGAGCTGCCATTTTAGGACCTAATACGACATGCTTTCTGATGTTCATCATTGCTCTCCACTTTGTCTGAATCTAGACTCCACCACGGAGAGCTGCCAGAGCAGTGAGGCGGGTGACGTGAGCGTGTGGTCGGGCGAGATGGAGACGGACGAGGGTCTGGATATGTCCCAGCAGACGCCGGACACCCTCTTGCCGGGGGCCGAGCTTCAGCTGGAGAACGAGGAGTACCTCATGAATATCAGCACCCGCCTCCAGGCGGCCGTGGAAAAACTACTGGTGGCCATCACCGAAACGACCAATCAGGTAGGAGGACACCCTCGTAGTCAATGGGTAGTTTGCAGAGGTGAATGTATGTTTGTGAATTATGCCGGTGTTTCCTGGGATGAATAGTTATAAAATCAAAACAAGCGCACATGACCATCTGCCTGGAATCTGTTAGGTTACATAAGCAAGCCTCTTTCTTGTCCTGGGTTAGAAGTTTTAAACAAAGTCGCAGCAAATCCTTAATTGCGCTAATCTTGTGGATTGAGCACACAAGTACAGTAGATAAAACAGAGTCGGATCTAATGTTGCTCGCGGGGACATTCATTTTCACTCCACTTCAGTTTGTTTACCTACAGGTGAATATAGAGGGGGACATCACTTCTTCTTTCACCCTTTTGGAGGACAGGGAGTCATTCTGATTGGTAGCGTTGGTAGTAGCCTTGATTCTCGATAGAGACGTCTCCAGACTTTGGGTGGCGGGGGGCGGAGATCTGGAAAGTCTGGCATTGCGAGACTAGGCTAATTGTGACGAGTTGAATTTCAGCCAAAGAAACTAAAGCTTCTATTTGGCATGAACTCTTGGCATACCTGTACTTTATTTTTGCTTTACTTTTTTTTTTTTACATACTGTACAGACAGGCTGATTGTGAAGATGTGTGTCCTTGAAAGAAAGAAACAGCGGTTAGTGTGTACCATATTAGCAAAGTTATTCTGCTTTCTGTCTTTTAGTTTTCTCAGTAGTCTCTGTCAATGGCCTGCGGGTCCAGGAAAGCTGTTCTATGGCCTCCAGGGATGTTATTGTCATCGTTGTTTGACATTTTTGTCTGTCACCAGCTTTGCGTGTAGCTGTTGCCAGAACGGCACTAGTGAATGAGGGCCCTCGGTGAACCAGGGTCTTTGTAAAGCGCGTAAATGCCCACATGCACAATGCACAGACAATGTCCGACCCCCTGTGGTGTCTGTCTGCTTTGCTCCGTTCACACAGTCTCAATGGCGATGAGACTGGAAAAACGGTTTGGTCACCGAAGAGAGAACCAGTCTAGAATTCACTCACAATAGAGCTGGCTTGTTGCCTGCGGTTGCCTGTAGATACGGCGCTCATTTGCATGAGGCTTTGTCTCTGCGACTGGCCTATTATAATCCAGCTGGACTCGCTTGGCCCCTCCCCCGCGGGCTGCCTATGCACACCACGTGTGTCAGTGGTACCCGATGCCAGCCGCTCATCAAGGCCTGGTTCATGCACATTCTTATATAAGTAACAGTGACTGCATGATTCATCTTCTGGCCTATATTCAAGCATTATTAACAGTGTTGTGGTTTCATCTTGGCTATCTAAAAATAGCTTAAAAGTAATTTCAGGTCAAGCGTGAAACTGTTTCAGCCCTACAGTACAGTATATGAATATCTGAGTACATGACTGTGGCAAAAGCAATAGATTAAATGAACTACAATGTTTGCATTGCGTAGCATTGGTTGTCCATTTGTTCATGCTGACATTTTCATCAGGTAGCATTGATGACTTATTTGTTTGGTTTACTCCTTTTAAAGTAGCAGTTTCTGTGGATATTTTCTGTTGAATCACATCACTGACTGTCCAACATTGCCAAAGGCTTTCATAGTGTGAATGACCATGCTCAGTCACCTGTAACCTTACCTGGCTATTACACAGGTAAGGGGTGTGTGTGTGTGTGTGCGTGCGTGCGTGCGTGCGCGTGTAAATGCAAGTGTTTCCTCATCATTCGGATAGCCCAATAAAGGACAGCGGCTGTTGTACTCTGAACCACCTGGCCAGTGTTCTGTTGTCACAGGCCAACCTTCGATCAATAAAGCACTTCTCTGGAATGTTGTCACAGTGGACTCGTGAAACATCACACTAATCACCTCAGACTGGATATACAGTAACTACCCTGTGATGGAACCAGGTTCGCAAAGCAATCAAACTGTCCTTCTTCACAACAGTTGATTTAATGTTTTTCCAGGGAGCATTGATTAGATGTACGTTGGATAGTCTGAGTGAATGATTGCTGATTGCTGTTTCTCGTCTGTAAGGGGCCGTGTGAACAGAGATTGATGTACAGTAATGACCCACGGCGGAATGTTAAGTGTGCTGTCGGTCGTCTTCGTAAATGATTTGCGGCAGAAGGCGTTGGTTGCTCACTAACCTGTAACAGTAACCAGTGAGACATGTTGATGGCGCACGACCAATGAGTTTTACACTTCACTTGTCCAATAAACGGAGAGAATGTGGAGAGAGGCGGGCTGAAAGCTGAACACTCCTTTCCGGTGGGGGTTCAGGACACCTGCCTCAACGCCTGCTGTAGAATTAACTATTAAGAACTAACTACTAAGAAGTGAGAGAAAATGCCGTGGTTCTTGAAATCATCAGAGCAGGAGTTTTATGGTCCTTGCAGAATAGAAACTGGTTTCTACCACAGGAGGCAAAGTGACAACCGGCATCAGATTCCCAGTAAACCGTGATGGGAATGTAGCCTTTTATCCTACGCCGGACACAACCCTACATGAATATGCAATGGTTGTTAGGGCTAGCAGAGAACAGGGCAGTCTTACGGGTCAGCAGCTGACCTGTTCAGTGACATACCCCAGGCCACTGTTTATGGTCCTGAGGGACAAAAGGCCAGGCCAGTAGAGAGTTGTAAAAGAGTGACCCTCCCCCCTGCCTCAATGTGACTGTACCAGGTGGTTGAGATGGGCCTGAACTGAGGCTCTCACACCTTTTCCCCACAGGCGGTTCAAGGCACGTCCCAGTATACAGAAGAGACCAGACAGGAGTTCCAGACAGACAGACAGATTTGACTTTCCTGTCACATGCCTCAGCCCAGCTCGTCTGTACTGACGTGGGAGGTGAATCCGGTTTGACGAGCTCTTGCCGAAAAAGGGCGTGTGTGAGGTAGCGAGTGTCTTCCTATGTAGAGCTACCTGCCCCGCTGAAGCCACGCCCCCACTCCCTCCCCACGCTCGCACAACAATATCCTGCACTATCGATGCAGAAGGAGAGAGAGAGAGAGAGAGAGAGAGAGAGACTCTGGCTACAGCTGCAAAACACTGGAACACAGGGATTTAGTCCCCCGAAGCTTCCTCCATGATTGTTTAGAGAGAGAGAGAGAAAGAGAGAGAGGGGGAGCAGGGAGAGGAAGAGGTGAAAGAAAGAGTGTGATCGGATAGGCTGAGGTAAGGAGAGAGAGAAGAGAGAGAGACAGCAGACCGTGAGAGTGGACAGAGAGAGATCGGGGCGGGGGACAGCGTGAGAGACCGAGGGAGAGAACCGACATGGACAGAGAGACAGACAGAGGGGGGAGACCTACAGCGATGTGACGGGGGGAGGATCAGGGTAGGGCGGGCAAAGGGGGCGGGGCCCAGGAGGCGTCCCCTCGGGTCGCTGTTGCCGTGGCGGCATGGCATTGTTAATGAGCTTCCAGAGGGAGGGAGGGCAAGAGAGAGAGAGAGAGAGGTGGAATGAGAGAAATGGAGCGAGCAAAGGAGTGTGAGCTCTGCTGACTGGCAGGGTCACACTGTGCTCTGAGAGAGAACGAGAGAGCGCGCGAGAGAGAGAAGAATACGCTTTGGTCTGGAAGCTCAGTGACTGGATTTAAGTCTATTTTTTACTCCTCAGTCACTCTGAGGCCCCAGGTGCGCGGCCTGTAAAACGGATTGCCTTCTCTTTTGCAACACACCGGGAAGCACCGCTGCTCTCTGCCCCGACGCCGACATCTCGCGGTTGTTATCTGAGCACCTCACGCTCTCAATATTTACCTGGGACCTGTTCCGCCGCAACGGGACGACATGTGATCGGGCCGGCGTGGATCGGAGCAGCGCCCCGGGACCTTGTTTACCCAAGGCTCTGCGCGGCGACGGCACCGACTCCGTGGAGACGGTTGCCTGGCGCCCCGTTGCGACGTCGTCGTCTGCGGTCGGCGCTCTCCCTCCGGGTCTCCGCGGCCCTGCGTGTTAGTGATGCCGCCATCCTCGGCCAGAGTCTAGTAGGCGCCCGTCACGAGGCGAGGGGGGAAGAAGTGCGCTCGGCCCGTACCGAGCCGGACACCTCGCCAGACGCCCCGCCATGGATTCCTACCGGTCCTACTGGAACTCGCCCCGGCAGAGCGCCCTGTGGGTGGAAGGGGAGGACCAGGACGTGTACGAGGTGGAGTCCCGGGTCCCCCTGCCACGACCCTTCCCCCTCCCCAGCACCCTGAACGAGAGGAACGCCGTGGTGGTCCAGACGCAGATCTCCCACGTCAACCACAGGACTAACGGTCACCTCCTGAAGGTGATCTCCAAGATATCCCTGCCCACGCCGCCCTACACAGTAAGTTCGGCAGCGTGCAGCTGACTCGCCACGGGGCAAGACGTTCTGGAGCGAGTCTGAGGCGTTTGTACTTGTCTTGTTTGAACCGCAGCGTCCTCGCTGCTCTGTATGTACTGTAATTGGTTCATTCTGTCGTCGTCATACCGTCATACGGTCTGACTTCTAACTCCATGCAGCATACTTTGACCTCTGTGTGTACACGTATAGGACTAGCCTTTATCGTAATGGTGACTGGTCGTTATCTGTTCCAGTAGCAAAACTCAACACTTTGCCCTGACACAGTGACAGCGACGTGAGTCAGCAGAAAGGATACTGTTCATCCTGTTAGTGTTCTGTAAGTGTTCAAGTGCTCAACATCTGTCCTCTGCTCTTAACGTCCCAGGTGATCATGTGACCGAGGTTAAAGTATTCTGTGATTTATGTCTGCTAGGATCTCGTGACTACTTCCTGGTTGATGGAAACTTACACTATGGGCCTTTTTACAGTTATATGTTTCACCAAGTAGGTGAAATACACCCCCCTTTAATGTTCAATCAAAGAGCCATGGAGACTGGCTGAGAAGATGCGCGTCCGCGTCCGTTTACGCTCACTATTTGACTGAATGTAGGCAGAGACTTTGGCCGAGACATTTGCTTTTACACTCGAGACAGAGGGGGTCACTTTTATTGGACTACGTGCCTCGAAAGGTGGCATGAGAACGGGGTTTCAACACAAACATTCTCCCAGAGATAGTGTATTTACATACAGACCCAAAAGACGATTATGGGCCTTCTAGCTGAGATCTGTCGCCCGTGACGGCATGGTGTACATATGACCTTTACTGCGGGAGATGAGGGTGTGAGAGGGAGAGATAGAGAGTGACTGTTTTACTGCATGCAGGGCGATTAACAATTCAGACAGAAAAGCAACCTACTACCTGGCTGTCATATGAATGGCATGGGTGCAATCGGTTCACCATGGTTAAACACAGGAAGAATGGCTCCTCGGTCCAGGGGTAAGACTCTCAATTCGGGTGCGAGGCGTCCCGGGTTCAGATCCTGGGTGAGCCTAAGTGCCAAGGTCTAGCAAATGGCACATGGTACCTGTGTCTTGTACATATGACAAAACAAACATCGTTGGATTCTTGAATCAGTATACCACCGTAGCAGAGCTATGGAAAATTCACTCAGTGTCAAGTGATGTTTCGTGCTGCTGTTCAACTCAAGACTTGAACCTACCTCATAGCCACCGTAAACCTTTTTCTTGGTGATCACACACTACTACTCCTTTAAGATATGCTGTGTACATTTTAATATAAAATTAAATGTTAATGTGCAAACTCTGGCACAAGACAGGTGTACTGTATGTGCATAGGTTACTCTTGGTGTCCCTCAGTGGGATGACCATTCCTTGTCCTAACACCTTAACACTGTCCATAACCGTTGTCTTAACACTGTCTCTGTCTCTCCCTTCAGTGGGATGACCATTCTTTGTCTTAACACCTTAACACTGTCCTTAACCGTTGTCTTAACACTGTCTCTGTGTCTCCCCCCACCATGGGATGACCATTCCTTGTCCTAAAAGCTTAACACTGTCCTTAACCGTTGTCTTAACACTGTCTCTGTGTGTTCCCCCACCGTGGGACGACTGTTCCTTGTCTTAACGTCCGTCTCTGTCTTGTCATGTCCGGGCAGCTGGAGCACGCACGGCTGACCCAGACGGAGCTGATGCGGGAGTCGTTCAGACACAGCCAGGAGATGGAGGAGCTGCTGCAGAGGCAGGAGGAGCTGCAGGAGAGGCTGGGGGAGGAGGCGCGCGCCCGGGAGCAGCTGGCCCTGGAGCTCCACAGAGCTGAGGGTAAGAGCAGAGCTGGGGGGGGTCTGTGTGTGTGTGTGAAGCGTTGTGTGATGCGTATATATACTGTGTGGGTGTGTGTGTTTGTAAGTGGAGGGTCAAAAAGCGATGTGTGTATTCTTGGGCTGCTCTACTGAAGAGTTGGCCTACATGGGGGGCTGTGTGTGAGAGTGTTTGGGGGGCAGGTGACCAGCTGAAATGGAGCTTTAAGTGAAAGTGTGTGTGGGGGGAGGGGCGGGGGTGGAGGTATGTAGCAGTGATTGATGAGGTCAGACGACAGGTGTTTAGGTGATAAAGGAGAGTGTCAGAGTTTTTTGTCTGCGTTAGACTGAGTGGGAACACAGGTGAGTGGTGATGTGTTAGTCGGAGGACATTTGATTGAAAGGAAGCGCTGTTTTGGTTGAGAATCTGCATTGCTTTTTTTTTTAAGTAATGGACATTATTTAAACATGAACATTTTAGTCATTTAGCAGAAGCTTTTATCCAAACCAACTTATAAATAAGTACATTTGTCTACAGTAAGTGAACAGACTACTGTACCGTTTCAGCACTTGAAAAGTGCTTCATAAATAAAACATTTATTATTATTATTATTATTACTGTACCATCCCAGTCATCGCCAGTAAGAACAGATCAAGATTCAAGATTCCTTTTATTCGTCACATGCAACGTATGGTGTACAGTCACAGTGAAATGTAGCTGCCGGCTCCAATATTATGCTACAGATAAACTCTAATACTAATACAGTAAGAACAGGTGACACCAGCAGACAGCGCTAGAGAAAGGATGAATATTTGTTCAACACAAACCAACAGAGTTACTTACGAAGTGGCACTAGTTCAATAAAAAGGTAACAGATGATTCAACACTGAAAACAAAATGTAGTGAAAATTAAACAGGGAGCTAGATGTGGCCAATCAGCATCTTGTGTTCTAATCACATGAAGCAGCTTATTTGAGTTGAATTTGACTAGGCCCTTCAGTAGGTTGTTGTTCTCAGTGTAGTGACTCTGTGGTCAGCGCAGAACGAACCCCTGGGCAGCGTCCGTTCACGTCCTCGCTGGGGGTGGGGAGTGTGACGACACATCCCCGTCAGGCACAGTTGGCTGACGAGAGCCGCGATGGTTACAAACATGTGTGTCACACTCAGCAGGCCACCCCAGCACACACACACACACACACTAGTAAAAGCATGTGCATCACACTTAGCAGTCCACCCTAGCACACACACACATTTTAGAGTAAGACTGCGTAGTGCGTACTGCAGCACCACATTCAATGCTTTTAGACAGCACATAGCAAGCATTGCCATATACAAGTAGGTCCAACATTATGATGGTGAGTGTTAATGATGGTGTGTTTACTGTGTTTCAATATGCTCTTCTTTAGTAGTATCCTGTTCTTGAGTGTTTGTGTGTGTGTGTGTGTGTGTGTGTGTGTGTGTGTGTGTGTGTGTGTGTGTGTGTGTGTGTGTGTGTGCGCGCGCGCTTGCGTGCATGTGGGCCATCTGATAGGAAGGCTGACGTGTGGCAAATTTTACTACTATCATAAAGCTATCTCCACCCAGCCAGTGCTTGTTGCCATAGAGGGAGATACTGTCTTTGAAAAGCCTTTCAAATATCCTCCTGTTTTATGATCAACTGTCAATGGATGTTTCTCAAATTGACTTTTAGAGTCAAAGGTACGGTAGTACAGGAGCTTGATATCTTTTTCTTTAAGGAATGACATCTGCTTTTCTTCCATGACTCTCAGGCCTGTTAAAATGTCTTGGTTCTGAATCACTGTTACCAGAGTCATTTCATAGAATGATCAGAATAAGGTCTGTACATATTTCTACATTCATCTTTGGACATAAGAGATAAACACGCCCTCAAACTCAAATAAGATTTTGTCTCCATTTGCGTCGCTGTCTTCCTATTGAAACATGCTGAATGTCAAGCAACAGTAATACGCTCTTTGTCTGGAAGATCCGTTCCCTGTTCTCGCTGGGTGTGGTGTTGAAAACTGGTTTCAGTTATCAACCCCTCAAAAAGACAGGCTTGAGGTGGCATGAATATGTTCCGTCGTGACTGACAGAAGCAATTAGCTAGCCTCAGAAGCTCCCTGAGGCTGTCAGGGGGGGAAATATGATGTAAAAGCAGTGTTATTTCACAGCAAAGTCAGGGAATGATCCGTTGGAAATGTAGTTCATGTGCGGTGTAGTTTTACAACATGTCACATGGCATTGTCCAAGAATCGCTCACCTGTATCACAGCCTGCTGTAAAATAATCTGTTGGCCAGCAGAGAAATGATCATGTTCACTTAACCTGTTTGATTTGTGTATTCATGTGAAAATGTGCATGCGTGTTTGTATGCTGTGTCAGCATGGCCTTGGTGTAGTGTGCTTTGCACTGTGCTGAATGGTACTGAATGGTACCGTGGCACCGTAAACAGGAACGCGTTTCTATGAGACCAAGACAACACCTCCCTCATGAGACTCAGACCCTGTGTGGTTCAGTCCTCAGGGACCAGCCTAACAGTACATCCTGATATACCTGTCACTGCAAGAACCGCTTGTCTCATTAACATAACTTGTGGATGGGGCCGTACTCTTATGCCGGGCTCAGACTACAGGATTTTTGGGCCGATTTATCCCCGATTCACCCCTCCCGACAATCGGAGGAGAAATCTGGTCTAGAACGTTGGTCGGGGCCGATCATCGGCCCAGATTATCTTGTAATGTGAGGGGTTCACAGATCCAATCTTAAACCTCCCGATCGAGACCAGTGGTTCGTTGCTCCCTCGGGCACGATAAGATCCTGTAGTGTGTGATGAGCCGTTATTTTCAAATCTTGCTGTGTGTGCTTGTTTGAGATGCGCATGAAGAATATCTGTTAAGATTCTCCTTATGTGCGTGATGTAACCCAATTTCGAAATTGGTTAGGATTTTAAATATCCTGTAGTGTGAGCCCGGCATTATTCAACATCATTCCCGCACAGCACACAATGTCCCCTGGCTCGTACGATGAAGTGAGACTGAATGAATGCATGAACGATGGAACACATAAATGTTTCATCGGCATGCAGCATAAGGGCCTTAATTGGTCACTTGATCTGACTTTGTCAAATAACTAATAGGTTAGCTGTGCGTAAAATAGTTTTAATGTCAACCCAGCAGACTGAGATAGTCGAATGTCCCCTCAAACGGTGTCACCAGAGCAATGATGGTGGACTGCCAAGGTCACACCTGGACACAGCATTCCACCATTCAGCTCATTGTTTTATTAACCTGTATGCTTTCAGCTGGGTGCCTTGAGTTTAACTTAGAGATAAGAGTTCTGTTGCCTACAATCAAAGACATTTCTAACATTTCTCTGAGACATTTTGTAACATTTCTTACACAGTATCACTGTTTTGTTCTAGCTGAAGAGAATCCTTTTCATGCATGCGCGCACACACAAATTAAAGGCATATTACAGTATGAGTTTACAATAAACAAGAGAGCAAACTGGACCACCGAAAGCATACATGACACTTGATGTTTATGTGACTCATGTATATCGTTGTTAGAGGACTTTGTAAGTGCACAATGTAATTCCTGTGATTCCATTTTAATCATGGTTTTGATCTGCCCTCTGTGGCACTACTTTACTGTGTTGTCATACTGTAGATAATGTTGAAATTTGTCTTCATAGACTCACCAATTGCCAATTAGTATCATATTACAGGAAGTGTTTACACATTTCAGCTATATTAAAAGGAGGTTAAAGAGAAATTTAATGTTTTTATTCACAATTAATTAATATATTTATAGATGTTTGCCCTGCTCTTTCACGTTTTCCAGACAGCTCTTACTAACCCAGTGTGCTCATAAGTAGAACGCAGACTGAGTCTTTATTGAGTGGTTGTTTCCTCTGGCGTTTTCAATGCTAGACTTTTCTTATTTATTAACCAATGCAATCTAGAAAATTCCTCACCCCTGGCTGGTTAGTCCATTCACCCATAAAAGCAGCCATACCCCAACACCGAAGCCTTCCCACGTCCAGCCCAACTTTATTCAAGCATCACAGTCTCTTTTCAATGATTCAGTGATTTTGCCATTTTTTTAACAATTTGTACACAATTTCACACGTTTTTGATCTTGTTGTGCTTTCCTTACTTGCGCACTTGCCAGTATTCTTGTCTATTCAGCTGCTGTCTCAGTTGAGTCAACCTGAAGTGATCGTGTGCATACCTGCATATTTATTTTTGTACTTGGCTTTCAATAGCGTGACTTTTGTATCCATATCGTGACTGAGAATAGACTGAAGAACTGTGTTCTGGGTAGAGAGGACCAGGACTCGTACTGTTATGCCTTCTCCTGTGGAGGTATGTAGTCCGCCCCGTCTGGCTCACATGCCAGTGCATTATGCTTGGTGACCTGTGAGGAAGCATGCAAGAGTAGACTCATCTCATTGTGTTGGCAGCTCAGGCCTCTACAGCCTTTCAAGCAAAATAGGTCGGACATGCCCCTGTGTATGTGTGTGTGTGTGCGCGTGTGTGCGTGTGTGTGCGTGCGTGCGTGTGTTTGTCTGAATACGTATCGGTGTGTGTCTGTGATACCCAGTTGTGTATGGTTGATTGTAGATTTTCCTTCATCTGGATGGGCATTGTCTTTTTAGTTCTGCTGCATTGTTGGGTGCACAGATACAGTAGGTTAGCCACATGTGTTGCAGGTCTGCTCTTGTCTACTCTAAGCCTCTCTCTCTCTCTCTCTCGGCTTTCCCAGAGCTGATGTCTAAGCCTCTCTCTCTCTCTCTCTCTCTCTCTCTCTCTCCCTCTCCCTCTCCCTCTCCCTCTCCCTCTCCCTCTCCCTCTCCCTCTCCCTCCCTCTCCGGCTCCCTCTCCCTCTCCCTCTCTCTCTCTCTCTCTCTCTCTCTCTCTCTTTCCCCCCCCCCCAGGGCTGATTGATGGATATACGGGTGAGCGGGCAGCACTGGAGGAACAGCTGCGTCAGAAGGAAGAGCTCCACCTGATCCTGGAGCAGGACCTACAGGTGACACACACACACACACACACACACACACACACACACACACACACACACACACACACACACACACACCACGGTAGAGAGAGAACACACAAGGGTCTATACATGGCATCAGACAAAAAGAAATCCTCATGCTAGGACTTCCCCCCACTTTGACCACCTTTGCTTTCAGGGCTCTGTATACTGTAGCTCAGGAGGTAGAGCGGGTCGTCCAATGATCGTAGGGTTCGAATCCCGGCTCCTCCTGACCACATGTCGATGTGTCCTTGGGCAAGACATTGCTCCCAATGAGCAGGCTAGCGCCTTGCATGGCAGCTGCCACCATTGGTGTGTGAATGTGTGTGTGAATGGGTGAATGAGAGGCCTTCATTGTAAAGCGCTTTGGATAAAAGCGCTATATAAGTGCAGTCCATTTACCATTAACCATTTAGTTAGTAACAGAGGGAGCATACTAAGGAATGGCACTTATTGACCATTGATCGGTACAGCATCATTACATAACAAGTACTCTCTTCTCCATCAAATCAGTACTCGGTGCTGCGTTCACCTCTTAAGTGAATTCCCGCTGGTCCTAACAGGTGACGAGCAGCCGTCTGAACGAGCTGGAGCAGGAGAGGCTGCAAATGCTGGAGGAGCGAGAGCTGCTGTCACGGCAACAGGACGCCATGAGGGAGCTGGCCGGTCCCCGCGAGCTGTGTACGTATCCCAGCAGGCCGTGTGGTGTGAAAGGAAGGAGCCATATTAAAACTGCTGTCTGATTTTTCTGATCAACTAGACTGTACAGATATCTTGAACTAACTAAGCTTTTAACACAGTTTAGGTTTATGAAGGCATATGAATGTGCTTGGATAGACATGGACAGTATGATATGATATATCATTGAGGGGATAACTATACTGACATTAATATACCGTGTAAAAATCTAGTGGTGATATATAGGTATATAAAGGTATAAAGGTATTATGCATTGCTTATTAACATTATTTAGTAATTATCCTGATGATGTGAACACTAAAGTGACGTGTGTACTACAGTATGTAAAGTTAAATCAAAGTGTGTGCCCTTCCCAAACAACTGCAACTCTTGTGACATTCCTAAGATAGTTGTCGCAGGGAACAAACGGGTTAAAAAGACAAAGACCAAAACGCGACTACTGTTTTCCACACACACGCACAGGTCAGCCTCTATTGGTCAGACGGACATTTGCATAAATGTGACACATCTAATCATCATCGGATCATCTGCCACGGCTATCGGCTATTGGCTATAGCCACCCCGCATCTTATTATGCAATGTTATTTTCATATCGAATGATTCTATCTGTATCTCGACTGGAATATTTGCCTGTTATGATGATTCCCCTCCAGTATTTAGTCCCTCAGTCTAGTCTACTCTAGTTTCAGTACAGTATTTCACCAATGCCCCACGGTGGTTGCGATACAAACTAATGTCTGAATTGATGTTACAGTATTATAATGATTGCAATTGATACCCGTTTAGTTCCCTGTGTGCGTGAGGTCAAACCTGTTTCTGCCAAGAAGTATTCGATTATCTCTGCCGCTAGGCAGACACTGATTCCACATGGCCTCCAGTCTATTTCCAGTTATTCCATAGGTCCACAGGTGAACAGTCCTTAATGGAGAGGTAAGTGCAGTACACTCAAGGGTAATACTCCAACATACTGTACTGGACGGGAGCCATTTCAGGATCTCTTCAGTCTTGCTGTCAAGGCATTGGCTCATTCATCCTCAGCCAACAAATCTTTAACCAATACCACGGCACACAGGCAGTAAGGCCCCGCCCTCTCTCTCTGTTTTAACCAATACCACGGCACACGGGCAGTGAGGCCCCGCCCTCTCTCTCCGTTTTCACCTCGCATCCCTTCTCCTCCAGTCTCTTCCTGTTTTATGACCAGACAGGAGCATGTTGAATTACTGTGCTTTCTTATTCTCCTATAGGCCTAGTTGAAGCTGTGGTTGCAGCACCTGAAGCAGGTGTGTCCACATCAAGCATGGCCCGTCTCATCTATGTACCTTTATATCATCTCAAGTCGAGTGGCAGTCACCGACGTGTTCTTTTAACCTCAAATCCAGCAACTCACCCAATAAAGCTTGGAGCTTTGCTTGCTATGGTCTCACTCACTACTCAAATCACTAACCGATGCTTGGGCTTTCATGTTGATTCACTTTTCTATGTCATGGTACCTCACGTCACGTCTTTTTGGGTTAATGTGAGCATTCTAATTTATTTTAGCATGACTATTGAATAAGATCCATATGGATATTTGGAGCTTTAAGAGATTTTACTGTCATTATTTCCTCATTGGCAATCATCGCTACCTCCATATTTAAATGTCGGTGTAGTGCCCAAGGGTGTTTCCTGAACCCTAACGCAACTTAACATTGCATTGTCCCGACAATGTCACCTATCCTGGGAGTGAGATAATTGTCAATCAGGTATTCTCCCCCTTGCCTGTCAATGCATATGGGTTGTGGATATTGCACTGTCTAAGCTGTCTGTCTGTCCTTGGTCTGTCCCTTGCACTCTTGCCCTGTTTTCTGTTGTACTAATACAGTGGGGTTTGATCTCCCAGGTGAAGCAATGTTGGTGGATTCATTGGTGGCAGCGGATGTTTAATGGGATGTTTGTGGGGACAGCACTGGGAGAGGGATTGTCTATTACATATATGATGCTGAAATGGACGACCTAATAGGATCAGCATTGAGATAATGAACTGAAAGCTATATGCACAATGCCAATGCTGTGCCGTTTTGAAAGCTTTCCAACTTTTGGGAAGTTCAACTTTTTCCCTCATTTGTTGTCATATGAAGTGAATTAGTGTTTAAGGTGTTCGATACTAGATAATTATGTAAACAAACCAAAATACACTACCAAAACTGTCTAGTGATCAACTACAGCCAAGATACAAGGGAATATTAAATGTGTGTAGAAAATGTTCCAAATGTGTTTTGAGTGAACACTCCCTTTAAATAGTGAGTAAACCTTTGGCCTCAAGCTTGGCAAGGAGTCCATTTCAGCATCCCGTCCATTGCGGGAGTCAAACCCGAGTCATCTGTCTTTTCAATGGCTGCTTCCTCCCGAGTTCCAGTAACTCACACCTCCTGTGGTCCACGCCTCCTCTCCTTCCAGACCTCCTGGAGGAGACGGAGAAGCTGATGAAGGAGAAGGCGGAGGTGCAGCGCCAGGCGGAGAAGGACAGCCTGGACCTCCAGAAGCAGGTGAAGCTGCTGGAGGCCGAGCTGGAGGAGCAGGTGGGCAGGGCGGCGGAGCTGGAGCACGCCCGCAGGGCCGAGAGCGCAGACCTCACACAGCAGATCCAGGCTCTGGAGAAACAGCTGGAGAAGAACAGGAGGTTCCTAGATGTAAGGGAAACCGCCGAGTGAATGTTGGATGGATTGGTGAAAGGATGGACTGATGTGTAGGTTGATGTATGGGAAAAAAATATGTGTAACCTATTGTTCTGATACCCATTGGAACACACAGTCAGTAATTGTCCATTTAGTCCGTCTCTTCGGGTATCGTATCCTGGCGCCATACAGAATGGGGAAATGTATTTTGCTCCTAAGTCCCAGCTGAATGGTGGTCAATGGGCGGTTATTCACTGTACTTATAGCAACACTAATCGACTCCAAACTACTCAAAAGCACATACAGTAGCTAGATTCTGTTGGCCGAGAGGAATCCAATGATGTCCAACATTTGGTTGATTGTACAGACAGCTGGATCGACCATCCAATAGTTCTGGTCACTAATGTTTTTAGCATATGTGAATGGAAGAGAACATAATACATAATTATCATCATGACTAGTGGACATTTTCTGTTTGGCAAGTCCCATGTGAATGATAGCTTGGTTTGGCTAATGTTAGCAAGCTAGCTAGCTACTATTGTACAGGGTAGACAATAGAACGCACCAGTTGTGGGCAAAGCTGACCAATGGCAAAATAATTCTAGAGTAGCAGGGATGCTGGCATGAGATAATAGTAGTAGCATTGTTAGTATTAGGACGGGGTTCAATTCGGAGCAGTAATTCTATTGGCTGACTTAACTTGGGTTCAGCAGGTATATACGCCAGAGCAGCGCAGCGTGAAGGGAGGGGCGGAGCCCCGGAGCAGTATTTTATGTTAAAATTACAAATCGTAAATTAATTTAAAAAGTCCAGCCCTGTCATGGTCTGCCTGAGACCCATGCCAAATATGAACTCTGTCAGGCCGACTGTCTGAGGAAAATGCGAACAGATGCAGATACACAGATACCAAATATGGAGAGTTGGTAATTTGTGTTAGAATAGATGACAGCCTTCATTGGAATATTTGGCAAGATACAGCCTCCAATGTAGTTTTTCCCCGGCCTTGTTCCCAGTCATGTCAAAATTAGAATAAAACCTAATTACAGTTTGTAAGGTCCCTCTTCACCTCTGACCCCCTCCCAGGAACAGGCCGTCGATCGGGAGCACGAGAGAGACGTCTTCCAGCAGGAGATCCTGAAACTGGAGCTGCAGCTGAAGAACCCCCAGAAGCTGCTGACGGGCTCCGAACAAAGAGGCAGAGAGGTAACAGTTCCACAGCGGGCCTAGCGCTCAACCCTGTGGGATTGCTACAGAAAGTTTCTACTTCCATTGCTCTCCCACAAAGGGAAGAGGCGTAATTTAGACTCTTAAACTTGTAGAAGCGACCTCACACACAAGGCTCACTGTCACTCTGAACAATAGGGAGGTAGAATTACCTGTGCTCACCAGAACACGATCCCCAGACTCCTCTGCCTGGAGCTATTGACACAAACGTGTTGCTGAGAATTATGCTGTTTATGCTGGTTTTGATTTCTTCAGGCGTTGCTGAGGTAATCTCCTCCAAAATGATACCCATGGTGATATTTGTTTGGGTACAGAAGGTGCTCACTTAGGACAGGGATTTTTTTCACTGCAACAACACAGTACGGCATGATGCCAAATTTGGTTACAGCATGTTGTACAGTATACAGTACAAATGGAGGCTTCACATTTTTAAAGGGAAACATCATTTGGAGTTATTTTAGGCTGGGGCATATAGGGCATCTCTGCATCACATCATGAACTGCACTGCAGAGGACTTTTTTCAGAAAGGCATCTTTGATTGTATTACTGCGACATCTGTTTTCTCAAGGTGTCTGGCTAATGTAGGCTGTGTCCCTGTGGCCGATGTCCACTAGGAGCTACTGATTTCATTCGGGATTTTCTGTGCTATTGTTTGTAGTTATTAACATTTTAGGAGATTTTCCGTTTGAAATGTTGTCAACTTTTAGATATCATTAATAGTATTGGCAACCTTTCATTGTGCGATTCTTCTCCCCACATCCACCTCTT